>NC_064030.1:12343001-12682501 GCF_917208135.1 Athalia rosae
AAGACTTCCAAGCAGACAACCCTCCAGATGTGCCGGTGCTAGTGTCATACGTCATCATGCACTTGAGTTCGAGCGCCGAGACTAGTGAGATGAGACGATGCCGCGTGACCGGCGGGAGATCGGGTATAACGGATTTTTCCATATTTCGTATATTGCTTTCATTGATCAAACTGACATGTGTTCAGCTGATATGATTGACGGGTACCAGCCGTCACAGCAGTGGTATACGCGGATAGTATGCGGTTATCGTAAGAGTATCAACTACTAGCAATAGCCACGTCCAAATCTGCTCCGCCAATGGGCAAGTAGGACTTTCAGAACATTCGCCAGAGCACTAAAGAAATCTGAAATAAATCTCCTCCTATCGGTTACGTACAGGCTTAACAGCTCTTTCACGAAAAAAGTAAACGTCGGGCTCGGACTGTGAACAGACGAACAATTTGAACCAATCATCAAATTGATCAGCAACGCGTCGTCCACAAGAATCACCTTCAAACCATCAACGTAGTCGAGACTCGCCGATTCGTTAGATGAGATATCTGATCATTTCGAATTCGACTGTAACGAGGGTGCCCAGTGGTCGGACGAGCGAATTGATCTCGGTGAGTGAACCGTGGAGCTCACCTCAGCTCATGCAAAACGCGCAGTCCGATTCGATGTGTCGACTGGTATAGAAGACTACGCACCATGCGAAACGTTAAAGATGAAGAAGACACAAAGAACTGTGATTTCGACATTCGACACACCTATGCGAAGCGTCAAAAACTCTATTGCCCCTCGATTGTGATGCAGAAAACCACGTTCGATGGTCTGAGGTCAGTGTTCGTCTGCGTGGAGTAACGGATTTGAAGACTCGGAAAAATAACTGATCACGTTAATCGGTGCAAGCTGCTGTTCGTGCAACACGTAGCAGCAAGATTGAAATCCACGGGACTAAGGGAACCATCTCTCCTTCGTATCGCTCAGGCACTGGACACAGAGTTCAAAGCCACGACCACACGCATCAGACCTCAAACGCTGCAAACATGCGCCGAGCATTATCCCGATATCACTCTACTGAAAATGACCAAATTATTTCCGTCTTATCTCGTCACCGAAATCAAGCGGTCCATGGAACAAACCACTCAAAGCCGGAGAGGAAGTGTCACGTCCCAGGGTGGTAGCTGAGTTGAAAGGTTAATTTCCCCGTTCGCGACCTTCTGATCCCTGAATGGACTCGCTAAACGCAAGCCGCTTTACACTACGTGTTGGGATGTCAGGGATCTGACAAAAGGTAAGGCAAAAATTATAATAATAAGATAAAATGTATTTGAATAAAGATTATGAGTTAACAAAATTACTGTACTTTATTTGAATATTAAGCGGTAAGGGCGTAACGGGCTATTGCAGTTGATTGATTCTACGAGCTTCTGATATTGGTATAGCCGGTGGGCAACGAGGAATTATTTCCGTATCACACGTCTCGTATCCTTCGTCGTTATCCCGTTCTAACGCTGCCAAAAAGTCTTGAATTTCTTGGTATAACGCAACATTCGCTGGTTGCTCTGGACGCTGTATTATGGCTGAAGGTAAGCGCGGTGAATCCCGATCCTCAACGATCGGATTTAACGCTCTCTGATTTTCAATTCTAATTGTGCGCCGAATAGCTGATCGGATAGCCGCCCTAGCTCGTCTCGCTCTAATACGTCTTCCTGCTCTGTGTCTCCTACGTGGGATATCAGGCATCTATTGGAAGAATGGGGAAAAGCGCATTTCAACTCTATGGTTATCGCTTGTCACAGGGTACGAATTGGTTGGGAATACCAATTCTAGGAAAGAGCATTATTTCTGCACGAGGCTTCAGCTCATTAAGAAGTCGGCTTACTTCCGCACTAGCACAGCCCAACACGGATAATTAGGTGAATGGTAAATGGGTTTTGAGTAGGGTAAATTGGAATAATTGAGTTATAGAACTTACGTTGATGTTATACCGTCGTTGGCAAGTTTGATTCGGTTCGTCCTCTCGTTCTCGATATCGAAGGGTTTATTGAATAAATAGTTCACTCAATGAAATTTAACTTGGATTATATTTTATAATTAGTAATATGTGAATATTGTATAATCGAATATAATGTGGAAATAGTAAAGTAATAATACTCCTAAGAGTTTGGATATAATTTGGAAATAGTAAGAACTCCTAAGAGTTTGAAATGGTAAAACAAGTCCGATTGACTTGACTGACTACTTACATAGAATGATGCTGCTCTGAATATTGCAGCGTATATAAGCTAATCAACTTGGTGGTCGAGTGTTGTGCTCTGGTGTTACAAGTCTGTTATATTCTGAACTTAATAAAGTATATTGTATACTGGTTATATTATTTGAAATATGTATATTGAAACATATTCTGAGAAGTTGTATTGTTCAACCTTATTAAAATATAGAATTTATAATTATGATATATTAATTAATTGTGGTAAATATACGCATTATTGGGACGTTGGTGAAGTAACTCGTGACAAGAGTGAAAAAAAATATCCCGGTCTAAGGTGGGGATGTTACACCTCCCCCCTTATTTCGGAATGACGAACTCCGTTCGTTATTCTGGTATTTAAATCGTTCCTTAGCTGCGTTAACTGCGGGTATAGTAGCTCGTCCCTCTGCTCCGGTGCGTCGGGTTGTACTGAGATCGCTGGTGGGTGCATCAGCGGGTTTTCTACATTTTCCTTATCTTGTTTTTGTGTACCTTGGTGTCCAAGGTAGATAAGTAGGTGGGTCACTGAAGACCATAAAGATCCTAATAGTTTCAGGCTCCAACCATAGATCTGATGTAGTGTGTATCCATGGATAACGGTGTCGACTACTACTTTTATTAATCGGAGACGTATCAAGATGCCCATTACTCCAGCCGTTGAAGATCCAAAAGTGATGAAACCTCCCCATATTTTTCGGTACGTGTTGTCCGCGAGTTTTTCAAACATTTTGTCGTCGAAGAGATTGTAGATTGAGCTTTCATCGCTGTACGTTTCCTTTCCGGTCATGCCCCTTGCGAGGTTATTCAGAATAGCGGGTCGTTCTGCGGGAAATGATAGGTGATCACGGAATCTGTCAATATCTTTCTGCCCATAGATACCACTCGTAGCCATTGTGTCTGTGTCGATAAATTTCCAGGTATACTGCGTTTGGTGCTGTAATGCCTTGGGCGGTAATACCTCTTCGTGATGCGGTGTGAATTTATACCAAGTATCGTCAATGCGGTACATTGGCGCCAGCATTCGATTGCATTCGATCTGTGTTTCTTTGCTGACCAAAATCTTGGATTTTGGGGTTAGAAAATATGACGTGTTCCTCACAGTAACGGGTAATTCGGTGTAACAATCTTTCGTCTCTCTCACCATGCATGATACGGGTATACACTTGACTATATGCGCTACTTCTCCGGCGACCGTTGCCATGTGTCCTGGACCGTTCATAAAGTTGTAGGCAAATTCGTCGGGTAGTATCGTGGCTAATGTCAGACTGTTTTTTAATACTTGTTTTTCAAGTTCGCATTTCTGTGCAATTACGTCTTTGTATAGTGCGGTCATTTGTTGTTTGAGGTTTTTCTCCACGTATATGAATTTGGAATTTACGTAGGTAAAAATATTAACGCTTTCGATCGGTAATAATCCTGGTTGTTTAAATGTGTTTCCGCGGCTGGTCTCGAAAATAAACAGTTTTGGATGTTCTGTTTTGAAGAACGTGTAGCCACAAATTTTGATTTCTGTAGTTCTGATTAGCGCAAAAGTAATGTCTTGTGATGTAATTGAATATACTACCGGTTCATCTTTTCCCGTAGCTTGTACGCGGGTTATATATCCTTCGTACAGGACGTCGTATGAGCTGAATTTACAGTTGTCTGCGGGGGTAGCTTCCCAATATAGATTGCCTCCTTCTTCGTCGGTGCATGAGTTGGTATTAAATTCACATGCTAGTCCGTTGGAAAAAATAATTTTATTATCGTTGAGTTTTACGGTGGCTTCCTGTTGTGCAACCGTAATTTTTACAATTGCTTGGACTACTACGCTAGGCCATTGTCCGTATTGGTCATCGTAAAATCCTGGTTCGCAGGATCCATCTGATGCTAGTCCTCCGCTCAATGTTACTGATCGTCTCGTCGTCGCGTTTCTCGGTATATTGTTCAGAAATTTCCCTGGCCAAATCTCAATACTTCCTTCCCGGTATAGTCGGCTGCAAGTTTCCTTACTTGTATATTTTATGTAGGCTTGTCGTCCTAGTTCCACCAAGGATACATGTGAGTGCATTCCGCAGTGGTATACTGTCCGGTCTATCTCTATTCTGCATTGAGTTGCCGTTGTTTTTCTGAATTCCGCTAGTTGTAGCAATTGTGCGTGGACTTTATCTTCTTTAGGTGTAGTTTCTGGTATAGTACAATCTACCGGTTCTAGTAAATTAATTGTCGTCACGTTCAACTTCCCATGTGTGCAATCGAATCCTACCAAACCGTTGGCTGCGGTGAATAAGGTAAGCAATATCAATGATACGGCCATCTGGAACAGAGGGTTCCAGTGTATTTGTTTTATGTTCGCGTATAGTTACCCTAATTATGGAACTGGAGGTTCCTTTTTACCACTCCATAAAATAGAATCCATTCAGATAATTCGGAATATGATTTTGTGTGAACCCTATGTGAAAATCGCGTTCTGTTATATCGTTTCCATTATGGGTTATAACAATGGTGTTATTATCGGATGTTCGTAGTGCGTCTAGAAAGTCGCACTCTTCATGAATTTCAGCTACGACCAATCGTCCTTGAAAATTGCTAAGGGTATTATACTTGTGGGCGCAAGAAATGACCTTTCGTTCCCACTGGAGAAGTCTCCTTCCCGTGTATATGTCTAAAGTGTTTTTACTTTCGCAAATTATTATACGGTCCTTTGGCCAGTTCGGCCTTCGGTAGAATTTTGGAACTCTTTGTGCAACCTTTTCCGGAATTATCATCTGGAACATTTTTATAATTCTAAAATTAGAGCTTAGCTTTCTTTAATTTATTGTAATGTACTATGCGTTCTTTATTTCCTACTTTTATTTTAACATTATGGTTAGGTAGCGTATCCAGGACCTCGTGGGGGCCTGTATACTGGTCGTCGAATTTTCCTTTAAAAGGTTCTTTTAATAAGAAAACTAGACTCCCTTTTTCGAATTCTATATTCCTTGCCTTTCGGTCATAGTAACGTTTGGATCTACTTTTGGCGGCATTTAAATTTTCTTTCGCCAAATTTTGACTCTCGCGGAGCTTTTTATACAATTCCGTCAGGTAGTCCGTATAAGTTCGGTCTAATGTCTCTTCCAATACTTCGTTTCCCGAGGGTACTCGTGCGATTCTTCCATATACGAGTTCAAACGGTGTATATTTCGTTCCCTCATGAGTGCTGGTGTTATATGAAAACATGGCGTACGTGAGCCATTCATCCCAGTTATTTTGATTACTGATATAACTTTTCAAATATTCTGTCAAGACGTGATGTGATCGTTCAATCGATCCGTTTGATTGTGGATGGAACGCGGTGGTTTTTACTTGGGTGATTCGGTATCTTTTAGCTAATTGTCGTAATAATGAACTAGTAAGGTTAGCTCCCTGATCAGTTAGTATTGTTCGCGGTGCCCCGTATCTATTTATAACTTCAGTAATCAGGGCGTCAGCGATAGTTTGAGATTTAGTATTGGTCAGGGCTACTGCCATGGAATATTTTGTTAATTGATCTTGAATTGTTAAAATATACTCGTTTCCTCGTGGCGTTAACGGTAGAGGACCCATAATATCCATTGATATTTTGTCAAATGCGGAGTCAGGTGTATCGGTGAGTACCATTGGTTTCCTGGTTTTTACTCTAGTGAGTTTTTTTGTTTGGCATTTCACACATATCCGAACATAATCCTCAACCTGCTTCTTCATCCCTGGCCAAAAGTATCGTTGCCTAATTCTTGCGTATGTCTTTGTAACTCCCTTATGTCCTCCGACGCTGCTTTCGTAGTTTTCCTGTATAATGCTAGGGATTTCCTGTTCACTAGCTAATTTTACGAGTTGTTGATATACCGTTATCTTGCATCTAATATCCACAAGCTGAATTTTCAATTTACGAATGATTTCCTTCCAGCATAGATTGTCAATTCTAATTGTTTTCGCAATCCCGATTTCTGTAAGATTTAGTTCTGTTATTACGTTTTGTAGTGATGTTATAGTTTCGTCGAAAACTTCGTTATCTAACTGTGTTTTTATTCCCTCTTTTATAGGTAGTTCGATAAAATACCTATTCCCAACTTGGTGTACCTTTGCTCGTGCTAAATTTATGTGCGTAAATTCTGGGAGTTTCTTTGTATCTTCTAGGTCTTTAGCTCCTTCGTCCAATGGTTCTCCGCGCTGCGTTATGAAGAACACACAATTTCCTTTATGCATACTTAATCTGTCTCTCACCTCCTCGTAGGGAGTTTTCTCATTCGGTCGGGGTATTCCTCCTTCATTACTAAATATCTCATCATCTGAGTCCGAATCTTCGGATGTCTCATCCTGTGTTCCTTGGGTGTCTGTGTTTCCGGAGTTAACGTTATCTACACTGTAATATTCCTCTATTTCGGATTCGTCGATGCTATTACAAGGAGTTTTGCTTTTTAATTCTTCTTTCGGTGTTGGTTGCGGTGTCTCTTGTTTCTGGGGTAATTCTTCGCATGTTACCTCTCTATCTGATGGTTGGGGTGTCTCGAATATTCCGTCGTCGGATTCTGAGAGCTCTTCCTCTGATAATTTGTATATTTTGACAAGGAAAGGGGCCGGGAGTATAGTTGAGATGAGTCCCTTGACTCTTCCCCAGTTTAATCCATCTAATCCACATCCTATTTGCGGCATGGCAATCTTGTATATCTTCTCTTTTTCACATGCTTTCCGTAATGTACGTAGTGTTGTTTCTACTGTTTTGTACGTTGGTTTTTCGTAATATTTGGTTTTTGTAACTAGATAAAATATGTTTCTGTTTTTAACCTTTAGTCTGGCTACTCCTCCTATTTTAATTTGTTGTTGTAGTAAGAGTTCTCGATTCTGGAATTTTTCTGCGAATTTCTTTGCTATACCGGCGCCCATTTTAAAATCTTCCGATACGCAGTGTGCTAGCGCGTAATCTGTAGGTGCGGAGGAAAGATCTCCTATTTCCTCCGTAATTTGTAAAACGCGTGCAAAAGTTTCGTCGACTACTGGGTTACGTGAAAGTGCGTCTGCATTTGCGTTGATTCTTCCGGGTTTATACTGGATATTGAACTGATAATCCATTAAATGCACCTTCCAGCGTGCTAATCGAGAAGATGGATCTTTCAGTGATTGAAGCCAGGTCAGGGGTCGATGATCCGTGACTTACGTGAATGTTTTCCCATATAGGTACGGTCGAAAATGTTTTACAGCGTATACCATGGCTAATAATTCTTTTTCTGTGGTGGAGTAATTTTGCTCGGCTTTATTTAGTAGTCGTGATGTATAAGCTATAGGTAAATCTTGACCTTTTTGTCCTTGGCTTAATACCGCTCCTACGGCTGTACTTGACGCGTTAGTCGTAACTATGAACGGTTTGTTAAAGTCCGGATATTGTAATATGGGTTTTTCGCAAAGTTAATCCCTTAAAATCGCGAAAGCGTTTGCTTGTTTTTCTGTCCAATTAAAGTTTTTGTCTTTTTTCAGCAGTTCCGTCAATGGTTTAGCTATTTTTTAAAAGTTTTGAATGAATATTTTATAGTACCCTGCAAGTCCTAAGAATTGCTTTACGTTTTTGGGGTTTTTAGGTATTGGAAAATTTTTAACCGCGTCTAATTTTTTTGGGTCTGGCTTTAGTCCTTCTTCCGATATGATATGTCCCAGGTAGTTTACTTCTTTTCGTAAAAAGTCACACTTATCGGGTTGTAATTTTAGATTAGCTGATCTTAATCTGTCAATTAGCAAGTTGAATTTTCGCGTGTGTTCATGCAGTGAACTCGCATATATAACAATATCGTCTAAATAAACAAACATCTCTATTCCCTGTAGTCCGGTCAGTACTCTGTCCATTAGTCTCTGAAAGGTCGCGGGGGCGTTCTTCAATCCAAATGGCATCCGTTCGAATTGATAATGTCCGAAGGGTGTTGAGAATGCGGTTTTTTCAGCATCTTCTCTGGCCATCTTGATCTGATGGAACCCGGAGGCAAGATCAAAAACCGAAAAGTATTTCGCACTACCCAATTGATCCAGAATATCCGTTATATTAGGGAGCGGGTAGGCGTCACCGATTGTTTTCTCGTTAAGTTGTCGATAGTCGATGACCATTCGCCATCTTATATTTCCTTGCGAGTCCGGTTTTTTAGGGACTATCCAGAGGGGCGAGCTGTAAGGGGATATCGAAGGAACGATTATGCCGCCTTCTTCTAGCTCTTTCACTTGTTTCGTGATTTCCTCTTTGTGGATAGGTGGATAGCGATATTGTTTTGTGAACACAGGCGCGTCGTCGGTAGTAGTGATCTTATGTTCTATCGCCGTGGTGGCTTCTAGTTGTTCTCCTGGTATTTGAAAGCGATCAGCGTTTCGATTGACTAAATCTTCCACGTAGGTTCTCTCGATTTTGTTTAAATGTTCAAGTCTGAGTAGTGATACTACATTGGTCGTGCTACTCTGAATGCTATTTATCCTAACGGGTTTTTCGTTTCCTTGTGGAGGTTCTAAAAATGAACGTATTCTAATAACTGGAAGTTCTAGGTTTGTTACGGTTTCTCTCGTATTTATGACTGGGAGGATTGCATGATCCCCGATAACTTTGCAGATTGCTTGCCCTGCATATATCCCTTGTGGGAGTTGTAACTCTGGTATATATCCCGCCTCTAAGTTTTCTGGATTTGAAATTTTAATTTTTACTATTTGCTTCGCCCTGGCTTCGAGTTTGTAAGTACTTCCTAAGAAGTGAAAAACGCTATTTTCTAGCTGTAGTCTGTTCCCTTTATAATCGATTACTGCTCCCGTTTTTGCGAAGAAGGCTGATCCTAAGATGCCGTCTTGTGTTACATTGAAAGAGTTTTCGACTACGTGAAATACGACCTGAATTCCCGAGATGTTTAGCACGATTTGCCCTAGGGTGTGTACTAGGTCTTCGGTTATTCCTTTAATTGCAAGTTCAATACTGCCGTCTATTCCTGCAGGGTTGCAAATATTTTTGTATTTTATAATATTGGGTTCTGCACCCGTATCGATGAGGAAATTTGCGGGTGTAGCGAGATCTGGTGAGGTTATTCTAATTGCCGGTACGTCGCCTAAGCCGGCGTTGTGTAAGAGCACGACGGGGTGACCTACAGCGTTGCTTCGCTCTCCACGTGTATGGGGCGTACTGGTAGACCATTCCGGGGCTGGTCGGTCCGCTTGTCTACCTGTTGTTGCGGACGACCATTGTCGTTTCCCTGGCTATATCTGTTCCTACTTTCCTCGTTATACCTCTTTTTCCGGCACTCGTCTATTGTGTGGCCTAAATTTTTGCAGTATGTGCACGTGAGTATTGGCCTGTTTCCGTAATTTGGTTCGGGTCTCCGGAATCTAATGTTAGGTCGCTCGTCGCGCCTCTCAGGTTGTCTATCTCTATCATTGCGTCTATCGAATTGCCTGTCTCGTTCTGGGGGTGTTTCCCTATAGTAGTTAGAGATTCGGTTTGTTCCAATTGTGCACTCGTCTGTTGTATGTCCCGCTCGGTTACATTTTCGGCAAATCGGTGGTCTAGCAACGTAATTAGACTGTGGTCGCTGTCGCTCGCGATCCCTGGTAGCTTCGTCTTCCATTTGCTTCCCGATTATTATGGCCTTTGCGCATGTATCTTCGAAATCTGTCGGGTTTAGTAGAATTAAAGAATTCCGGAACAGAGTAGGGAGTCCTCGTTTCAAACTCTCCGAAGCTTCAAGTTCTGTATTGTTAATCAATTCCCGTGTGTAGTAATGTCACATCCCGCGACCACAAAACACCCCCCCACCAATATTAATCACTTAAAATGGTTTATCGAAGAGATTACCTATTGTATTATATATAGACATATTTACATCATTAAACCATAATTTTAATTCTTTATTAAGAATAACCCACCAAGGGATTATACCTATATATACCTATAATCAAGTTAGTTAAGATGCCAAACACCATAGGATTCAAACGCATTTATTAAGTCTGGTGCACAAACGCACACCAGCGTTATACTTCAGCATACGTGTTCCTTACGCATGCGTATCTTTTAAATTCATAGGAACTCAGCGAGATACCCCGCCTAAGGAGTAGAGGTGGCTAAAATTGTTTATGTTATCTGCCACCTCCATGGTTCACAGCCTCCTTCCAAGACCCTTTTCATAAGGGGAAGTTGCGGGTCTCTCCCCATGGTCCACGCGGACTTATAAAACCTCCTGCATCAGAACTAGGGACGACTACTACACAATCCTTTTTTTCGAGTCACTTTTTAAATCACAGTTAACTTTTGACCTCTGACCAATCATCGTTAGCTCTGTCCGAATTCGCCATCTAAAACTTAGAATACAGTAGCTCGTACAAGCGCGAGTGATCCTTTGAACATTTAGCTATCCTTACATTCCTTTTTATTAATTATCATACTTGGTGTTGGCATCATTATCATCATTTTATCATTATCATCATTTTGCTATTATCATTATTTTGCATCGTAAACTAGTTGCATTGCTTGTGATTTGCCATTTTCTAATTATATTCTTAATAATTGTTTGAGACATTAATTTGGTGTGAGTTCATTTGCTGAACCTAACAACCACTACCCAGCTCGCCCTAGCACGCTACACCAAACAAAGGTAAGTCGCACCTCTAAGAATAAAATTCATAACTTTCTCCCAGAACCTCCCCATATTCTACTAATTCCTTCCAGCCTCCCGTATCCCCGTACATGTGTACAAAATCGGAGGCATTGTCGTCGCCATCGGAGTAGGACGTGAACGATCCGCGATATTAATTTAGTTCGCGACCAACCCCGTATGTGACATAAAATGGTGACAGCGGTGGGATACGAAAAGGAAGGCTTACGTAAAGATGGGATTTAAAGAAGTATGTTGTAAAATAGATCACCCGGGGGTGAACGATTCCGGAACTCACTGATCGAACGGGTAAAGTCACACGGTTAAACTCCTCAAAATTAGTCATGTCGGAAAAAAGACCAACTACGCGAAGTCAATCAATGACTAGGGTGCCTTAACATCTCACGTAGGAGGAACTAGCGCGGTTAACCCTAGCACACGAAGATCGGGATAAAACTCTTGTATCGAAAGAAAGGGAAGTAGAATCGGAAAAACAAAAATTAACACAACGGGAACGGGAAATTCAGAAAGCCGAGCAAAAAATTAAGGAAAAACTAGAGGAGATGGATAAGAGGTCCGCGGAATTAGTAAAAACGACAAAAAATACGGAACTTCAAATGTTCGAGGAAATAGAAAAATTAAAGCTACAAATCGCGGGAGTACAGTCAAGACAACAATCCGAAACATCAGATAACGATCAAGATATGGATAACACAATAGTACCTCGAATAAAACAAAAATCAATCGAACGCGATGTATCTTGGAAATTATCGAACCATGGCGAGCCGTCGTGCTCACGAAACCCTGGGAAAGCAACCAAAAAACCGCGTAACGTGAGAAAGACACGCTCGGAAACTGAATCCTCCGAGGAAGAAAAATTAAAACATCCACGGAAACCTCCCAAATCATTAATTAGAAATAATAGATCGGAAACCGAATCGTCCAACGACGACGAAGTGAGTCACCCGCGGAAAACGCGGAAACCTCAAAAGACAGAATCACGCAGAACTCCCAAATACAGTTCGGAATCTGAGTCGTCCGATAGCGAAACCACCTCAGATGAAGACGATGAAATTGCGGCAAGGCCACGAAAACCTTTAAGAAAATCAAAGCGTCACGTAGGAAAAAAGGGTCGCCGCGACACCATGTTAGAATCATCTATTACTCTCAAAGAAGCTCTTTCCGACATTCCCTCCTTCAACGGCGCGAATACCTCAGTAATGCATTTTATTAGAGCTTGTAAACGAGCCAAAAAAACCATTATGCCGGGGGCAGAACTCAGACTTATACGCGGCATAAAAGGTAAATTAACCGGTCGCGCATACGCACTTGTAGAAGATACCGAGTTTGACGATCTAGAACCATTGATAGATAAGTTGATGGAAACCTTTGGTCCTTCCAAATCTGCGAACGTTTATCGAGGAGAGCTAGCTAGTATCCTTAAAAAACGGGATGAACACATGCTCGATTACATAGGGCGAGTAAAAGACCTCATTACCGCGATACTGGAAAGCGAAAGGCGTCAAACCGGACGAATATCAAAACGAACGCGAAAGGATCTCGAAACGGAAGCGCTGGAAAGTTTTACGCTGGGCTTACCGATCGAACATCAAAATTCCTTGTCTTTATCGGGAACACTCACGCTAGAAGAGGCATTTTCGAAAGCCATACAGATAAGCAGACGATTCGAAGACCGGGTAGAAAATCAAAGAGGAGATAGAAACACTAATCAATTTTCGCGCCGAGCTGCTGCTAATATCATAAGGCAGGAATCGCCCATATGTACTCTCTGTCAACGCGTAGGACACTACTCCGATAATTGTCGCCAAAACCGTCGGTATCAGGGAAATCCGGAATACGGTAGAAATAATGATAGTTACAATCAAAACCGCCCCTACCAAAGGAATCCGAATTACAACCCCGAACAGTCGAGACAAAGAAATTCGGAATACAGTAGGAGTAGCGATAACCCCAATCAAAACCGCCCCTACCAGGGAAATTCGAATTATTATACAAACAGGGATAATTACCGCAATAATAGAAACCCGGATCGCGAAAATTACCGTAGAACGGAAGATCAGGGCAATTTTTACCGAAACCAGGAGAACGGGCCACGTGTTAAATTCGAAAGACCCCAGTACGATCGCGATGACACGAGAAACCGCGCCGGAACCTCTCAAGATGCGAGAGAATATAGCAGACCACCATACGACGGGCGACGTCCACTTGAAACCCCTGTCAGTTGTAAATACTGTCGTAAACCTGGTCACACCATAGACGAGTGTAGGTCCCGACAATATTATAACGCGAAACGAAATGAATCAGGAACTTCCCAAAATCAGTGAAACGAAACGCGACCCCCTGGAAATCGGAATGGCGCCCAGGAGGTCCCGAAGGAGACAAAGGCTACACGAGCCATCCAAATAACTGCAGACGAGTCCGAGCCTCGACGGTCCGATTAAGTAAGAAAAAACCGTCGCCCACAATTAGGGCATCTTCGGACGATTTAAGGACCGATATAAACATCCTTATTGATACCGGTGCAGAACCAAATTTGCTAAAGATCGGAGCACTAGCAACCTCGACGAATATCAATCCGAACGAAATATTAAATCTGTCAGGAATAACCGACGGTTACGTAGAAACTTTAGGTGCAGTCGAAATAAATATCCGCGATATAATAGTTGAATTCCACTTAGTCACCTACGACTTTCCGATCCAACAGGACGCGCTATTTGGAACAGATTTTTTCGACACGCACGGAGCGACCATAAATTATAAAAACGAGTGGGTCGAAGTAAATAACGAATTTTTCCATTTCATTAATCGAGAGACGGTACTCTTACCCGGGAGAACAAACATAGGATTTCATATCAAGATAAGAAACCAGGAGATGGAAGAAGGTTATTTACCAAAACTAAACACGATAGAAGGATTATATTTAGGAGAAGCAATAGTAAAAAACGTAAACGGGCGAGCATACGTTAGAGCAATAAACGCGAGGGAAGACGATTTAGAATTGGTAATACCGACCGTAACTTTACTACCGATCAAGGACGCGAAACCACTGCGAAGTACTTCAATTACAGAATACGACAAGCACAGGGATAGCGTGAGCGATGCGATTCATCCTCTGGTAAAAAACGGAACGTCAATGATAAATTCTTACATCGAAAATAATTGCGTAAGAATAGGGGAGGAAACCGTGGAGACGCTCCACGAACCTTCGACTTCGACTTCGGTCTTAGGACCGGGCGAAGACCAAAAAAATCACCGTCAATTACACATGTTTAGCTCCGATACGATATCAAAAGATCCAACAAAGTCAGACCCTCCTATAAATCCAACATCGAATCCAAATAATGACGAATCATTTTCCAGTAAGCCTAAAAGGCTGATCCAAATTCAATTGAATTCAAATATTCCTCGTCAAAAAGACGATGAGAGTCCAAATAACGATGAAAATAATTTAAAAAATAATGTGTCACGACTAACTATTGAAATTTCAGGAGAACCTTCGAATAACCTTAACAATGAAAGAATTGATACTGGAATTAAAAAACTTATGCGAATAAATTATTCGGATAATACGGAAAACAATATAAGAAATATACGCGAAGAACGTTATGACAAAATAATAAATTTACTGCGATTAGAACACTTGAATCAGGAAGAAAAGGAAAGCGTTAACGAATTAATTAGGAAAAATCAAGACATGTTCTATATTCCAGGTGAGCCTTTAGGAGCCACAAATACAATTAAACACGGTATAACCACCACAGACGACATTCCGATAAATACGAGACAGTATAGATTTCCTCCGGTACATAAAGAAGAAATAGCTCAACAAGTAAAAGACTTGTTAGATAACGACATCATAAAACCTTCTCTTTCACCGTATAATTCGCCATTATGGATTGTACCCAAAAAGCCAGATTCCAAAGGCAATAAACGATGGCGCACGGTCATCGACTATCGCGCGTTAAACGAAAATACAGTAGGAGACGCATACCCCCTTCCCAATATCACAGAAATACTAGATCAATTAGGAAGCGCTAAATATTTTTCAGTATTCGATTTAGCCTCAGGGTTTCATCAAATAAAAATGAAAGAAACAGATGCCGAGAAAACTGCATTTTCTACACCTTATGGACATTACGAATTCACTAGAATGCCGTTCGGACTAAAGAACGCGCCTGCAACTTTTCAAAGATTAATGGATCAGGTTTTATCAGGATTACAAGGAAATGAACTTTTTGTGTACTTAGATGATATAGTAATCTACGGCAGTTCAATACGGAATCACGAAATTAAATTCAATATTTTAATGGAAAGACTCAGGGAAGCAAATTTGAAACTGCAGCCTGACAAGTGCGAATTTTTAAAAAAGGAAGTTATGTATTTAGGTCACATAATTAGTGATGACGGATTAAAACCGGATCCCAAAAAGATAGAAGCAGTAAAAGAATTTCCAAGACCTAAAAACGCTAAAAATATCGAACAATTCCTCGGTTTAGCCGGATATTACAGAAGATTTATTCCCGATTTTTCAAAAATAGCGAAACCTCTCTCAAATTTACTAAAAAAGGAAATACCGTTTCATTGGAAAGAATCACAAGAAAAAGCATTTATAGAATTACGCGATAAATTATGCAGTAAGCCAATATTACAATACCCAGATTTTACAAAACCCTTCGTGATAACTACAGATGCATCTGGCTACGCGATAGGCGGAATTCTAAGCCAAGGTCCCATAGGAAAAGACCTTCTGATAGCCTATACTTCAAGATTATTGAATAGCGCAGAACAAAATTATTCAATTATAGAAAAAGAACTTCTTGCGATAGTATACTCGGTAAATCATTTTCGGGCTTATGTATATGGAAACGAATTTACACTTGTCACGGACCATCGACCCCTAATGTGGTTACATTCCGTAAAGGATCCCACTTCTAGACTAGTGAGATGGAGATTAAAATTAGCCGAATACGAATATAAAGTCCAGTATAAGGCAGGAAAAATAAATTTAAACGCGGACGCATTATCCAGAAATCCGATAGAAACTAATCAGCAGATCCTCAAAATAAATCAAACACGACCAAGTACAAGCGACAACATAAAAATAGTCTCAGGAGACTTATTCACAGCAAATGAAAAATATTCACTAGCGCACTGCGTAGCTAAAGATTTCAGAATGGGAGCAGGAATAGCCCTTGAATTTAGGAAAAGATTTCGCGGAGTCCGCATGTTGAAGAATCAAAATAAAACAATCGGAGAAGTAGCTTATCTACCACATGGCAAGAGATATATATTTTACCTTATCACCAACGAAGTCAGTCACGGTAAACCGACAATAAAATCAATCGAACGAAGCTTATTCGCATTAAGAAATCTCTGCATTAAATCAAACTGTTATAAGATAGCTATGCCCAAGATAGGTTGTGGACTCGATAAATTAAGTTGGCCGGATGTCGAAGAAAAAATACAAATCATATTTCCCGAGCCCTTCACGATCTTAATATACGAGAATAAAATAAACAGTACCAGCGAACCAACCAGTCCAATAACAAACTCAGCTAAGGACGACCCTTATCAAGTACCGCCAAGTGAAAACGATATCTCAAACGCCAACTGCGCCACACCGGTGCCATCAACAGCGAAACCCAAACATAGTCAAATAGAAATACCGCACCGAATATTGCGCGACAGAAACAACATTCGAAAGCCACAGTGGTATTCTGATCCCCTAAATGGAAACAACCATACCCAGAATCTCGACGAGATAACTGACGATGACTGCAGCCGCCAAAGCTCCAATCAACATAACAGGAGTGACTCAGAATCATGCGATACAGATAAGGATGACCAACCACGTTTCGACTCGCGGGAATTTATACTCAGCGACAATAAAGACAGCGATCAAGACTCTGACGATGACGAAAGAGACGCAGGGTTTAGACCTAATATCGAATATTCAACCGACTCCAATTCAGAAATTATTCCAAGCCAAGACGAGGACAACCCTTTGCCAGGGCCACGTGACGATTTTCCGATGGAACCAGAGCCGCGCCAATTCTCTGAAACTCGAGACAACCTCGCACTTCAGAAGGGAAATTTAGTATTTTTCATAACCACACATGGCCAACCATGCGACGAGGGGGCTAGAAATCTCCAATCCGCGGGTAAACTACCCCCCTTTACAGACGTGATGCTGGGCAGACCAAAAATTCAGGAGAGTGGGAAAACCCGCTATGTAGGTTTAGCAATAAAAGAAACCATACATACGAATTTAGATGAGGGTATATTCAAGGATGCACTACAATCTTTACTCGAGGTAGTACGGGAATTACAATTGGACACCCTAATAATTTCAGAGACACAAAACATAGATCACCTTAGCTGGAGCAAAATGAACTTCAATTACAGCAGCTCTTTTATGATACCCCATGTAAATTTATAGTTTGCAAAAACCTCATTAAAATACCCCCAGAGGATGAAAGAATATCGCTAATTCGGGAATATCATGCTTCACCGATAGGAGGACATAAGGGGATGATTAAGACATATCGCCGAATCAGACAATATTATTATTGGACAAATATGAAAGCCCAGATTGAGGAATATATTAGGAATTGTTTGGAATGTCAGTTAAAAAAATTGACCAGAGTAAAAACAAGGCAACCCATGGTTCTTACCGATACACCCGGTGCTAGCTTTGATAAAATTTTAATGGATATCGTAGGTCCTCTACCTACCTCCCCTTCAGGGAATGAATATATATTAACCATACAGGATCAGCTTTCTAAATATTGCTTGGCAATACCCCTCGAAACCACAACGTCAGCCAAAATAGCAGAAGCATTAATAAAAAATGTATTCTTTAAATTCGGAGCCCCAAAATATATATTAACAGATCAGGGCGCTAATTTGATTAGTTCACTTATGAAAGCTGTAGCTAAGAAATTCGGGATTAAACAATGTAGAACAACGGCATTTCACCCTCAATCGAACGGTTCAATAGAAAGATCGCATCATGTATTGGTGGAATATTTAAAACAATATATAAAGAAAACCAACAACTGGGATGAATGGTTGGATTGTGCTATGTTTTCTTACAATACTAGCGTACATGAAGGAACTAAATTCACGCCCCACGAATTGGTATTCGGAAGGCTAGCTAGGTTACCATCCGAACATACGACGATAGACGAACGACTCGACAGGAGTTACGAGGATTACTTGAAACAGTTATTTACCACGCTAAAGAATTTGCAGACGGAAGCACGAGAAAATTTGATAAAGGCCAAAGAAAGGTATAAATATTATTACGACAGGAAAATAAACCCTTTGCATTTAAGTGAAGGAGACGAGGTATTTTTGCTAAAGGAACCAAGGGATGGCAAATTCGGAGATCATTATACGGGTCCGTACAAGGTTCTAGAGATATTAAATAATCAGAACGTTAGGATCAAAGTAAAAAACAATAACCGGGTAGTGCACCGTAATAAACTAAAAAGAATGATGCACCAAACACATGCCCCTACTCGCATATAAAACTCATGTATGTACCTTTTCATTTTAGAAAATGCCGAAAATGACTAGGGACAGACCAATCGTTATACGGGAAAATTGGGATCTAATAGACAACCTGATGACAGTAGAATTCCGTCAAAAGGAAATATTCATTTTCTATAATAACCCAATGGGATGTGAAAAGGATAACATGCTCACGCAGTTAGTTCTGGAGGGTTATCTGGAACTGGGGTATTTCAAATTCATTTATGACGATGTTCAGGGCAACACCATAACGAAACCTGATTGGGATCGTTATACCATGAACGCTGGACCATACAGCATTGTAATCCTTTTCAATGAAGGGCACACCCTAGGCACGGCCAGGGTCGCCATTAATTTGGAAACCAAATTTGTAAACTTTAAAATAGAAGGGTCCGAAACAACTATGTGTTGAAAAAAAAAAAAAAAAAAAAAATATATTTAAATGAATAAGGAAAAAAAAAAAGGGGAATATTTCCTCAAAAGTAGAAACAAAACACAGAATAGAAAGAATGTGTAACCCATGTACTCCACCCTACACACACATATACATATATGTATGTAGATATATATAAGGAAATTATAGAATTAATTTAGGGAACATCTGTTTCCAGATAAACGATGATGATAGCGATCGTACTTATTTTACTATTACCCACAAGGGCATTGGGCCTGGTTGGTTACGATTGCGGTGGGCCGAATCTTAATATATCAACTGTATCCCTTATTGACGTCGGAGATTGCGATATCCCGGACGTAAACCCCAACACAACGAGCCCTTATATCCAATTACTCCAGCTGGCGAAATACGAACATAGTATGGTCACGCAATGCAGCGTGAAGATACACCGAAATATCTTTTACTGTGGAATGCATTCTCACTTATCGGGCGTGCCAAACGGCGTTGCGCAATATATATCAGAGGTTAGCCAGGACTCATGCAAAGAGATGCATCGAACCGGAATATTTTACTACAACAGGGAAAACCAAGTCTCTGGAATAAAACCAAACTCCACTACCACAGCCAGTATCACCTTGGCGGGGAAAATTCAACCAGGAGGATACTGTGAGGGAACCCAATATGCAGACCCTTATGGAAGCTGGGATGACGTAGTTGTACAAGCGGCAGTGACGATCAGTCTAAGAACGTACCGAGCCTCAGTGAATTTGGAGAATAACAAATTATATCTTCGATCAGGAACTACGTGCACCTACAGCGACGAAGCATGTGTCGATGTTGACGGTGGTCACACCTTTTGGACTACCCTACCCCAGGAGAACTGTCGGTTCAACCAATACGATGTACTCTATGAAGGAATTGGAAATGAAATAGAAGATCCAACATCTAACGATAAAATTATAATGTATACCGTGACAGCAGGCGACGTGACGTTCGCTTTAACAAAACGAGGAGAACAACATTTATGTGGATATACCATGATAAAAACCGAACATCCCAAATTGATAATTGTAGAAACAAGGAGGGAGGAAGCGGTACCTGCCCGAAGGAAGCTTGCAGTTGAGAACCTCGACATGTTTGCCTATGTCAACTCCAAGTTCGTTTATGTTGAGCGGCACGTGCGTACGCAAATGAATCAGCTGTACAAAGATATACTGGTACAACGGTGTGGGTTAGAGAAACAAGTATTACGCAACTCATTGACCACAGCTACTTCTTCGCCCGACGAATTCGCTTATCACCTGATGAAAGGACCCGGCTACATGGCTCTCAGTGCCGGAGAGGTGGTGCACATTGTCAAATGTATACCTGTGGAAGTACGCGTACTCAGAACCAGGGAGTGTTACAACCAGCTACCCGTGGAAAAAGGAAATGAAACAATGTTCCTTTCGCCAAGAACTCATGTGCTAGTCAAAACCGGCACCCAAGTAAATTGCAACGAATTCCTGCCGCCTGGGTATTTTCTCATCGATGGATGGTACAAACTCTTACCTAACCCGGTAAAAAGCATACCACCTACAGTGATGGAACCCCTGACGAAACCTACATGGAAATATACCAACCCGGGAGAGTTGGCAACGAGCGGAATCTACGCCAGCGAAGATCTGGAAAATTTACGCGAACGCATCATGTTCCCCGTGGAGAGACCATCTGTCCTACACACCATAGCTCGAGGAGCCAATGGACAACCAACTGTACGACAAGGACTCTCTATGCTAAATCTACTTGACGAGAAAGCCCTGGAAAATATTGCAAAAACAACCTGGAGCAAGATTTGGTCCTCTTTTACGTCATTTGGATCTATTGCCGCCGGAGGTATTGGGATATACTTCATATTCCAACTAATCAAACTCATTATTGATACTCTTGTGCACGGGTATGCCTTGCATACCGTTTATGGGTGGTCAATCCACTTGATCGGAGCCTTATGGGCATCAGTCGCGTCACTGCTGATCCATCTAGGAAGAACGCCTCGTGAAGGAAGGAGAACCCCTGATGAAGACGAAGAATTAGCCTCTGCCCCTCCCTCACTGATTACGAAAGAACCCGATGTATCCTCTGTAACCGTATACCAACCAGCTGTTGATTCTATAGAAGACCTGCAGAAGCGTCTCGCGGCACGTCAAATGCCAAACACACGTTTAACATTTGAAACTGAGGGGGGAGGTGTCACATCCCGCGACCACAAAACACCCCCCCACCAATATTAATCACTTAAATTTTCGTAATCATCATGGTTTATCGAAGAGATTACCTATTGTATTATATATAGACATATTTACATCATTAAACCATAATTTTAATTCTTTATTAAGAATAACCCACCAAGGGATTATACCTATATATACCTATAATCAAGTTAGTTAAGATGCCAAACACCATAGGATTCAAACGCATTTATTAAGTCTGGTGCACAAACGCACACCAGCGTTA
Source organism: Athalia rosae (assembly GCF_917208135.1). Classification (NCBI taxonomy): domain Eukaryota; kingdom Metazoa; phylum Arthropoda; class Insecta; order Hymenoptera; family Athaliidae; genus Athalia; species Athalia rosae. The sequence continues at coordinate 12,364,282 of NC_064030.1, forward strand.
TACTTCAGCATACGTGTTCCTTACGCATGCGTATCTTTTAAATTCATAGGAACTCAGCGAGATACCCCGCCTAAGGAGTAGAGGTGGCTAAAATTGTTTATGTTATCTGCCACCTCCATGGTTCACAGCCTCCTTCCAAGACCCTTTTCATAAGGGGAAGTTGCGGGTCTCTCCCCATGGTCCACGCGGACTTATAAAACCTCCTGCATCAGAACTAGGGACGACTACTACACAATCCTTTTTTTCGAGTCACTTTTTAAATCACAGTTAACTTTTGACCTCTGACCAATCATCGTTAGCTCTGTCCGAATTCGCCATCTAAAACTTAGAATACAGTAGCTCGTACAAGCGCGAGTGATCCTTTGAACATTTAGCTATCCTTACATTCCTTTTTATTAATTATCATACTTGGTGTTGGCATCATTATCATCATTTTATCATTATCATCATTTTGCTATTATCATTATTTTGCATCGTAAACTAGTTGCATTGCTTGTGATTTGCCATTTTCTAATTATATTCTTAATAATTGTTTGAGACATTAATTTGGTGTGAGTTCATTTGCTGAACCTAACAACCACTACCCAGCTCGCCCTAGCACGCTACACCAAACAAAGGTAAGTCGCACCTCTAAGAATAAAATTCATAACTTTCTCCCAGAACCTCCCCATATTCTACTAATTCCTTCCAGCCTCCCGTATCCCCGTACATGTGTACAAAATCGGAGGCATTGTCGTCGCCATCGGAGTAGGACGTGAACGATCCGCGATATTAATTTAGTTCGCGACCAACCCCGTATGTGACAGTAACCGTTTCTCCTTTCACTATCTAAAATCGCGTCTTTCAATGTTTTTACTCGGATGATATAATCCATAACGTGCTCGCTAGGTTTTTTATATATATTTGCTAGGTCTCCGCGGTAGTGATTTGTAGTTTTAAGCGAACTAAATAATGAGGACAACTTATCGGATAATTCCAATACTGTGTCAAAATCGTCTCGCGCTATTATTTGATACGCTCTGCCTGTCAATTTATGTTTTAGTGTTCTGACTAAAATTCTTTCATTAGCGGGTGACACTAGTTCTCTGGCTTTCCAGCATGCCTGTAAGAAGGTCGTTAGTCTGTTGGTATCTCCATCGAATGGAGGTATTGTTTGTATTGCATCCCTAATTGAAATATATGGATCCGGTGCACTATGATTACGATTTTGAAGAGTATCTAGTTGGTGTTGCAGGGCTAGTACCTGTTCTACCAGTAATGTATTATCTGTCTAATTTACCCGACGAGGCGTGTTTCCGGGTGTAACGTCTGCTGTTACTTCATGTGTTGGTACCGGTGAAGGGGATAAAGGGGGTGCCCTAGCAGCTTGAATTGTTTCTGTGTTAGCAGCTGAGATTATTTCTTCTTTTCTCCTGGCTATTTCTGCCCGTAGTTTCTCATTTTCGCGTGCTAACTCCATTCTTTGTTCTTGTTCTATTTCTAGTCTCTTTTCTTTCTCTTTTGTTCTGTTTTCTATGTCTATAACGTTTGTCTCCCTATCTTCTATGGCTCGTTGTCTTTCTGTTATTTGTGCCTGAAGCGCTTCTAATTGTTCCGCGGTGAATGTCGCGCCGCTACGTGTCGTTGGGGGTCCCATATTATGAAATTTCGATTTAGTTTATCTAACCTTTGTCTTGCGCATCCCACCGCTGTCACCAAAAATATGTCACGTCCCGGGGTGGTAGCTGAGTTCAAAGGTTAATTTCCCCGTTCGCGACCTTCTGATCCCTGAATGGACTCGCTAAACGCAAGCCGCTTTACACTACGTGTTGGGATGTCAGGGATCTGACAAAAGGTTAGGCAAAAATTATAATAATAAGATAAAATGTATTTGAATAAAGATTATGAGTTAACAAAATTACTGTACTTTATTTGAATATTAAGCGGTAAGGGCGTAACGGGCTATTGCAGTTGATTGATTCTACGAGCTTCTGATATTGGTATAGCCGGTGGGCAACGAGGAATTATTTCCGTATCACACGTCTCGTATCCTTCGTCGTTATCCCGTTCTAACGCTGCCAAAAAGTCTTGAATTTCTTGGTATAACGCAACATTCGCTGGTTGCTCTGAACGCTGTATTATGGGTGAAGGTGAGCGCGGTGAATCCCGTTCCTCAACGATCGGATTTAACGCTCTCTGATTTTCAATTCTAATTGTGCGCCGAATAGCTGATCGGATAGCCGCCCTAGCTCGTCTCGCTCTGATACGTCTCCCTGCTCTGTGTCTCCTACGTGGGATATCAGGCATCTATTGGAAGAATGGGGAAAAGCGCATTTCAACTCTATGGTTATCGCTTGTCACAGGGTACGAATTGGTTGGGAATACCAATTCTAGGAAAGAGCATTATTTCTGCACGAGGCTTCAGCTCATCGAGAAGTCGGCTTACTTTCGCACTAGCACAGCCCAACACGGATAATTAGGTAAATGGTAAATGGGTTTTGGGTAGGGTAAATTGGAATAATTGAGTTATAGAACTTACGTTGATGTTATACCGTCGTTGGCTGGTTTGATTCGGTTCGTCCTCTCGTTCTCGATATCGTAGGGTTTATTGAATAAATAGTTCACTCAATGAACTTTAACTTGGATTATATTTTATAATTAGTAATATGTGAATATTGTATAATCGAATATAATGTGGAAATAGTAAAGTAATAATACTCCTAAGAGTTTGGATATAATATAAAATAGTAGTACTCCTAAGAGTTTGAATATAGCAAAATAATAATACTCCTAAGAGTTTGAATATAATTTGGAAATAGTAAGAACTCCTAAGAGTTTGAAATGGTAAAACGAGTCCGATTGACTTGACTGACTACTGACATAGAATGATGCTGCTCTGAATATTGCAGCGTATATAAGCTAATCAACTTGGTGGTCGAATGTTGTGCTCTGGTGTTACAAGTCTGTTATATTCTGAACTTAATAAAGTATATTGTATACTGGTTATATTATTTGAAATATGTATATTGAAACATATTCTGAGAAGTTGTATTGTTCAACCTTATTAAAATATAGAATTTATAATTATGATATATTAATTGATTGTGGTAAATATACGCATTATTGGGACGTTGGTGAAGTGACTCGTGACAAGAGTGGAAAAAAATATCCCGTTCTAAGGTGGGGATGTTACAGAAGTTTTACCGAAGACACGGAAACTCACGGTTACATCCACTTGAACAGTATTCACGATGTCAACCTCAGTGACGGCATCGTCATCCTCTTTACACGTCGCCGTAAAAATCATCCCATCATCTGACAATAAAACCCATACCCGTTTATCCGTTTCGACTGACCAGCATTTGAGGGACATCATAAAAACACAACCAGAGCCTAACCAAAAAATAGCCGTCGTCGCCGAGGAACAAAAAAACCCTACAAGTTCGTTACGGTGGGGTGTAGTTGGTGTGTGGGTGATTTAATTTGTTCTGCTGATTATTACTGTCCTTTCAATGGCGACTGTAGTGGTAGAAAACAAGACACTGGTAATTCCGAGAAAGACCATCTCGTAACGACACTATAAATCGTTGACTGCTATTCAAGGGTATTATTATACAATTAGTTTAATCTAAACACCCAATGTTGTCTGAATTAATGATCATCTCTCATTTACCGATAAAATCTCAGCATTATATATCATCATCAAGAACTATTGTACTCATTTCCCACAAAACTTACAAGGTGAAATAGAATATCAATCGTGAGTTCCAAAAATCGAAAAAACACGTGTCGATTCAGAGTTTTACTACTTCTTCCTTTCCTCCCTGTGAGTATCGCGATCCCATAGCCCCAGAAACGTCAGCATAAGGTCACCACCCCCGGGGGAGGACCCGAACAGAAAAAAGAGGTAAAGACGCCCGAAAAAGATCCGCCGAAGGGAAAGATGCCCAGAATAAATGAATATTGAAGAAGATCACTTTTAACCCACTTTTAAACGAGGACCTTCCTTTTTCAACCGACTTAAAATAAGAGCCAACAGTAGAATCTACAAAATGAAGAAATATATACCATCACGAATCATGAATACTTTTGACAAAAAATGAACAGTCATGACTTCCGACGAAAATATTTTTTCTTATTATTCGAGACAATTCAAAGGATTGCGATAGCAATTCCTCTCCAGAACTGGACAAGACAAGATTCAAAAATCGAGTAGAATTTTTTTGAGAAGACACGGTTCATATACCACTCCATGAATAATTATGAAAAACACCCCTAGACAACGATCGACGGATCACGAAATAGAAAACCTACCGATTTCCAGTAAGCACAAACCTGAAACAAAAAGGTCACCGTACCCTCTAAACGGTACCTCCAAACGCATGACAGAACAATGAAGCTCAGATTCCCACGAACATATAAACAAACAAATACGAACCCTCCAGAAAAAGAATCACTGAATCGCGGGAATGATCATACAAAGAATATACTCCATTTAGAATAAGTTCAAAGATACTGACTTACTGATATTGTAACAAATATTCATAACACTATATGTTAACAGTAAATTGCCTATAAAATCGAAGACTAAAAAATATTCATTTCAATGTATGGGCATGTAATCAATAAGTCAATGTTCTTCATCCACTTTTTCATGTACCGAAGCATCTAAGTTGAAATTTTCTTTGTCGAACATATGTTCGAAGATTTGATAAAAATTCCACGTCCGTACGCCGAAAAAACCCAGGATTTTAAGCGAGGACGCTGGAAACCTAAACGAACGGTGTTACGTCCCAATAGCATGCACCAGCGCTCTCTGTTACAATAAGATTACTCGGACACGCCATGTAATCACTATGAAACTCTCATGAACCTTTTTTGAACTATTCCAACCATTTTTAACTATAAAACGAATACTCTGAAATAATATAGGATGATCAAAAACTCATCAGGTAGTCTGAAAAACCATAAACCCTAGGACATTAACATTTCCGAGGCTCCAGCACACATCTTTTTCAAAAATGTAGGCAATATGGTCAAGCGGATAGCAAAGCTATGCAGCTGCACGTGCAACCACTTGAGATGGCCGTTACATTACAATAATGAAAAAACCCATAGAAATGGACACCCGAAATCCTGGAAAACCATGTAACGGAAATGAGGTCCTAAGAATTGGAGAACACTTAACACTCTTATCCTAGGAAAATCAGGCCAACCGCTCGGCTACGAGGGTCCATCCCTCAGCCCTCGCGTCCCCCCAATCACAGAAGCCCTACTGCATAGCATTATTTCTAAAGTTCCAAATCAATTAATAGTAGTTCCCGCGCCCACGCGGTTATCCGAAATTTGAACCGTCAGAACATCAGCTGATCCCGCAACTGAAGTTGTCAGAACTCAAGTTTCTCTCAAAAATTTGAATCCAGACCAAAAACATTCATTGTCAGACAAGTTTCCAAAATCTGTGGATCGCAGAAATTATTGTTCTGAGTTTTAATTCTCGCTTCATAATCAAGAGTCATTTGAGTTTATAATAAACTGAAATTGAACAAACTTGAAATAGTTACCCTGATTAAAAATATTTCACATGATCAATTATCTCATAATTGATAATATTCATATGTGACTGAATTCGAAAGAACACTGTTCAAATAATAATTTTTATAGTCGTCATTTATTTCAACTGCGCTCAGCAGTGGCTGGTAAAAACCCAATGTAACTACGGTAACGTGGCGAATCGATTGTTACTACCTACGGGTATCTGACTCTGGAAATTCTACCACCCAAACATGACAACTTCCAGATGGGGAGTCCAAGGACCAGATCGTAAAACCACGATCCAAACAGAACCCTGTACCCAAACATTCCGAACCGAAGATCTTTTCCCATATTGTCAACGACTCCGAACTTGAAATATTCCGTTAGCTTGGGATTATCAGCATCACAATACAATATAAAATCCATGAAACCCCTGCTAGAAACCTCATTCAAAAACGCAAATTGATAATCTGAATTCAATAGGAATTTTTCCATTTCGGAGTTGGTCAGAATCCGGTAAGTTCATTGGAAAATAGTAGATCTTCAAAATCACGCAATTCTTCCAAGAAAGTCATAATACTTAAGAGTACTTACCCCCAGAAAACTACCCCAGCATCAACCAGAAACGAGTGGGAGAAAAACCAAACCAATCACATATTTTAAAACATTCTTTTGAAATTAGAAACACGTATGATTAAAAGAACTCTCGCTAGAATTGTGTGAACCAATTATAGAAATCTCTGAAACATCGCCGCAAAATCGTGGTTTCAAAGGGCGAAAATCAACGGAGAATTGAGCAGTGTTAGTCTTAATTTTCAAGCAGTTCTACTTCACACTTTGAAGTTTAAAGTCACATCAGTCCAGTTCGTACATTCTTTCAAAGTCCAAAACCGAGATTCAGCAAGGTGTTGTTTCACTTCTATTTTATGACAAAAACTCACTTTTCCTACCACTAACATGTTTAGTTTTCTCCAATCATCCGTTCTCAAATAATATTGTTAGCTTAAGCTGTATTTTGTTTTATATTCAAATATACATACCTATTCTTTTGATTTTGTCTTTGTTTGGATTATTCTCAACCAACTCGCTAACCTGCACTATAGTTGTGTGTCTCCTCGACTTTTCTCTCTGAATCATACGACCGTCGGGGAACTTGCTAAACTGTGCTGCAGTTCTCTCGATGATCAAGTGACTTCTACGAGTCATTCATTTTCGATATTTCGTTCAAACACCTAAACTTTGATGGGAAAAACAGCAGGACGCAAAGTTTAGCTTTGCCGTTTGCGGAACCAACTCCAACAAACTATTACAGTTTGCGAAAACCAAATTTTCCGATTCATTTGAGATAGCTATTTCAAAACAAACGATTTACCTTCCGCTTCTGACACTCCCGCTATACCTAATCCTTCCAACTCATTTCCTAACGATAATTCTTACCCTCAAATTATACTTATTGAAGTCGAATCCAACTATCTCAAATATAAATCGATAAATGAATCAGATCCAAGGAGACAAACATGTGAAACCAAATCCATTTTCGAATGAAAAGTCCTCCTCACTTCTCCCCTCAACATCCCGCGCTATCATTAACCACATCTAATTTCCAGCTTCGTACTGGTCTCGAGTCTCAGGTGAAAGGTATTCACACTTGGACCCAAAAATCGAAATCCACTCTAAACTCGTTGATCGGACGTGAGACGATAGTGTGTTGACGTATCGACCAGGTGAATTGGCGACCAAAGACTTATCAGGTAAGAATGAAAGATCCTCTCCAGAATTTGACGTCCGAACTCAGTTGATGGACCCGTTCATCATTTCAATAACGTTTAAGACGTAACAACGTTGTGAAGTTTCAACAGAACCGACACTACTACATTTCTTATCATCGGGAACGAGACGTGTGGTAAAATGTTTCATTTCATCCACTAAAATCAGGAGATTGTGAGTCAACGCCACAAAACTTGTACACAAATAACTAAGAGAGTGATTGATCGAGTAATTATTCACGCTCACTTTGTAACCGCAATTATTGAAGGCTCTGATAACTGTTGCTGTTCACTTCCGAGAGCAACAAATGACGTTACTCAATTGTTTATATGCCGCTTCAAATGTACTGAAATTGCTCAAACACTTTGGATGGTAACCATCATCGTCATTCGAAGTTAGTGAAAATTTTACGTTGCTCCATTGCAATTTCTTTGCTTCACGAATTCTCAATAGTTCTGCACATTTAATGAAACGTTCTTGTGCCGAAAAAAGTATTTCATCTTCTTTGTTTTTTTATTACAAGAAACGCACATTAACTTAGGTATAGCCATCGGAAAAACTGATTAAGACGCCCGAACTCTGGCAGAGCAAGGAGCCAACTGAATAAATAATGCGCATCCTGCCATCCTGGCCTTGCGATGCGAGCGGTACAAAGCAGGCGTTATACCTGGCAACAGACGAGGGTTCTGAACTGAAAACTTACATTACATATTACTAGCGCATTGAGAACCAAATAATACTGCCAAAAATACTGTCTATATATGTTCGTGCGCTACTGTGTTGTTCCTGCTGAGGCCAGGTTCCGGCAAATTGCTGGCCGTATAATTTTTTTCGCCTCCTTGGACTGGGGCTACACGTTTTTCTCACGTCCATTTAGTTGGAACCCGAAAAGAGGAGAATAGAATTCGACAGTACACAATATATTATGCTCGTTCTGTGCTGTTTCGTGCTACCAGAAGAAATTTTTGTGCTATCCGTAATATGGAGATAATCTAAAGACAAACAGCGGATTCGAACTTATTTCCATGATACTTTCCATCCATCATTGTTCTCTATCCTGTTAAAATTACGTTAGTCGAATTAGAACCCGAACCAAGAGTTCCAGTAGTTCCCAAAAAAGTTATGAACTCTTTTTGATGTACCTAGGGGTTTTTGAACATTTTTCATGAGATTGCTTATAGCTAGGACTACGAAAACTGATTTTTGAAAATGGGGTGCTAACTTGACGGAGAACCCCAATTTGAGTGTCGAAGATTTTGACCACCCTAATCGGTTGTTTCGGATGAGTTATGGAATTCTTCATGGTTTTTGAGCAACGTTCTGCCGATTCCACGAAAAAACACAATTATCAAAAGCCATGGGTGCGCAATGTGACCAAAATCACCGCTCAAGTTCTGAATAGTTCTGAACAGTCTTTTTGATTCATTTGAAAGAGATCTTCAGGAAACGACGTCGCAGTGGTTCTAAATCCTGGATTGCTGGCAAAAAACCGAAAATTTAAGTTTGTATTCTATTAATTTTACCTATGGGGTCAGGTAGAAAGGTATTTCGGAGAACCCTTTCAAGGGTCGGTAGGTTGCGGGAGTTGCATTTAGCCGTTGGGGTCTTATTCGTCACAGAGCGCTCGAGCAGGTATAATCGGTCGTGCGCTATGCTAGACAAATATCGTTGCGTTCAAAGTGATATATCTTTAAATAAAATTGAGTTATTTCAATTCTGCAAAATAAAATCTCTTCCTGGATGTAAGTACACTTATTATATCATTGCGATTTCTCATATTAATCATACACCGAGTGACAAAAATTGTGAACATCAACCGTAAATTCTTGTGCTCGCTGCGAAAATAAGTTATGTTCACATTGAGTAGAAATCGATAATTCTAAATAATTCTAATACTGGTCAAGTGCTACGTTATTGTATACACTCTTGAGTAATACCTCACCAAAGAATTAGGTGCACTGAATCTCCCCTCTAGTAATGGTAAATTCTTTATTAAATAGACGCGTGAATTCAAGCACGGCGCGTGCTGGCGCAGGATGTATACCATACTGTGCGAGGTGCACTACGGTAGGGTGCGAATTCAAGTGATTTGTTTTTCATGAATATAATAATTATTGTACCAGATTCGACTATCATTTTCATCAACAAATCATGACTGATTCTTAAGAATTTTCTTTCATTGCCTCTTTTCAAAATTGATTCTCTGAACTCTTGTGATAGCAGTAACGCGGTCGATTCAACGTTAAAGAAATTGTTTGATCCATTCGCTAATCATCCAAATGATATTGCAAGGTCGAATTGTCTAAAAAATTCCATTGCTCATACACATTATCTGCGGCTGAAAAACAAACAATTGGCAAGTTAATATATGATTCAAAAGACCAATGGAAAATAGCTGAAAGAATGAAAGCGAGGTTTATAAACAAAAATACGGCCTGAGTAAGCAGAATCGTCACCTTTGGAAACAATACGGAAATTTCGAACGAGAACAGAGATTCAGATGCAGTTCGTGTGTCTGGTCGCCATTCGCAGAGCTTCGAGGACTTCAGTGAGCGGTCGAAACGAAGAAAAACTGCAGCAATTCGTAAGCAGTCTACATGTATATCAGGAAATACAGTCTGGAGCAACCTCAGTAAATTCAAAGATATACCCACGGTACAAATCTGTGTTTTGTGTGTTTTGTGTGAGGCAAAAAAAAACTGTTATTCACTCAAAGATGACATCACGATCTCTGAGAGCACTGTTAGACCATACAGCAAGTCGCACTTTAGCAGTGCCAAGTGAAGTTTTGCATCTCCTTCCATCCAGCGAAGTTTATAAATTGAATTTTATCTGCAAATAGGGATGCGACGGAACATCGGGGCAAAGTACATTCACACGAAAATTTGATAAGGACGACGGAGATCAAACAGAGGCAACTATTTTTTCCACTTCCCTCGTGCTACTGCAGCTCGTGTTTGTTGACGGGGGTGATAACGGAGAAATAATCGTGTGGAAAAATCCGCGACCTTTCTTCCCTCGATTCTGTAGGCCAATGAAAATCGAGTTTTTGACAGAGACTGCAAGAGGCACCTGAAATAAAGTGCAAGACATCAAGGAACAAGAAGAGCAGCTTCAACCTTTTCATACGATTCTGAACGTAAAAAAAGTCACTGTATTCTACAAATTGGCCTCAACAATGGTAGACGGAGAAGTCCTCAAATAACTAACATCCACTGCATCAAGTCAACGATGTTTTCTTTGCGGTGCTACATCCAAAGAATTCAATGACATCGACAACATTCCGAAGAGCAAAATATATGAAGATCATTTAAAATATGGGATATCATTACTGCATTTGTGAATTCGTTTTTTCGAGTGCCTCATACATATTTCATACGAATCAAAAACTGAAAAATTGCAGGCTGATAAGAAATGCATCGCCAGTCAGAAAAAGACCATCCATAACGGTTCCCTTGATCGATTAGGACTTTTGATTGATCAACCCGAACGAGGATATGGCAGCACAAATGACGGTCATACTGCTCGTCGTTCCTTCAAAAATTCTCAAGTTTCCGCATCTCTAACGGGAATAGATGAGCGTCTGATCAAAAGATTCTACGTGATCTGGCAAATAATAGCGTGCCTGTTAAAATAAATGTTGATGAATATTGAAAATACTCTTTCGGAACAGCCCGTAAATACGTGTATATCCTTGGCATCACCTGCCGACTACTGTGCACAAACTCTCAATTTGAAGCGCAAGAATAATAGGGTTTTTCATGTTGCCGATAGGACAGATGTCCGAGGAAGCCCAGGACCTGGCAATGGATATATAAAATTTAGGAGAAACAAATTATGGAAGATGTATTCGCCTGGCTTTTGATTTTATCTGACCCCGTTATCTCAAGTTTGCGTAAACTACCAGCTAAGTTGAGCAAATCATTATCGCGTGAAGCCATGGCTTTGTTGAAATCGCCAACTGCAAACAAACCGAGTTAGTTGCAATGTCTTACTGCAGCGACTCTAGCGACAATAACGATATCGATTCGGATAGCAATTGAAGCCTTCAAGACTAAGTGCCTTCACATCATTTTAGTATCCAGATGTAATATTTGATGTAATTTTGGAATAAATAAGGATTTGTATTCAAATTTGTATATGCATCGCGACGCAGAGTGTTTTCGTTACCTCGGGCGGGTTGGACCCGAAAAACACGCACGTTCCTTCAGCGCGATCTATACGGAACTGAAAACGAAAAACAAAACGAACATTGGGAAACGGAACAAAAAGATTGTTGCCAGACGCGTCATCGCGTCACCTAACGAAATCACAAAATTTACGGAATAAACGGATGCTGATCCGGCGGAGTGGCTTGCTAGGCACAGGCTGTTCAACAGCGAAATAAATGGTAGAGTGGCGTGGATTCACAACAACAATTCGGGCACACAGGAAATAACGATAACGCGAAACCAAATTCGTAATTACCGAAATCTGTATTTCAACAAATCTGGCAAGACGTACAGAATCGGTAGATTCACTAAAGTTCGGGAGTAACAAAATATAATTCGTTCAACGGTAGCAGAAAATCATTTACGGTAGTACAGGATTATAATTTCGGTATTCGAAATAACGGGTGATGACTGATTTTTTTTACGAATTATCCAAATGTGCGATGATAACAAACGGGAGAAAAGGCGCAGTATAAAACCTAACCTTATTGAAGGGGTTTGGCACCCACTGATTTTACAGATTGTAAATTACAAACTTCAACTAGTGACTCAAAAGTTAAATGAACTGTTGAAGCTCAAGGGCGGACGGGAGTGAGTCTAAATCACAACGATAGTAGTAAAACAGGTGAAAAACGATAGCGATACGGTAGATGAGGAAATCTGTAAGGGATGATCTTAATTGCTATGGAAGAACCTAACTAGACGTCCTGTCTGTCCAACGATATGCCGCAGAGTGAGACGAGTTGAGCGCCGATGTCCAGGATCTTCTTTTTCGGAAATCGTCCGGATTGGCGTTTTTCTTTTGTAATTAGGCCTCATTGGTGTAGGGCGCAATTCTTCCGAAGACAATCGAATTTGCTTATTCGGCGCCTCTCCTTTCCTCTGATGTCACCATCCATGCTTCCTCGTTAGCCGTGCTCGATTTTAAATACTGGCCGGCTGGCTGTCTCTGTTCGGAAAGCCATTCGGGGCTGCGTCGACTGAGGCACTGGGAGTTCTCGTCCTCAAGAACAACCTCTCTATTCTATCTATGTCGTCTCGGAAGTCGGAATGTAGGCCTGGGCTCCCCTTTGCCTTGGCTCCTACATGTCCTCCCAGGCAAAACGTCATCTCGGAAGGTTACCAAGTTTAACCCAGTGGTGGGATCAGTTCTGGAACGGTAGGTGTTGGTTTGGTCAGGCTCCTGGCCAGTGAGTTTTGGGACGGAAAGTGACACTACTTGATCCATGTCACCCTATACACCGTCTCCGTAGCATTCAGTTGTGGGTAGCAGAGCGTCTTATGCACCTATCGTCCAGCGGGAGATCGTAGACAAGTCATCTTGCAGTCCCAAACGCCGGTAGCGATTCGGGGGATCGGGAGGCGAGAGATGTTGGCGATGCTATCATCATCTGTTTGTCCGGTGTACAGTTGGAGAGTCCAAATCGGTGTCGTGATTGGCACGGATGACGTCAAAGTTGTATACTTTGAGGAAAGGGTCCTGGAGGTTACCGTAGGTCCTCCTTCGCTCAACTTGTCGGTATTATCCCCAGGTCACATAAGATCATATTCGGAACAACAACAAAAATTAGCTTAGCATACGAAATATCCCTTATTTCAAATCAGCCGTGGTGATCCTTTTCGATGTGCTGTCGTTTTCTATAATTTCGATTCAAAATGGGAGGAAGTTTTGTGAGATTCGAGTGCCGAAGTAACCGGGCTGAAAACGCCACGTTACGATAGATATACACTCCATCGAATATACGGATGGAGTTTACAACAATTGAAATCTTTTTGGATGGAGGATTGATGGCGAAGGAAGGATCCTGGCCTACTTCAGCCGAGTTCTCTCCAAGCCAGAGCGGAATTATTGCGTTACTCCTTGCTGCCGTGGAGTCGATTGCGCACTTCCATCATCATCTTTTTGGGCGAAGATTCCTTCTTCGGACGGACCACGCTTCGCTGTGATGGCTTCTGTCTTTCAAATCTCCCAAAGGTCAGATTGCTCGATGGATTGAGAGACTCGGACAATATGATTTCGAGATCCAGCATCGCGATATTATTACGGCCCCTGCCCCGACGAGCTCCCCGACCTCGTCTGCCACCGCGAACCACTACAAATAGCCAGTGTTATAGTGAGTTAGGCCGAAAAGTTAATAGATAACTGATAAATCCAGTTTTATGAGAGTTTAAAAAAAAATGCGCAATACACCGAAAGGTACCTGGCTCAGGAATTCCGAGATCCCCAGCTGCCATCAAGCCAAGTGGCACGAGTGCCGGGATAGGCTCTTCCCGCTGTGCTCCTGTAGTATATAAATTGTTAAGCTAGAAGTGTATATCGTGCAGCTAGAACATCGATATTCCTCACGATTCGACTACCTACCCTTTTCTTCCTGGATTGGAGGCCTGAATTGTATGGCTCCTGTTCTGGCCGCGCAACGTTGGAGAAATTCTCTCAGGGTCAATCTTCAGTAAATGAAAGCATAACGGTTATTTGTCAAAGAATATGTAATGCTGTATTTACGGAGATGAACTTCACTTGATGAGTCGCATTATGATAGTAAAAAAAAAAAGACAATCGAAGCCATATAGAGGCATGAAAATTTGAAAAATAAATATAATTTGTTTTCCGAATTGAAGTAATAGTGTTTTGTCATCCTTCATCATAAGAAAGATTTTCCAATCGGATAAGAAAGATTACGTCCTTGTATTTGATCATCCGAGTGAACGCTCAAAACCTTCATTTTTGGGAGGTGGCTCAACCCCCTAGCAGTGTCCACAAATGAAAAAAATTTGTGTCAACTCGTTTTTGGTATAGTGTTTGATATTTCAGGAAAGAACGAATTGGGGCCGGTGTCCTCGGATACCTCAACTACTCGCTAGTGTATATTAAGACATGTACTATTTCTACGATAATACCTGCCAACGCTCAGGCTATGTCGCGCGTCTCGAATGAGAGTATCTCGCGCCATGTTTTTCAACGTCCGCGGAAGTCTGGGTCGCTTACCAGTCCGAAGGCGCATCAAGTCGATACTTTGATTGGTAATCAACTCCGTCAGATGTTCTGAACAGAAACAGAAATTGGTTATCACAGTCCCACTTTATCTCATTCAACGGAGCAATCTACCGAATACCTGTTTTCTCGCTCAATGAGAGTAAGTAGTTATTTTTCCGAACCATGTATATTTTTGTGAAGTTTGAAATGAATATTATACAATTTATCAGAAACTGGATCTTCGAACGGGCTAAGATTATAGGCAAAGTAAATCGGCGTTCATCGTAATTCCTATAAGTGACAACTTACCGATAAATTTCCGAATATTTGGATGACGGCCTCCGAGTTTCCACAAATCAACTGTATCAAGGTGATTGTTATGAACAGATTGTGAGTCAAAGATTTCTTACAGACGATTGTCAAGTATTTATTGCGATTTTGAGGAGCTTTTGGCGATTTTTTGAGCTTGCGAGGTAGTGCTTAGAACTTTGAGATAGAAGCGGCGATTGTTCGTGAGAATTGAAGGGTTCATTTGATAATTGTAGAACTAAAGTTGAGGTGTGAGGACTTTTGCAGACGGGACACATGTGCAGTCGAATGTTTTTGGGGATAGGACACTTGAAGTGCGATTAAGTTATTTTATAAAGATTATCATTCATCCTAGATTTTATAGGAACACTTCTGAGTGCAGTTAAGGTTGGGTTGGATTAAACTTTCTCAGGGGTGTGTGTGTGTGTGCTTGGAAAGTGCAGTGGTTTCTTAAGTTTCATTTAGTGGTTGCCATTTTCATAGGATAAAGATTGAAATATTTAGAAAAAGCGTCAAGTACTACAAGGATGTATCGAACACCTCCCACGGATCTTGGTAATGGTCCATGAAAATTAACGGTAATTAATTCACCAGGTCGAGTTGATTCTACTAATTGATATTCCCCTTGCATACTATGTGTTGAGTGTTCAATACGCTGACATAAATCACAGCGCAGAACAATATTTTTTACATTACGTGTCATATTTTTCCGAAAATGATATGTTTTTAAATATTGTAAAGTTTTATACACACCAGTGTGTCCTATACTATCATGTACTGTTTTTACTAATTGATTTACTAAGGCCAGTGGAACAACGATTTTCCACTTGTGGTCATTCTTATTATTCGCAAATAATACGTCATTATGTAATAAGTATCGTTGATGGAAGTCTCTTTATTTACAGTCGTCATATATCGTTTTTAATAAAGGATCATTCATTTGCCAATTGGATATGTACTTGAATTCAATGGAAACTTTTGTATCTACCAGAACTTCTGATATTTGATTGTATGATATTTCGTGTCTGTTTATAATTAATTTATTCGGATCCCACTTACATGCCTTTTCGGGTGGGTTGCGACTAAAAAAACCGCTACGATATTGTCTTTACCTTTACAGTGTTTTATCGTATAGTCATATCCCTGTAGTAATATTGTCCATCTAATCAACCTTGCATTTTGAAAATAACTATTTGTCAAAAATGTCAAAGCCTTATGAATCGTTATAATCTTCCAAATTATATAAGAATTGCCATATCGATTGATGAAGTTCGATCAACCATCAAATTTTGATGGCATTGAATTTTTTGGAAATTATACAAGCACTGCTATTTGTGCACGTATTCAAGGAAAAAAGGGTGCATTCCAAATTCACGTGTTCTGCAAATGATAGATGAAAATTGATGATTCTTGGAACTCTAACACTACTCAATGAGCTAAATACGATGATCATTTCAGTTACAATTCGTTAAAAGGGATAACGCGTCCGTGACGTTCTTATTGGGAAAGCACGTACCCCTGTTTCTTCTTCGATGCGACGAATAACAGGTACAACATTTTTTTGCAGGAGTTGCAGATATCTGTCACCATCAATATTTCCTTGGATGAAAAATGGCCCGACGATATTAGTACCAAACATACCAGTCTAAACGTTCATTGATTGTTGATATTGACGGTTGATATCGAACACCTGAGTTGATTTTTCTGTTGCTCGGTATCTTACTAGCTGACGATTTGGTCCGTGAGATTTGAAAATTTTGCATTCATCAGAAAAAGAAATATTTTTGGTGAAACCATCGTTATTGTGGATCAGCTCCATCATATTTTCGCTGAAAATCATACGCCTATGGCTATCGTAATTCGCTTTAATCAAAGCTTAATGCCTCTGCGGCTTGTATAGAAAATATCCACAACTTTACCATACTCTAAATATGGTTGACTTACTGCGTCTTATTTGTAAAGCAACCGTCCGTACATTTTCGTGGGGGTTGATTTCAGCTGCAGCGCACACTCAAACTTAGACATCTTCTGATATCTGACGAGAAGGATACTGAACGTAACATGGTGGATTTGAATCATCCCTCTACAAATATCCTGCCCGAGTTTTGATAATTGTGTATTCGGTACACACGCTCTTTTTTCTTCGTCTCTCAAAATATTGATACCTTCACTGAATTCGTAGGTTTGTGTTGCCACCGTTTATTTCACCACCTCAAGTTCATCACACTGTACAAAGATATGTCTGTTGTCTCAACATGATCCCGGACGAGCCCCAAATTCGTAGGATCAAAATCACGGGACACAGGATATTTTAATTAACGGACAGAATATATTTCACTTTGAAAAAATTATTGAATACAGAACATGGTCCTAAGAGCTTAGTTGCTCGACATCTTCACTTGACATTATCTCGCCTAGAACTTAACTGAGAATTCTTCTTTTATCCAAGAATTCCTCTACTCACCCCACTCATTTTCAACACTCTTTTTGTTCTCTCCTCATTTTCTTCGAGAACATGAGTCACACTCGCCACCCGCAATCATACAAAGACTTCTCATACACAATACTTGCACCTTAACACTGTCACGAGACTCAAACACTTTCCTTCTCACACACTCGATATTCACTCTTGAACGACACTTTTTTCAAACCTGAAACTAAACTCGATATAACCAAAACCTGACGTCTCTAATTGTATTCTAGTATAGTCTTATTATTTGAAATCTCTGGCACCACGGCGCCTTCTGACTCGACCATATGACTCCTCTCGCAATGCTCTTTCACACGGATACACGAACAACAATTCACCGATCCTACATACGAGTGGGATCTCACTGAAGGAATCATCGGTTTATGAGTTAATTCAACCCATTCGAGACCGATTGCACACCGTGTGCGCAGTCATCCTAATGAGCAATCATCGATTATTCTGAATAAAATATTTGTCGGAATAAGATTTTTTTTGAATCAATAGTATCTGTAAAGTATAGAAATACAAGATTTTGCATTGGTTTTATCGCGTACCAAAACGAAATAAAACATTTCGTTTGTAATTTCGAAATTCACATTTCTAGAAAATATCATATGAGAACCCATAATTATAGCATGAGTGACCTTCACCCACCCCGAAATAACGCGCGAGGGGGGGGGGGGGGGGGGGGGGGGAGTCAGGGGTTCGATTTTACCATCTTAGATACACGTTGGAATGATTGTGATTCTCAACTGATTCATTCAATTATTGATTTAACAACCGGTTCCGTCAGTTTGCACAGTCTCGTTTTTGGTTGTGCACGTTCGGGTGTCAGTGCATCCGTCCATTACAGTATTGCTGCAAGGGCCGGTAATGGTTATATTACAGTGATTAAAGATGTGATGCGACGTAGGCCGCTCCGCTCCAGTGATATTTCAAAAATATAACCCGAGGTCTGGGTAATAGAGGTGAGCTCCATATGCCTCTCGGTTAGAATTTCCGCAAAACGAACTATAGGTTGGCGTTCTTCTTTGATTCCGCTAACACTTTTTCTACAAAACAAAAGTACTTGCAGAAAAATCCCTAACCTATCCTTCGCTCGTCATTCGTTTGCTGTGAATTTTCAAGCCTCAAATAACATTTGAGAGTGTTTTGTTTCATTTTAATTGGATATGTAGAGAAAGTCGATTGATTCACGTACTGTGCAGAAATAGGCAACTTCGGTCACGGAAAAGCGTGCTCAAAGTGCGGGCTTAGGTCACACTGTGCTATAAAAGAAATTGACGTCAATAATAAAAGCGGAACTGTTTTTTGGTAATTACACAGAAGTGGGGCTCCACCTTGAAACGGCTGTCGATGTTTTGTGCTACGGCCTAATATCATTGGAGAATAGTATTTCATCCAATCATGAGGTGGCGCTGGACCTCTAAGATCAGAAAAAAAAAATATTCTGATGAAATTCCGAGGTGATTGTATACTTCAACATCCATTTCTCCGATTGTCCTGAAATTTTGTGTATGTTGCGTCACTCCCGGACAGTGACTACGATAGGGTGTCAATAAAAGGTTTTTTGATAGCGTAGGTTTATAGATGTCATGGTTCATTTCTCTAGCGACTGTGTCAATAGGCGGTATAAGGTAGCAGAGTGTGAATGATTATGGTTACATGAAGTTGTTTACGGCAGATAGCTCAGATCTCGATCTACTTCAACGCTGAAAGTCCTCGTGACCTGACGCTTTTTCTCCAGCCATCCGCCCATCCGCAATTATCTCCTGAGCCTTCCGCACATATTTTTTTCTGTTATTTACTTCTTATTTCGAGTTTTCTTCCGTATTTGAATTTTTAGTCATTCTTCAGTTCGTTTGTGTGTGTAGATGCGCTCCCTTTACCGTCCGGTAAGATAAAAAACTCAAATATTTTATACTAAGCGAACGATAATTGAGTGAGTCAAATTTATTTGGTTTATCGCCCAGAGTATTGGATCTAAAGATGTCTCTCTAGATTTTCGTATCGTTTTGCGCTGATCTGAATTATCCGACGGACAATCCTTCAGTGATTGAAGATCGACACCAAACTGTTACTATTTTTGCTATTGCTATCGCCGGCTTACGTTCTATCGTACTATCTCGCTTTGATTTGGTTACCTGCGATTTTGTTACTGTCATTACCGCTTTATCGTTTTGACACAGTCCTTGAAGAATTTCGCTGTAGTTGTAGCCCCGAGAGTAGCACGCGTAATTCGAAGATCACGTCATTTTCGCTCTGTGCCGAAAAACCCTACGTTCATCCGCTTAACGAGCCTTCACCCGCTGCCTGACGCAGCGTCATGATTGTCTTATCTTGTGTTTGGCCGGGAAAATTGATTCCCGATTGACGTAATGATTTCAACCTTCCGAGTGACACAATTCCTGACAGCCTATCGTCGGTGTTTACGACCGCTCCGAGAAGCAGTGCTCCAATTAGAAATACCGTAATATGCCCGGCGCAAAGCCGCACCGTTTTTGTGATATTGATCAGCGTACCGATCCCGCCAGCACATCTTCAATTATTGTCATCACCTGACTGCTTTAAATTTCACGTATTATCGCACGACCCATCTTGTGAATTGAATATGCGGGCCGAAAACCAGTGAAGAGAATTATCGTCTGGTAATTGACGGCAAACCCAGCCCCTCGACCTTTTCATACCGTACCTCGAGCTGGTTGAGTTGCCGGCCGCCAAAGATTTTCTCGAAAATCGTATTTCGTTTCGAAATTCGTTTCGTCGACTGTTAATTGTAAGCGACGCGCCAGCGTCTAGCGCCCAAACCGAGCGAATTCGTTATTCTGCAGATTATTACACCCGTGATCAGCTGTCGGGTTTCGAAGTGAGTTGGTGATTTCAGGGGATACAGGGAAGAAGAACGTTACCTGATGACCTATGAAATGGTTGATGAAGTATTGGTGATGAATTAATCCCGAATTCGAAGGGAAAAAACCGGAAACCAGGTGTTGGTAGGAGAAGGAGTGTCATCTGAGAAATGAGTAATGATAAAATGAGTAAATTGTGGTGTTAGCGGGGAAAAAAAGACGGTAGAATCGCTTTGGTTCGGGTTTTTGGATTCAGAAAGATTCGATGTTTCATACACCTCATTCTACGCACTGGTCGATTAGCATGAGATCGTAGCTTGCCTGCGTTGCCGTGTACTTAACATCTAGGAGTAATGCATAGGTGGTGAGATTCCGGCTTGTCCCGACGAAGATAGTGGGAATTGGGGAAAAAATACGGAAGACTATATCGCGAGTAAGGAAGTGGAAAGAGAGCAGCTCATTACTTCAACAGTGTAAGCAAGAAGAGAAGATAAATGCGAATTGGGGGAAAGGAGGAAAAATGGACTGGGATTCATTCGGATCTTCCGGAATAATCAATACGATGACCATGATACTGTGATGAGAGGGGTAGCTAAGCGGCGCACTCTTGATGTTTCACGCCCGGAACATATCAATATCTGATCCTTCTTGAAAGAGAGGACTAGATTTTCAGTCTAGAAGTGGGTTCGGGAACTGTCTTACCTCGTGATAGGGCTCAGAAAGAATACTCATGAACAATAAAGTGAGGACTGCAAGAAGAAAAATGTGGGAAGAAATGAAGGAATGAATTGAAAGAATCCATTTTGATCACTTCAGAACGATTATAATAAAATATATTAATAACTGCACAAACGATACAATCGATCACGGATCTTGGTAATTCTTCAAGGCGCTAGTTGTGCTTGACCCGGCTGACGAATGATCAATTCTGAATCGAATATTCCGATATTGATTATCTGATATGATTTTATTCCTACACTGACAAGGGATGCGCTAGTTGTGAATTAGTAACTTGGCTGAGAATCCGTCAAACTTAAGGAATTCGGTCACAAAAGTTCACCCGTTATTATGAAGACATGATACTGAATCTAACATAAGAATATGTTGACAGACATGATATATTTATGAACCTATGTGAATTGTAACGTGGCGTTTTCAGCCCGGTTACTTCGGCACCCAAATCTCCCGAAACTTCCTCCCATTTTTGATTGATATTATAGAAAATTACAGCACACCGGAGAGAATCACCAAGGCTGAATTGAAATAAGAGATATTTCGTATGCTAAGCTAATTTTTGTTGTTGTTCCGAATA
Organism: Athalia rosae; assembly: GCF_917208135.1. NCBI lineage: Eukaryota > Metazoa > Arthropoda > Insecta > Hymenoptera > Athaliidae > Athalia > Athalia rosae. The sequence continues at coordinate 12,385,688 of NC_064030.1, forward strand.
TGCTCTTATGTGACCTTGGGATAATACCGACGAGTTGAGCAGAGGACGACCAACGGTAACCTCCAGGACCCTTTTCTCAAAGTATACAACTCTGACGTCATCCGTGCCAATCACGACACCGATTTGGACTCTCCAACTGTACACCAGACAAACAGATGATGATAGCATCGCCAACATCTCTCGCCTCCCGATCCCCCGAATCGCTACCGGCATTTGGGACTGCAAGATGACTTGTCTACGATCTTCCGCTGGACGATAGGTGCATGAGACACTCTGCTACCCACAACTGAATGCTACGGAGACGGTGTATAGGGTGGCATGGATCAAGTAGTGTCACTTTCCGTCCCAAAACTCACTGGCCAGAAGCTAGACCAAACCAACACCTTGCGTTCCAGAACTGATCCTATCACTGACTTAAACTTGGTAACCTCCTAAGATGACGTTCTGCCTAGGAGGACATGTAGAAGCCAAGGCACAGGTGAGCCCAGGCCTACATTCCGACTACCGAGTCAACATAGGATAGAGATGTTGTTCTTGAAGACGAGAACTCCAAATGGCTGAGTCGACGCAGCCTTGCATGGCCCTCCGAACGCAGACACCCAGCCGAGCTGCCGACCGAGCCGACCGAGGCCGAGCGCGGCCAACAAGGAAGCATGGATGGTCACGTCAGAGGAGAGAAGAGGCGCCGAATAGGCAAATTCGATTGTCTTCGGAAGAATTGCGCCCTACACCAATGTGGTCTAATTAGACGAGGGAAACGCCAATCCGGACGATTTCCGAGAAAGAAGATCCTGGACATTGGTGCTCAACTCAACCTACTCTGCCGCATATCGTTGGACACACAGGACGTCTATTTGGGTTCTTCCATACCAATTAAGATCATCCTTTTCAGATTTCCTCATCTACCGTATCGCTTCCATTTTCACCCCTTTCTACCCGTACTGTTTTGACTCGAATTCACTCCAATGCCTTCTTTAGCTCTACAGTTTATTCAAATTTCGAGTCACCAGTTGAAGTTTATTAGTTGAAATCGGTAAAGTCAGTGGGTGCCGAACTTCTGCAGTGAGGTAAGGTTTTTCACCTTCTAAGAAAGTCATGAAGTCGCCAAGTGAGAGTTGGGAATCGCCTTGAATTATTTCGTATTCTGATATGCTTCGTGTGAGTCAGTGGGTGTTAGCCTCACTGAAGCCCATTATATTTTCTAAGTCGGTGGGTCCCGGCCCCACTGCGATTTGATACGGTCCGGTCCGTTTAGATATTGGTTAAGATGAGCAATTCTGCAACTCCTTCTGGCACATCTCGTAGCCGATGACGTTATTGTACATCTAGGTAATTATAATTGATCCGAGTCTTTAATTTGGTCTTCTACCGTATTTCCCGTGCATTTGCTGCACGTGGCATGATTCAGTGCGTTTCGTCATAAGGTAATTAAGTAATACGTTGAGTAAGCCTTGATGATATCTGGTGATGCTGTATGGTATTTTGATTATAATTTAATGACTAATGTAATATGTTCCATCGTATGGATTTGTAATTTCTTTGGGTAATTTGTTACCGCCTACGGTTAATATTTTGTTCCGTCACGTTCCCGCTCAGTTTGTAAAATCTATTCGCCTGTTACCGAAGGGTAGCCACAGAAAAGCGCTCCGTGTAAAACCGCGCCTTTTTCCCATTCCTCATCATCGCACATTCTGACAATTCGTGAAAAGTATCAGTAATCTCCCGTTAGGTCTTCCGAATATCGAAATCATAATTTAGTACTACCGTAAACAATTTTCCGCTACCGCTAAACAAATCATATTTTGTTACTCCCGAGCTTTTGTAAATCTCCCTATTCTGTACGTCTTGCCATTTTGTTGAAATACAGTTTCCCGTAATCACGAATTTGGTTTTGCGTTATCGTTATTGAACTGGAAACTGGAGATGACAAACACCAGGTGAGTCGAGACAAATGGGAAAACTGACACCTGAAGGTTTTCTAGCTTCCTTCTCGATGATGAATAAATGCAGTTTGCTCCGGTTGGTTGAGTTGCTCTGGTTGGTTGATGAGCACGGCACAATGTTGTGTCTATGAAAAGTTATTTGATAAATTCAATTCGTTGGAACACTACACTATGTTAACTTCGGAAAAAATGCTTTCAGTTTCATTTGATTTGACTCCATTCGATTGATAATAGTTCGGTTCGGATTCGATGTAGAGAATTAATTAAATTCGGATCTTTGCATACAGGGTCGATATCGACACCATTCGTGGAACCGCGAATCGGTCTCAAAATTCAAGAACATTCGCAAAATCTTTTCAGAGGCCCGTAAAAATGCCCTCAGATTAGTTTACACGATCTGTATTAGGTAGTAAGAACAAGAGCCAGTAATATATGAAAAAAAAAATTGTCATCGTGAATGAAGAAAGCTGTGATAAAATGAAATAAAAATAAAGTTATCACGATCTCTGAACATCGGAATATATCATCATCAAAAACGAGACGTGAAGTATAACTGATTGGTTGTGATAATGATGATTACTGTTGATAATGATCAATACCCACCCTGACGAATTTCTGAATATATCCCGTAACCATCTTAACAATCAAAATACGTGATTACTTTCTCACCTGACAATGAACAATATGAAGACAGAAGGAACAAGAGGTAAAGAAACCATTCGGTCAGCCATTTTTCGAATAATTCTCAACGTTGTAAAGTTCTCACATAACTGATACTACTACGTATGATATCATTTCCGAACGAGACGAGAATAGAATCAATCGGCGAGTGGAACAATTGAAAGACAAACAAATAGTACAATCTTCAGTATCTTCTTACAATACATCTATAAGGATCGTCCCTGAAAAACGAGACTCAAAGTAACAAACGATAAATACTCATATCAGACTTTAGAGCTGTGACACGCAGAGAAAAAGTGGAAAGAATAAGTCGTAACACACCGCTAGATGGCCAGGCGCCTCGACCTTACCCGTAGTCAAAACATAACGCGTAGAAAATGACACCACGGCAGGTCGTTCGGGCATGAGGCCAGTGCTTTATCGTTTCCCTCTATGTACAAGTTTTATTCGAATACCTACCGAAATCTCTAAGTTTGAGAGTGGTAGTTGGTAGTTCATCCTAACTGATACGTAAGATTCTAATGTGAGGTCCAACTCTCTTATGCACGGTGTATAGTGGCGCAGGATCAGGTGTGACAATGAGAATTTGTTATATGTCCGTACGTACCCGACCGAAATTTTTACAAGTAATGAACTCCTAGGACAATTGAAACCAACAAGTTGGGACATGGTGGCAGAAGTGAACTCTAGCGCATCCAATACCAGAAAGGCATTGTAGGCCAATGAGTGAGTGTTAAGACGAGACGAGGCCCCCTAACAAATAGCTGTGCGGACACTTGAAGTTCGAAGTGGAAAACAATGGCAAATATTGGACTCGATGAGTCACTAAGACAACCTCCAATACTGGATTTGGAGGGATCGATCCATATAACTTTTTGAGCACACCTCTAGGTCCCAAAGAGTTGAGAGCCCCGACGTGTTCGTAACAACTTCGAAGAGCCGCGATCTCACATCCCTCGATGGTTCACGTACCATGCGGATTTCTCAGTTTCTGCGGAAGGCTTCGAACCATGTTTCGGGTAATTTGTGTTTCGCATTGGTTTGCCGACGTCTTCGTTGATTTTTACGCACAAGAAGTTGTAGGCCAAGTCCGCACACTTCATCGTGGAACCAACCATGGTCGTTGATATTCACGGCGCGCTGAACCAGAGATCTTGTCTTGAATTCCGTACTGTGCTCTGTAACGTATGACATCAAAGATCGAGGAAAATCTAAGTGTTGCAACGCACAAACGTCCAAATTCCTTCCCATCTTTGGTCTCACAAGCCCTGAAGTACGTCGACACTAACCTGGTAGCGCTAAGCGTCGGGTCTGGATCGATGAGTGACTGACGACTTGTTCGCAGTTTGTCTGATCATTAGTGTTTTTGGCGATGTACCCCGCAAAAAACTCGACTGCGCATTCGGTGAGCGATGCTTGATCTGCATGTCGTTAGCATGCGCGACGATTCGGTGGGCTTCGGCATCTGTATTCTCATCTACGTCCAGTTCAACATCCATCTTTGAGACGAGTCCATCAACACCGCATGCAAGGCTGAAATCGGTATCTTTCCTCTTACGGTTGGATACAGCTGTGTTTGCTCCTCGACATTCAACAGCGTATCGTCCTCGTCGTCCAAGAAATTCGCTCGTTCCTTTAAGTTCAGAACGATTTTTCTGAACAATCAGTCGGAACTGCTGCGTCGTCGGATTCTGATTTTCCGTTTCTCCGTGGGAATGCACCATCAAGAACATGTTCTCCAACGGATCCTGATTGAGTCTGACTGCCATCAAGAATTTGACCCCCTCAATTCTCAAGTTTTTCCAGAGCAGAAGTATCCCCACAACGGTTTACCTGAGCCGTTGAAGCATAAGGCGATTCTGGGGCCTTTGTTCGTCAATGTTCGCTATTTCGCGGATTCAACAAGTACGGTTTTCAGATGTTCGAGGTGTTGTTTAGAATCCCTAGAGATGCTGCAGTATCCGTAACGGTAGGGGTATCGATGCATTGCATCGCTGCGGCAGTCTGCATAGCCGCAAATACCAGATGGCTTGATACTTGCAATGCGAGACAACAGTTCATTTTCTGAACGAGCTCTGGATTGACGTTTTTCTTGAACAATTGCACCGCTGCTCTGGTCACTTGATTCTTTTCGAAATCCCTCAACATCCGCACGTCCCCCTATAAAGCTATTCGACCTTCGTCGAATCCGATATCGTGGACCAAGAGCTGAATGCAGAAGTTCTTAAAGAGGTAGGGCACATTAACCAGGGCGTATACTTTTGACCACTGCGTGTGAAGTAAGGCTGACCTATAGACGATATCTGCTTGCTAATAACGCTTTGATTATTCGGACCCTGATCGCAAAATATAGCTCGATCATCTAATCCAGTTTTCTCGACCTCGTCCAGAATCTGATCAATGATAACCGACAGTGTCTCGTTAGGAATCGAACTTCCCGTCAAGAAATGCTCGATAGGCTGCTTTCAATTATGCAGCAAGCCCTGAACTATGAAAACAAAAGCACTCGTGGCTACTCGATTGGAATTTCCCAAGCTACTTAAGTCCTGGAAACCCTCAACCTTTTGGCGTGCTCCGTTGTATTCGTAGCCTTTCTTCATCTCTAATTCATCGAAGAGAAGCACGTATTCACGTTCGTTCGGTTCCATGCAAGCGACTTTTCTTGATAGGCATTCGAAAATCGTGGAACATTTGCCTGGCCAGAGCTTGATACGACCGAACCATAATTTCAAGACAGAAATCGAAGGTAACGCGAATCCGAACCGACCTTGCAGTTTGCTGTAGTGGCCGGGCGATGTAGAGTGCATTACCATCGCCAAATCTATCTCGTACGGGGAGAATCGCGCTTTCGGCTCATAAAAAAGCTGCATACACATGAAGGTGAACTCAAAACCTCTTGTTACTCGGCGGTTAGTGAACGAGCGAAGTTTGCAACTGACTCGGTAACACCTGCCAGCATCTTCGCGGTTTGACGTGTCAACGACCTTCTGCATGCTTGTCAAGTCTTTCTCAGCGCAGCATTACTTTGCTTCAATTCGACGATATGTTCGTCTCTAATCGCGATCCGGCGTCTCAATATCTCCTCTGTCCTCTCTACGCTTTGCGATCACTGGCACGTGCAGAAAGTGATTCAGCTCGCACCGCTCGCGGTCCGCAAGGTGCAGGGAGAGCTCCACGCCGCAAGCGGCCTCTGAGAAAAAACGCATCTCGGATGAAATGCTGATTGCATATTCGCACGCGGTCCAATTGCTCGGCAGATGCTTCGGCCAGATCAGCATTGCCGCTGTCAACGGGCCATCCTAACGCTGAGGCGGGATCTTCGCTCGAAGGCAATCGATGATACCGAACCCCCGGGATATTGTCCCTGCTACGCACAGCACAACCCGAATACGCGCAAACGCAACTAGCTACGAAGCTATTATGTCCGGCTATTCAGTAGACGGCAAAGAAGAATATCAGATTTGGGATCGCTTACCAACCAGTTCAATTTATATTGTTACTCCGGGCGGATAACCGGAGTAGGAATAAATGGGTCAGGGAAATAGATTTGCAATGAGTCTGTTTTATTCGGAAAAAGTGCGTGCGCTCTCTTTGCTAGTTCTGAACAGACTGTTATGTACAATAATAACAGCCAACTAGGCAACGTCAGATTGAACGACGTCGAAGACATCTGACGAAGAGTTTGGGGGTAGCGCCAAGAGGAGGCGGCTGACTGCCCGCGGTCAAACATCATGACGTTGGTCACGACGTCATGACGGCGCGACAGCAGCCCTTCTCGACTGGCACTAACCCACCTACCGAACCATGCGATGCGTATACGATGAGATCCCCTCAAGAGATTTCCCCCAGCGTAACACTGCCCTCCCCTTCGGAGAAGAGTCGTCCCGACTCCAAATCCTCCAAGGAGAGACGCAAACCATGTCCGGGCTCCACATGGGTTGGTGTCAAAGAAATTGAGGTTGGCTGGAGGCTGTGGACCCTTCACAAAACGCCATTGCCCCATATCGAGCCGGCATTTGCCTAAAACCTCAGGGAGAACCACAGAAAACCCTGAGGAGTTCGCTCGACACCCTAACCTAGTATTAAAAACTAAATAATTTCGCGGGGAAGCGGATACGAATCTTTCTTCGTGACATCGTTGAGCCTACGATAGTCAACGCAGAATCGCTTAGTTCCATCTTTCTTGGAAACTAAAACGTTCGGGGAGGCCCACGGACTCGAAGAAGGCTCAATCACTCCATTCTTACGCATATCGCTCACTAATCTGAGAACTTCTGCTTGTGAAGCCAGGGGTAGCCTCCGTGCGGCTTGTTTCATCGGGGCGGTTCCTCCAACATCGATTCTGTGTAAGGCCATCGAACAATTCCCGACGTCTTCGGGTCCGCTAGCAAACGCTTCCCGAAAATCTCGAAGATGCTTCGAGAATCTTCGCTTCTGCGGCTCCTCAAGATTCTGCAATGTGCGCTGCACGAGATCCTGAATGTACGGAGGGACTTCAGGGAGCTTGCCCTGGGTTATACTCGTTGATGATGTCCCTCGGTGGTCAACGAGAAGTCTCCGGACACAGAGACCGGTCCCCCGTGGGTCAACAGCAGTAGTCTGCCGGACTCGAGAAACGATCCCACGCGGAAGGGGAGTAAAACCGCAACTGCGACCGCGAAATAATGACGACATCCTCTTCCCTCCCCCGAAAAAGTGCCCAGGTTCCGCAGGTTTCCCGGCACGTAGCGACTCTTCAAACGACTGGTGAGGAGAAGGATTCTAACGTCTCCTATGACTAAAACATCATCACGCGCAGCCTCAAAAAGTCAATACCGAGGATCCCATCATCTTCAATCTCCGCAGCGAGGACCTTGAAGGTTGTCCGGAAAGATTCTTCTTCGAGGATGATCTCGACGTCGCAGGATCCAAGAACTAGCCTAGTGTCCCCTGAGACCGTCCGAAGGAAAGATAAACAGCTTTATCGTTAAACCGGCGATATGGATGCCGTCGAATACTTTCTTCAACCACAGTCAATGATCCTCGAACGTTTTAGTCGCTACGATTACGTCGTCTAGGTATGCTAAGGCATGTAGGTCCATCTCCGGACTGATCAGCTGATCTAGTGAGCGTAGGAAGGTCGCGGGAGCGCCAGTGAGCCCAAATGACATACGCGTGAAATGAAAAAGACCTTTCCCCGGCACAACAAAAGCGGTAATTTCTCGGCTGTCGGGTGTCAGCGGTATTTGGAAATAAGCTCAACTCAGATCTATCGTTGATATGTAGCGAGCGGAACGCAGTTTATCCAGAATACTATCCATACGGGGTGGAGGGTTATCGTCGCGTTTCGATACGTTGTTAACCTGGCGGAAATCGATGCACATGCGGTTTTTGCCATTGGGTTTCTTTACCACGACTATGGGACCAGCCCACTCGCTGTGCGAAGGCTGAATGATACCGTCTTTCAGCATTTTCTCCACCTCGTCATCAATAGCTTTTTGAATTTTTGGCGACACGCGGTAACTTCGTTGGCGAATTGCGGGATGGTTTACCACTGTCAATCCGGTAAGACAGTAACGTAGTTGTCCCTAAATGTTCGGTTGAGGGCGGTGATTCGGCCTGCAAGAATTTTCCTAACGTTTTGAGTTGTGCGTCGGTCAGCGTTACGATGCCGTTACTAATTACCGCGGTAGAATAAGCGTTACGAGATAAAAAGCGGACCTTTTTGGCGGGATTGTCTTTAAAGGGCCAAGGGTGGCAAAATCAACTACCATACCAAAGTCACGGATGAAGTCTAATCCAATAATGCAGGTAAAACACAAAGTAGGTAACGTGCGGGCGGTGATTTCTCAATGGACGTTTTGTAGTTTGATTGGCACGCGCACCTCGCTCATAAGCTTGGTAGCTTGGCCCGTGGCTATTAGAATCGTACGTGTTTTGGTGTTAAACGTAGGAATACCTAAGAACTCGATTAGTGTGACCATAGATATATTGAACTAGATCGGACAAGATGCTGGCAAATTGTAGTGTCGCGAGATGAATGTAGTTGGCGCGCTCGGCGAAAATCTCATTTTTGAGGATTTTGCTTCAGGACGCTATGTGACTCACAGAATGACCTGATACCCTATGAGTCACGCAATTTCGCAAATTATTTGCTAGACCGATCGATATAATAATTCAACGTAACTGTTCAACTTGACCGACAGATATGTGACCGCGCGCAATCAGCCATGTTTTACACGGTATCCATGAATTTTCAACGTTAGATACAGGCTATGATACAAGTAACCTGTAAAACCTGAAGATTCTTTTGAAAAATGTGTGGAACAAAAGTTGCAGAATCATGAAAGGAAAATTCAATGACACATGATGATACCATAGATAAGTGACTCTTAGAAATCACAGTATCTACTGGATATTTGTGGTATGTTCATCGTTTTTAACATAGAATGCAATAGAAGATTGAGAAAAGAAACCGAAAAAATTTCAATTTTGCACGATTTTGTAAATTGTGTTAAAATCTTGAGTGTCCCCGGAAAATTTTCCATTAGAGCTGATCTTCGGAGGAGGCTCTCAAAACATGTGTGATACATTTTCATAGGAGACGCAGGAAAAAAAATATCCGTTTTGTTGAGAGGCAATCCTAATCCATATATGATAGGCTTATCGATTCGTAATTGAAAAAAAATATGTCTGAAAATTTCAGCCTTTAAACTAAAAAATAAGATATAACTTGGAAAAGCACATTTTCCAGTATCAAGTTCATCACAGATATGTTAATGATCTGAGTTTTCTCTTTTCTAAAACGTTGTACTCGAATAATGTAAAAGAGTTTACTAGACCCCAAGTATAATAATGAAGAAAACATGTTGCAATCAATATATCTATACTGCAATACTTCTCAAACTCATAATAACACCATACCCCAAAATTCTATCAAATTCCATACAAATTGAAAATATACATCTGCCTCCTTTCGAAGATACCTCATATTTCAAAGGTATACAGCTTATTGTTAGTAGTAACATAGCTGTATCGAACATTCCTATGGTAGCATAGATATATTGAACACATCTATGACGGTAGTGAAACATAATACACGGCCCATGAGAAGGTTCTGTTCAGTATACATATGTTTCTACATAGATAATATATCTATGGTTTTACGTTCGGGCAAAGTTTCTACCTCTATCATTCAATAGGTGATACAAATGAGTGCCCCTGCGAGAGACAAATCTGTGAACTATCAAGAGTAAACCCTCTTATCAATCGAAATCACCGCACTACATCCGTGACCTTACTGACAGTTGCTCAATGAAATCGGTGACCAAAATTACAAGTTTTTCCCTCTCAATTATGTACTCGAGGACCTAACAATAAGACAATCTTTCGAACGTGCGAATTTACAATTCGCAACGGAATTTCGAATGGCTTGAACTACTAATGTTCACTACTATTCACTACAAGACAATGATTGGAATTCATAATTCAGACACCAGATGCATCTGAACTGCTATCGCACTATCATCATAGTGGAAGGAAAAAAATGAATACGAGCATTATATTCTAGAAGATATTTATTTTTTTTTAGGGGCAGCGGCGCCGTCCCGCGTTTTACCCATATAACCATCTGTAGTAATAATGGTAGATGACGGGTTCCCAGCCGCCCCCTCGGCGGCGGTTATTCCGCCTCCTTGCTGGCTTTTTGGGCTGCGCCCGTGCTGGCTGGGCCTCCGCCCCGGCCCCCGTCGCCGCGTTGTCCGCAGCGGGCTGCAGTGGCTGCTGCTGCCGCTGCAGTTCTGCCACCGCAGCCCTCAGCGCCACCAACTCCTGCATAACGTTCGCTGTGCTGATCCGTGAATAATGATGATTATAACTACAATTTGATGTAGAGATAGCACCAAAATCAGACACTTTCATTCGTACTGTATCTTTCCAATTTTAATAGTTCTATAGACTTGAACTAGTTTTTCTAATGGAATGCTTGTTGTGATATATGAGATATGTGAAATATGGGTCAGGACTCTTCGTACCACATTTAGTTTGTTCATACGCTTGATCATGTATACCGTAAGAATCTCAGGAAAGTAAACAACGTAGGGAACGCATGATCGCGAGAGAGAGCTTATGGAAGTTCCGTGAGTGCGAGACAGACAAATTGCCTGCCCCTCCGTTGCCTTTGAGTCCCCACTCCGCCAAATTGTAAACAGACCATCGCTAGAGCTGTTATCTAAGTAAGCGCGTTCGGGTTGAGAGTGTTTTTCTCTCACTATTGATAAAACAAAAACCATTAGCATAAATATGATTGACTTTGTTCCTTTAAATATTGAAAAATTTTCAAAAAAGTTCCCAATTCAAAATGAAGGTTTTCTCATGAAAATATAATTTATTTTTTGTTGATGTAAATGTATTTAAATCTTTAATGATTCTAATTACAATTATTAATACTTATTATTCTTGATATCACAGACTTCTTTCATTGATTTTCTTCAAACAGGCTATCCGATCAGCTGTTCAAAATGTCCTCCCGTAGCTGCAGAGCAGAAGCCAAGACGATCATCAAATGCATGAATCGCATTCCTTTTTGTCTCTTGCGGGATGCTTGCACTAATTTCATTAATTTGATGTTGCATCGAATCTAAATTGTATACGGTTTGACCGTCATACGAATTATTTTTTAAGTATGGCCAATAAAAATAATCGAGCGGCGTCATGTCCGGCGATCGGGGAGGCCACGGAACAGTCGGGCTACGTAATCCGATCCATTTATCGGGGAATTCTTGATTTAAATAATCCCGAATTCTATTGGGGTTATTGGGTGGAGCTCCGTCTTGTTGCAACCACTCTAGAATCTGAAAATTCCATGGCAAATTGATAGAAACAACTTCGTTTAATTTAAATGGAACGAGTATGTGATTGTAAATATCAAGATTCGAATTTGTCTGACTTTTTAATTAATAATAACACGTTGTCAACTATTTGGGCAGATTTCCAATATGTATACCAATTTCCATGAAAACATTTCGAATTATATGAGAATTCCGATATCGATTGATGAAGTTTCAGATCAACCAATAAATTTCGATACCATTAAATTTTTTTAACATATAAAAGTACTGCTATTTGTGCACATATTTCGAAGTGAAAGTGTGCATCTGAAATTTACTTATTTTGCAAATAATAGATAAAAGAAGACGATTTCTAAAAATCTATTACTACTTAATGAGCCGAATACGTTTACCATCTTATTTATAATTCACCGAGAGAGATAACGCGTTCGTAACATGATAAATGAATAGCACTTACCCCCGTATCTCCTTCAATACGACGAATAGCCGGTACTACAAACTCTTGCAGGCGTCGCGAATATCTATCTCCATTGATATTTTCCGCAATAAAAATAGGCCCGATGATGTGGGTGCCAAGCATACCAGCCCAAACGTTTACGGATTGCTGATATTGCCGATTGATATCGAACACTTCGATTGGCTTTTCTGTTGACCGATATCTGAATTGTTGACGGTTTGGCCCGTGAGAAATTTGAAATTTACATTCATCAGAGAAACAAATTTTTTCGATCAGTTGATCGTCACCATTGATGAGCTCTACCATATTTTTGCTAAAATTCATACGCCTGTGCCTATCATCATTTGCCTCCACTCAAGCCTGATGCCTTTGCGCTTTGTATGGAAAATATCCCCAATCTTCCCATATCCTCGATACAGTGGACTTGCTGCATCCTACTTGCAGCGCAACCGTCCGTTCGTTCTCGTAATGCTAATTCAATTGTTCTTTTATTTTTATAATCATTTAGGCGCCATTTTGTAACACAAAATGTACGACTCAACAAACGACAGTCAGTTCAGTTTTAACAATATTATGCTTTAATGCAATTAGGTGTCAGAGCTTCCAAATACAAAATTCACAAAATATGGCTCTTTGGCCCAAAAGACTCAATACAATGCAAACTCTATGCTACGGCACGACTCAGAGGGAGTCGGGACGATACGATAGAAAAAAAGGGCAAGAAAATATAATAGTACGGGATCAAAGATTTAGCAAGGTCAACACCGCAGGCGCTGCCTAGCTGCGCACAAATACGCTAACTTCAATTTAACGTGGAGATCAACTATTAATTACTCAAATTACAAATTTCCAATACAAATTACAGTACTCGAAAATTACGCTAATTCTCCACGGCTACTTCTACGCCTGCAATACTCTCGGAATCGATCACATGGCAAATACTCAAGATTACCTCGCAACTATATCACATAGCGAATATAGCCAGGAATACGCAATATGAAGCAGCAAAATACAAAATAGCAAAATATCCAATATCAAAATAACAAATAGCAAAATACACAATAATCAAAAGAGCAAAAGCTTTTAATCCAAATGTTATCTCAGATTATAGCTCCTAAAAGCGAAAAAGCGAAGGCGTCAGCCAGTCACGAATTAACACATTCCAAATTATCCAAATATTCAAAAATTGTCGCGACCTGGTCGTGCGCAAAAGAGACTCAAAATACAAAATCATGCGACGGTAGGGCTTTCTGGGCCAACAACCGCGTGGTAACACTCAAAAATGACCAGGCCTGACCCAATACGTTACATTTTAGGGTTAATTCGTGGCTTTACAATAAGAAAGTGTAACATTGATAATATGAATAAATAACGAAAAATTGTATACAGATAAAGATGTTCGAGAAAATGTATCAATTAAAAGTTTATTAATAAATCGTGGTAAAAAAATATAAAATAATGAATGAATCAACATGAATTGTATAACGTGTATAAAATAAAAATATGAAAATTAAAGAAAATAATAAATATGACTGTACTCAAATAATTAAAAATTCGACGATGCCAATAAGGCATATAAAGAGTGACATGAAAATATCAAAATCAAAGAATAAGTATACGTACGAATTTATATAACAAAACAAAGATCAACATAATCGGCCTACAAAAGAATGATAAATACATGTGAAATAACTGAAAGACAACACAAGAATGAGATGAAAGAATGAAAATGAAAATGATTAGTAAAATTTCGAAAGTGATGATATCGTGACCGTTTTAAAATGGCGTTGTCAATCCTCAACTAGTTCGTCATCCAAGATCTTCCTCCTTTTTCAGGCCTTCAGGTATGATATAGATTTGTTCAGTCCGTGATATTAAAATGCAGGCTCCAGGTAGCAAACATGCTCGAAGTATTCGAATTTTATTTTTAAAAAGAAATGTAAAGATGACGAATGTATGCTGTGTATGTGTGATGTATATCAAAGAATGTGGTACAGAATTATGTATATTGAGGTGATCACCGATCTCGAGGAAGTCCTTTCAAATTATGTTCCTTCTTGCCTTGTACCTCTTATTACTCCCACTCTTCGCTCTCTGATCCTCAATTCCCCTTCCTACATTCTGTCGATCATTTGATAATTCGTTACAAAAGTAAGGCTCACCTCAGCGATAGAAGAAAAAGAAGAACGATAGATTAGAAAAGAAAGGGGAGAAAAAGCATTAAATGACTTCAAGAAAACTGTAGGGGGGCTTTAGGGGAGCGATACAATGATCGATGATTCCGTGTAGCCGGGTCGACGGTCAGACGTAGAAGAGAGGGATCCTTCGATCCGTCCTGCCGCATATCGATATTCTGGGGGGAGTAGCTTCCGATGTTTGATTGGTCGCTTGGATCACTCCAGCGACACCTTAGCTGCGCTGACTGCGCAGGATGAACTGGATGACTACTGCTTCAGACTGCACGGACCCTGCTGTACCCTGATGCTTCCCTCGTTATTCGCTGGGTGTCACTCTCGGAACCACCGCCGCCTTGGAGTAGCCCCCCAACCCTGGGCCCACACGTGACCTCGCTAGCTGGGGGTTATTTGGCTTCGGTGCGACGACCTTCACTTTGGATCCTCGCCGGACCGCACCAGGATCGGCGTAGGAGGTCACCTGAACCCCGCTCCCGCAATTCTGCTGCTCCTTGGGGTGAATGATGTAGCCGGGGCTTTTCTGGGGCAACCGCGGAGTCAACACGGTGTCCGGAGGGTGGTTATTGTTAAGGTGGTTCGGCGCCTGGCCGAGAAGTCGGGATGGTAGGAGGCTCTACTGTGGAGTTCATCTCACGGCCTTATACGCTGCCATCCGGCATCCACGGAGTTGGTGCGATACGATAGTTGGGGGAATATGCAGCAGTGGAAAAGTCGTCCACTGTGCTCCCCGGGGAGACATCATGGCGATACGAGATGGTAGACGCTGATCTTCGTCCGTTTCTTGCGGCAACCAGAGCTGCGCGTCTTTTGGGGCTACTTTTACTTAGTCCGATGCAGTATGGTCAGTGAGCCTTCCACAGTAGCATCCGTCGGGCTGTGGTATTCCCTCGGTGGTCGGGCTCCAGGACATGGGGAGGGTTGGAATGGGAGGAAAATACAAAAATTATTGCTATATTACAAACTACCTAAATCCGTCACTGTTTGCCGAGAGGATCCCGCCGATCTGGCCGTATTTTCGCGGAGTTGCATGACCCTGTGACGGGCATGCAAAATGCAACGTCACAGTACGTAAGTTTGCTCGTCAACGCAGTACGCTTGTAACGATTCCTTCACTTTTGAATATCGCTATGAATTAAGATTACACGTTGATCAATATTTGTTGGCAGGTATTATTATCTTTAATTTAGTTATAAGTTGTTTGGGCGCTCATTATGTACAATAGTTATATAATTTTTTGGGTCCTCTTGCCGTACATATATGTTTTGCATGTAGAATAATGAGACGCCACTACATCACAAAAGGAACAAATAACAGGTATGGTAAGAAAAAATAGCACGCGACACAGTGCATATGAATAAATAGAACGAATAAAGGTGTATGAAATAAAATCAGGGACCGTCGAGTATTTATACATGACGTGACTAATAAAAGAAAGGCGAGCGGGATATAGAGACAATAATGCAGTGATATCCGGTAATGAACTCAATCTCCCTGGCGCATTACATTGATGAAATATATATATATATATACGTATCTCTATGAACTTATCTTATCATCGCTCACGTCTACTCGTCACGACGGCCCAGGGAGAAGAGGACTAATTTTTTAGGATACGTCGAGTCGACAATTATCGGCATTACCCGACAATTGTCGATTCTTCCCGCCTTATCCCCGCTCTAGCATGACAGGTGCCTACACGCTGTAGAATGAAGTTCGTCAACCAGAGCCAATCATGAGACCAAGGCTTGCAGGTTAGGGAAAAAATTGATAATTTGCAGCCGCTTACACCACACCCTGTTACACTTGTGCTTGGCGGGTCTTTACCACCAGAGGCATGACTAGGACCGAAATTGGCTGAAATTCAACCCGCAAACGGGCAGTCATTCATAATTGATACACGAATGAGCTCGCTGATGGTAATGGCTAGCATCTACATGAAAAACTTTTGTGTAGACCTGATAACATGCCGCTCGCTGATTGATACCTGCTCCATGGGCAATTTTATGGCCGAAAACTTCGCCGCCACCATGGGTCTGACCATGAAGTAATGCACAATATACATTGGAGCTTCAAACGATGCATCGACAACTACAAAAAAATACGTCAGGGCAACCAGACAATCACGATGCAACAGCTACCTGAAAACACTTACGTTTCTGATGGTACCTCACATCTCAAGTAATGTACCTAACCTTCAAATTGACCGTGGTGTTACGTCCCAATAGCATGCACCAGCGTCTTCTCTTTAATTACTCGGACACGACATGTAATTACTATCAAACTCTTATCAATCTTCCTTACTTTTAGTATTCCAACCGTTTTGAACCATGTAACGAATACTCTGGAATAATGTAGGATGAGTAACAACGCATCAGGTAGTCTGAGAAAGCAAAACCCTATCCCCAGACTACAGTACACATCTTTTCCAAAGATGTGGGCAATATGGTCAAGCGGATAGCAAAGCTATGCAGCTGCACGTGCAACCACTTGAGATAGCCGTTGAACTACAATACCAAGAAAACCCGTAAAAATAGACATTCAGAATTCTGAAGAACCGTTCGAAGAAAATTAAGTCCTAAGGATCGGAAACGTTCAACACCCACATTCTAGAAAAATTCCGCCAACGCTCGGATACGAGAGTCCATCCCTCAGCCCTCGCGTTCCCCCAATCACAGCATTCCTACTGCGTAGCATCTTTTCCAAAGATCCAAGTCAACCAATAGCATGTTTCCGCGCCCGCACAGTTCTCCAAAATTCAACCCCACCAAAAAACTCCCCTATATCACTTATATAAAAACCCGGTCTCAGCAGATCCCGCTCTCTCTCAAGATCTAAACCTTCAGAACACTAGTGATCCTAAGACTTAAACCAACAGAATTCCAGTAATACTCCGGACCTAAATCGTCAGAACACCAGTTTCTCTCTAACATTTAAATCCGGATCGGAACTCAGACAATTTTCCCAAATCTCTAAATCTCACAAATTTTTGTTTCAAGTCATAATCTCTACCACATAATTAAATTTTATTTGAGTTTATGAATGAACTATGATGAAACAAACCTAAAATAGTGAACCTGATTAAAAATATTTTACATCATCAATTATTCCATTATTGATAATATTCATATGTGAATAAATCCAAATAAACACTGTTCAAATAATAATTTTCATCGTCATCATTTATCTCAACTGTGCTTAGTAGTGGCTGGTAAAAAAGTAACTACGGTAACATAGTGATTCGATAGTGTGTTGTTCTATCGCCCAGGTAAATTGGCGACCAGAGACCAGCTGGGTGGAAAAGAAAGATTCTTTTCAGTATTTCACGTCCGAATTCAGTCGATGAACCCGGTCATCATTCGAGTAACTTGCAAGACGTAACAGCTTTATCCTGAATGAATTTGTTGGCAGCTCCGGGATGGCAGCCAGCGATGGAAAAAAAAAACAGTAGAAAAACAGTGAAATGAATCGATTTAATCAGAAAACAAAGAAATTAGACATTTTTTTTACAACTTTGAGAACATAAGACTGGAAAAAAATTCGTGAGACTATCAACCCAAGATCATCAAGAAGATCATTAGCTTCAACTGCATCATCGCAAAATCTTCAAGAAATTCAACCAGAACTGACACCGCAGATTCATCCAGAACATCTCAGCATCTGACGGAAACCAACCAGCACCCATCGCAGATATTCAACCATTCCTCGTAGACCATCGCCTTTCATATCTTCAACTGTCGAACAGATCTATATAAAGTAAGTTTACGCATTAAGCAAATTAATCATGTCAGTACTAAACGAACCAATGAAAGTAAGTTAACCAGCTCCATGAATCATCAAACAATAAGAGCTGACGGCAGTACCAAACTAGATATTAGAGATTATATTAAGGTAATACCCGAATTCAGTGGTTCTGATGGATGATTCGTTTAACGATATGTACATTATTGTTCGACTTCAAAAGCGTTAATCCCTAGTTGCGGAGAACAATTCGTCATATTAATATTGATGTCCAAATGCAAAGGCGAGGCCTTGAATCGATTAAATAAAGCTAACGTACAGACAGAAGACGAACAAATCGACCTCATTCAAGAACATTTGAGAACCTAGAAACCAGTAGACCTATGGATACAAAAATTCCAAGATATCGGAATAAGACCGAAGGACGAACTCACAGATTTCAATTTTAGAATATATCAACACATGACTCAAACACTTAAGGAAATTGAATGTGAAGGTGGACCGTTAGCGAGAGCGAAAAAATTATTCGCTCGTAGTTCCGCGATGAACTGTTTTATCCGAGGATTCCTAGCCGATATCGCTATTGTTCGCGCAGACAAAAAATTTTTAGATTCAGCAGAATGAGGGAAGCTAAACTAGCAGAAAACAAAGGTAGATTTCCTCAATTTAAACAATTCAGCAAAAATCTAAGAGAAATAAACACGAAAGACTGTGATGTTACTCAAAATTTCAACGGAAGTACTCCACGAAATAACTCAAATCATTTTGAGACTGCTTACTCAAAGCCGAACAATCGAGAAGCTTATCAACCCCACAAATCAATTGACAGCACGGGAAACTTTTGCAATTACTGCAAAAAAGATAATCACGTCATAACTGAATACAGAGCACGACCAAGCAATGGACAACCACGATCAAATTCCTGTCATAACGGATCTTATACTAATTCTTCTGAAATCTACCCTCACGTTCATTTGACTTGCGACTATTGTAAAAAGTCAGGACACTTAATTCGCGATTGTAGAAAACGGAAATATGATAACGCTAAATGAGAATTACAAGATAACCCATAAAACGGTAATCAAACAATAAATCAGGCAGAAAACGAGACATTTTCCCCTCGGCAAGGCGTGCCGATGGGAGAAATTCAAGCATCACGTGGAAATTCGCAATGATCAATAAAATTCATGCAGCCAAACTTCAACTAAATCCAGCCCATCCAATTTATAATTCACCCTCAATCAAAATAAATTCGAAAGACCTCATCTTAGATCAAACTGAATTACCAGTAGACACTGGAAGTAGCTATACAGGGGGGTTCTGGACGAAAATTTCTACATCACCTACAATCTGGCTGAGACGCAAACCGCCGGTTCACCGATTCCCCTACCCCGTTGACGGGGTAGCCCTAGATGTGCGGTCATCACGCGACCGCTATTTTGTTTTCGCGAGATATAGCGACGGTTTTTTTGAAAAAACGCCAACGGTTTTCGAACCGCAGCCCCCTCTCCGCCCTTCTCTTTCTCGCTATCGTCAAGACGAAAGAGATTCGTAAATATCTTGTTCCGTGGAGCGATCGTTGGTGTCATTATCGTTCATATTATCAACAAAATTCCGGGTCTTCGATCCCTCACACCTCCCCACACCCCTCTGTCGGGGGACAAACCAATAGTTTGGCTGATTACAATGCGAAAGCGCAAGCGTTGGCGTTGGTTCCTTTATTTCATAACCAATAACTGCAAAATTTGTCTACAAAATATTGAACGTTTTTAGTGCACGTGTGAAATCTGGACGCTAAAAATTACAACTCAAAATCAGAATATCATTACTTCAACACAACTGAGCAAAGTGGGCAGGTCGAAGAAATTTCTGCCGGCGAAAAAATCACCCTGATCAAGTATCAAAAAAAAGGGCTCGCAGCGTCTTATAATGATCCGACTACCATCGATGCATTTTCCGAAGATACACGAGATCCCCGCCGCTATGAAACAAATATGCTAATCCGCGTTTTCAGGCCTTTCCGCCATTTCTGTAGTACGTTCGACGAGCCTCGATTAAAGCTTACGTTCTTATGGTAATTAAGAAATACTTGTGAATTCGTACAACATTAGGAGACTGGAAACTATCGTCTATCGTTCTTTCACAGTTTTCGGCTTCGCAGCACTGATTGCAATGTAATGTTCGCACTCGAGATTTATTTTTACGGTAATCGGTGAAGGTCGGACCTTCATAAAATTCTGCCACGATGAGGTCGTTGTTTTCGAAGTCATTATTGAATATATCCACAAATCGGGATGCAGGAGAATCTGATGCGTGAGGCTGATGCTCAGAAACCATTGGCAAGGAAGAGTCTCTGGTCGAAGACCGTGGTGTCTTATTATTTTGTGGGTACGCTTTGTGACAGTCTCCGGTGATACGCCTCGAATCCATCTAATTCTTCAATCTGATGAGGTTTTTCAGAGCACACGCGTACGATTCTTTTTTTTTAGCACCGTGAAAGGAGCAATGTTCTCTGCTCCGATCTGATCTAGCGAATACGGAGCAGTCGACGTCTTCCAATTTCATGACTTCGTGATTCAGCGTTATACTGTTACGTCCAATCAATTAGTTGGAAAGGATCGTTCGTAAACAGAAGTTCGTCTCAATTTTTTAAATCCAAGTGCAAGTACTTCTTACCTGGGACTCGAGACCAGTACGAAGGTTGGAAATAGGGGTGGTTAGTAATAATAATGGTAAAATTAGGGGGGGTTGGATTCGCCAAAAATTTTCTTGTTCGAAGAATGCTTTGATTTTGTATGTTGACCTCCTTGAGTCAGTTTTATCGGTTGTTTTATAGTTAGGATATTTAGGCTTGAATTCTATTGGTATGGGTGGGGGGTGAGAGTTGAAGTGAGATGAGGAATTACAAGGGTTGGAAATAGCAGGGGTGTGAGGTGAAGAAAGCAAGTTTTCTGAATTAACGTAATGGTCTAAGATAAACCGTGGGATTTCGCTTTTCGGAATGGAAACCGATTGTTAGAGTTGATTTTGGAGGCGACGAAGCTGGACCCTGCGTCCTGCTCTTCTCCTCATTAGAGATTACCAATATAGTTGTCTCGTAGATTTACGAATTAACTAACTCGTACGAATTACTTGATCTTTGAGATAACTACAGCTATGATGAGCGAGTTCGCTTTTACAGATTTTTTCCTTTTAGGAGTTTTGAAATCGACAACAGTAGAAATAAGGGCGAATTCAGAATGAATAAGTGGTTATATTTCCGAAACAAAATATAAAATACAAGATTCATAAATATATGAATACTAGCTAACTGATGATCAGAAAACTCAAGTTAGAATCGGGAGTGTTGTGAATTGGGAAAATAAGAATTTGGAATGAGACGAGCATGTATGAAAATAACAAGACCTTGCTTGGACTGACTTGGATTGACGAACTGACAATGAGTTTCAACTGATTGAGAGTGAATTTTTTGAATGGACTGGACTGGACTGGACTGGACTGATTTTTCGACTAAGAGTCGCGGTTTTCGAGCGATTGATTTTGAAACACCAGCCGTGCCAGATACACCCGTGAAATTCAAAGATTCGTCGCACGCCATCAGGTGTTACGCAATACCCGTCCAACGCACGTCCCGTCTCGGATACTCTGAACTCGCGCGAATTACCGGCATGACGGATGACTAGCTGCGACTCGTGTTCCACCCATGCTAACCAGTCTAAAGCCTTTTGCGAATGGTTATCAGCGAAGCGATATCCTCCCACCGGTAGGATGCCTATACGCTCGGGCTGTAAAAAGTTTCTCCGAAAGACCGCGGAGCACGCGAACGCTATGGTTGTACTCTCGGTGAAGGGGCACACTTTGCCGCTTTCCAAAAATATATTCCGAAATGCGATACACGCGCGACGGAGAACGTCTACATCCGACTTACAGTACTTTATAAGCTCCCGGTCAAAGTCAAAGCTGTAACCCTGTTCTTGTGTCTCGTGGTACCAGTCGTAAACTTCTTTTCTCGTCTCGCTGCTCATGCTGTGCGGTGAGTACATTTCGACGGTTGGTAGCGCGCCCACGTAGCCCACACTCTGCGGTGTGTTGAAAAGATGCGATAAGAAGCCTTCGACCGTGCCATTCGGGAGCCCGGAAGCCTTTGGCAGTGACCCGGGAGACATCGGCACGTATGCCAAGGAGTCGAGAAATCGCGTATGCCCAGTCTCCATCATAACGATTTTACTTCCGTTCAGAATTACCTTCGGAGGAGTTTCGTTGTTTTCAACGAGATAGCGTAGAACAAACTGCGCTTCGAGCCCGCGTGCATTGTGCGCGATGCAAATTATTCGCGAAAAATTTTGGACGGGTCTTGTCGCCAGTTCTTGCAATGCCCTGACGGAATCTCTTTGGAAAATAAACTCGCGTACGAGGCCGCAAGCCGAACAGCCTGAAGTTACTTCAGCTTCACCGATACACTCCGTACACATCTGCTGTGCCACGCAGAGATCCGAATTATGAATATTGGTCGAGGCGTCCCCAACGATTGAGACATTCTGCTGCGTTTCGAAATCATAGAATATAAGTATGAAGCGACCGGGCTTGTCCACGCTTTTCAACGGTGTCATCCAACAAAAGTGATTGTAAGAACGTTGACAGCGACATGTACTGCAGTCACGTTTGTCACAGCTATGTGGTCTGCCAATGGTGAGATCCACGAGACACGAGCAATCGTTACATATGCGCAACGAAGCGCAAACGAAACGTCGTGGGTTATTAGAGCCAACTTGACGATGCGTTTGAAAACAATTTTCTCCGCGAAAGCCGCGCCCACAATCTGAACACTTGGCCTCACCCAACTCCAGTTCACACGGCGGCCTGTTGGAATATTAGGGACAACGGTTCGAACAGCGATGTTCGAGAAGTCTATTGAAACTCTTGTTACAGGGTAAACAAAAGAATTTACCAGCGGCAGCAGCTGTGACGTCTGTAATTGGGCTATAATGCCATTTCTCAGGATCGTACGGTAAATCGACGCGGTAACTAACTTCGACCCCCGAATATACCAGAGAGATAGAGCTGTCGTAAAATATCCCATTGCCGCTACTCAACTCATTCATTTCGAATACGATCAGCGCTATCCCTTCTTGCGCCAAGTTTTCCTGATAGCCGTAAACGCCGCATCCTTCTTCTGGAATTTTGACATTACTTTTCGCTGTTAAACGCTGCGCTTCGCTACGCTGGAGACCAAAATGAGGGAATCGAATGGCCTCGTAACGCTGATGTAATTCTCCGCCACGTACAGCACCCCGTTTAGCATGCGCTATACCTATTACAATTGCACGCGCTAGACACATACCGTCGTTGTTGCTGATATTTATGATCGACCTCTTGTTGGTCAGAGCCCTGTTATTCCATACCATTTTGCCGCGCCCCGCCGGAACTCTGACCGTGTGCACAGTCACCGTGTACAATTCGTCCAGCCCGAATTCGGACGCGCTTTGCGCCACGCTGAAAACCAGTTTCCAGAAATCGCTATACGCGGAGTCGCGAACCGGACGAAACGATAGCCATGCAGCCCCCTGATTAGAACTTTCTGCACCGAATTCAGTGGAATTTTATGCGTTGCCTTGATGCTGGTACTGCGGCTACTCTCGTTGTAGAGAGTTTGTAGGTTTTTACAAGGTATTGAAGATCCAACTTGGTTTGTTGGATATACTTCATAATTCGATATTAAATCCGATTGAATATAATTGGTAAAAAATATAACTTGAAATAATATGATATAGTAGTTGAATGTGAAACAGTAAAATATGTAACTCCTAAGAGTATACGAATTCATGGGAATAGTATAAAACTCAAAAAAGTTCATTATTTGAGACAACTCCTGAGAGTGAAGTGACTCGTATGAGTTCTGGATTGAAACTGACTGATTTCTGCAATGACTCTATTGTTCCGTTCAATACTTTCTCATCTAGTTGAGTCTATATTGTTTTCTTAATCAGTAAACCTATCAGAGCTCGATGTTTAACCTGATGCACCGTTTTGACATTTCGCGTAGCATAAGTATGCAAATCTTTGACGGCACCTTCCAGCCACTCTACGGGGTTTACTTATGGATCCGGTATTTCAATCTTGACAACAATCTCGCGTTCGTCTATTTCGAACCGTCGGATATATTTACGCGTTTCGCCCACTATCGAGAACTTATTCCCCAGGACCTGTGAAACAGGACCGTTCGCTGCGTGAGGCTCATTTTCGTTCCCGACCCTTGCCGTAATTCCTTTAACGGCTTCGTCCTTATCCTGGTCATCCTCGTCTTGATTTTCGTCGTCGTCATCATCATTTTGCCGGGTGGTGCTGTGTCTTATGCCGGAGGAACTAGCACCTTCGTTGACGCGGAAAGTTTTCCTAGATCCACCGGTTTGAACACGAGCGTAAGTGCTTCCTTTTCCGACGTCAGTTCGCGTGATTCCGGAACCGCGCGAGTCTACTGATTCATAGAATATAACAAACAAGGCCTTGTTGGACTATTTTTCACTCCTTTGACTGTTGTAGAGGCATGCGGACGGAAGAGCGAAAAAATTTGAGACGCGCGCACTCCAAACGAATACACGCGTAGCATCATCATCAATATTCAGGCAATTTTTGGTCAAAACAATAGACCAAGTCAGTGAAGATATTCCACCGTCGATATTCTGAGTTGACTCCCTTGACTCAGCATCATCCTCGTCTGTGGAAGCGGAAACATTTCATCACGTTTGGATATATATCTATGCAACAGTGCGCGCCTCGTTGAGAAAAAAAATGTCCAGACTCCTATGATTCTGGGATAAAAAGTACGTCATTTGATGCGGGTACTCGACGAGTGAACAGACACACTTTTTTTTTTTTCTTCGTCACCCTCTTCTTATCGACGGACGTTTACATCTCCATACCGATCCACGTCTTCTGTGTAGACCTCTTCGAAATTAGCGATTTCCATCACTTCGCAAACTTTCTTCGAATCGTCTGCTTGCTCAGGTATTACTAAAGCAGATCGATACTGCTGCGATTTTCTTTCATCTTTTTTTCCGACACCGTCTTCGAGGCGGTCCTTCCCGATGTTAGTCAACTTCATCGCCTCGCAAATATACGCCGCCTGGCAAGTAACTCATCCGTTAACGCGTCGTCGTTCAACATAGCCATCAGCACTGTCAAAAGAGAAAAAAACACATGATTCAATTTTTCTTCCAATTTTCCGTTGCAGCGACATACAGAGAGAGTGATGTGATTTTTGCAATATTGAAAAAACGACAAGTAATTACAAGAACGTTCTACGTATTCCCTGATCAAGGGTTCCAGGACAGCAAGGTACGCGGCGCCACGCCTTCTGACCATGTCTACTATGTTCGCCAAACGCTCGATTGCATTGCCAAACACACCAGCGACGTGCATTCGCGCTATCGCTCGCTCACCAAGTACCGTCAGGAGCCGTCGCACTTGCCGTAACAATTGTGCTGAAGGCATTCGAACGAGAGAACGTCGCCACCAAAGATCGCATTCACAATCGATTAAAACACTTTGACGACGAGCTGAGCTCAGAACCTTCAGCACGAGTGTTCGGCACAGTTTCACGATACCGGACATGATGAGAAAGATCGAAAAGTCTGTAAGATAGAGAGCTGTTGACTGCCACGCAAAATGTCTCAGACTGACAGTTCCTTCGCCGAATCGATGCATATATTTGTGGGTGGAGTGTATGGAACAGAATGAGTTTTGCGCTTGTAGTAAGTTTAAATAAAATATGTTCTTTATTGGAATCAGTGCTGGTGAGATGCGCGTGTTCTTCGGTCAAGAGGGTGAGACTCACTGCCTGTCTTGCTAGGCTAGGATTTGGGCGCCGGCTAGGTACATACTCTAGAACACATGGCCGGGGAAAAGAATGCCTAAAAACTAAGGAGAGAGCTGGGTACGTGCAAAAGCTAGTAAAAGTGACGGAAACAAAAGGAGTATAGAAAAGTCCCAGCGACTGCGTTGGAAGCCGCGACTTCTGGCTGCCAGATTTTATATTGCCCTCGCGGGCCTGCGGGTCGCCGGTCCCCAGTCCAGGTACCAGAGAAGGAAACCGGGAACGGGTAGCGAAATAGTGAAAATTCAAGACCTAGCGAAAATAATAGAAATGTACAGGAAAATAGAAATTATTTACAATTTGAAAAGCTTGACCAAAGTGAGTATATACAATCATGTTTGGTGTTTGCAAGTATATGTGTGAGAATGTAATGTGTATGTGTGTGTACATGCGCACCTATGTTAGGATAGCTGACAGAAGCATATGTGGAGGTGTACCCCACATATTATTTTCCTGAATCTAGGACCCACGAAGGAACAGGGATGATTCAGGGGTGTTAACGCATTTTCAAATGCTTAGCATATGGGCATCAATGAGTTCTGAAATGGGTTCGTACACATGTAGATGAAAACTGCGTACGCTCCTCGTGGGAACAACGAAAGATGGGAAAACTCTTTCGCTGCCGATTCCGGAGGTGCGCCGTCAACCCGTCATTCCATAACCGATAACATTACGTGAAAGACTTCTACAGGGTCTTTTTAAAATTTCAGCTGTTGCTATTACTGCACCTCTCTATCTCAACTATCTGCCACCGTTAGTTTTTAAAAGATCGTTACCAAATACATTGACCACACGACTGTCGCAGCATTCAGAAAATCTCGTGATGGTCATCGTCACCCGTCATCGAAACGCTACCGAGCACCTTAATTCTTGTCCGATGATTTGTACTAAAATTGCACAGGTGCCCAAAAACTTTACGTCACGTTCATGACACTTTCGTATAAAGTGTGGAATATCGACGATAAATTAGGAGGATGACCGATTATTTCGTACGTCCGTCCGTCCAACGATCATTGTTGACCACAGTAAGTTCACAAACGAGCGTATTTATTGTGCGTATTACAGATGGTGTGCGAAAATGACCGTTACACGAAGTGGCGCGTTCTCAGTAACTCTTACGACTTCTGAGTCGACAACCCTTCAGATGTGCCGGTGCTCATGTCATACGTCATCATGCACTTGAGTTCGAGCGTCGAGACTAGTGAAATAAGACGATGCCGCGTGACCGGCGGGAGATCAGGTATAACGGATTTTGCCTCATATCGTATATTGCTTCATTAGGCAAACTGGCATCTGTTCAGCTGACATGATTGACGGGCGCCAGCCGTCACAGCAGAGGTATACGCGGCATCCGCCGGAGGGAAAGATGCTCAAAATGGATAAATATTGAAAAAGATCACTTTTAACCCACTTTTCAGAGAGGACTTGCCTTTCCTAACCGACTTATAATATCAGCCAACAGTAGAATCTACGAAATAAAGAAATATATACCATCACGAATCGTTAACACTTTTGACAAACAATGAACAGTTATGACTTCCGACAAAAATATTTTTTCTTATTATTCAAGATAATTCCAAAGGATTGCGATAGCAATTTCTTTTCAGGACTGGACGAGACAAAATTCAGAAATCGAGTAGAATTTCTTCAAGAAGACACGGTTTTTATACCACTCCATAAATAATTATGAAAAACACCCCCAGACAACGATCGACGGATCACGAAATAGGAAACCTACCAATGTCCAGTAAGCACAAACCTCAAACGAAAAGGTCACCGTACCTACTAAACGTTACCTCCAAACCCATGACAGAACAATAAAGCTTAGATTCCCACGACCATATTAGGAACAAAAACGAACCCTCCAGAAAAAGAACCACTGAATCGCGGAAATGATCATCCAAAGAATATACTCTATTTAGAATAAGTTTAAAGATTGAGACAACTCAATACTTACCGATATTGTAACAAATATTCATTACACTATATGTTAACAGTAAATTGCCTATAAAATCAGAGACTAGAAAATGGAAAATTTCAATGTAACAGTATGTAATCAAAAAGTTAATGTTCTTTATATACCTGTATATTCACCTAAGCTTCAAAGATTAAGTTTATTTCATTCAAAGATTATATGTAAGATTATGTGTTAGATTATATTATATATTCAAAGATTTGATTGAAATTCCATTTTCGTTTACCGAAAAAATTAGCAAAGGATTTCGAGCGAGGATGCTTGAAACCTGAACGGGGAGGTGTGACGTTCTAATAGCACGCACCAGTGCTCTCTTTTACAATAGGATTACTCGAACACGCCATATAATTACTATTATACTCTTATAAACCTTCCTTATATTATTCCAACCATTTTTAACTATATTACAAATACCTCAGAATAATGTGGTATAAGCGAAAAATCATCGGGTAGTCTGAAAAACCATGAACCCTATAACATTGACATTTCCCAGACTCCAGCATACATTTTTTTTAAAAATGTAGGCAATATGGTCAAGCGGATAGCAAAGCTATGCAGCTGCACGTACAACCATTCGAGATAGACGTTACACTACAATACCAAGATAACCCATAAAAATGAACATCCACAATCCTGAAAAACCGTTTAACAAAAATTAAGTCCCAAGAACCGGAAGACACTCAACACCCACATTTTAGAAAAATTCCGCCAACACTCGGATATGAAAGTCCATCCCTCAGCCCTCGCGTTCCCCCAATCACAGAAGCCCTACTGCATAGCATTATTTCTAAAGTTCCAAATCAATTAATAGTAGTTTCCGCGCCCACGCGGTTATCCGAAATTTGAACCGTCAGAACATCAGCTGATCCCGCAACTGAAGTTGTCAGAACTCAAGTTTCTCTCAAAAATTTGAATCCAGACCAAAAACATTCATTGTCAGACAAGTTTCCAAAATCTGTGGATCGCAGAAATTATTGTTCTGAGTTTTAATTCTCGCTTCATAATCAAAAGTCATTTGAGTTTATAATAAACTGAAATTGAACAAACCTGAAAAAGTTAACCTGATTGAAAATATTTCACATGATCAATTATCTCATAATTGTTAATATTCATATGTGACTAAGTTCGAATGAACACTGTTCAAATAATAATTTTTACAGTCGTCATTTATTTCAACTGCGCTCAGCAGTGGCTGGTAAAAACCCAATGTCACTACGGTAACGTGGCGAATCGATTGTTACTACTTACGGGTACCTGACTCTGGAAATTCTACCACCCGAACATGACATCTTCCAGATGTGGAGTCCGAAGGCAAATTCGTAAAACCCAGGGAAAATCCAAACAGACCCCTATACCCGGAAATTCCGAACCGAAGATCGTTTCCTGTGTTGTAAACAACTTCAAACTCCAAACATTCCGTTAGCTTGAAATCATCAGCATCACAATACAATATAAAATCCATAAAATACCTACTAGAAACCCCATTCGAAAACGCAAATTAATGATTTGAATCCAATAGGAATTGAAATCACATCTGATTGAAAGAACTCCCGCGAGAATTGTGTGGATCAATTATGAAAATCTTTAAAATACCGTCGCAAAATCTGGGTCTCGAAGAGC
Organism: Athalia rosae; assembly: GCF_917208135.1. Classification (NCBI taxonomy): domain Eukaryota; kingdom Metazoa; phylum Arthropoda; class Insecta; order Hymenoptera; family Athaliidae; genus Athalia; species Athalia rosae. Next base: position 12,414,998 of record NC_064030.1, read on the forward strand.
GAAATTCAACGGAGAATTAAGCAGTGTTAGTCTTAATTTTCAAGGAGTCTTAATTCACACTCCGAAGTTCAAAGTCACATCAGTCCAGTTCGCACATTCTATTACAAATTAAAAGTTCAAAACCAAGATTTAGCAGGGTGTTGTTTCATTTCTATTTTGTACCAAAAGCTCACTCTCCCTATCACGAACTTGTGTAAGATACAGCCTGACTATAGGTACCGGCAGAGTACACCTTATAGATATGATTAGAGTGACCAGTCGTTGACGGACGGTCAGCTCGTTACCATGTGTGATTAAAATAAATTAGATTCGACTGTTCCAACGGACTCCGATTAGTTTCAATTATTGACCCCCAAAACCTGTTAGAAACCCTTACACATGTTTGGTTTCCTCCAATCATCCGTTCCTAAATAATTTTCTTGCCCTCACCTGCATTTTATTCTAGATTCAAATATACGTTCCCATTCTTTTGACTTCGTCTTTGTTCCAATTATTCTCAAATCCAAAAGCCTCTGTTAATTCAACTTTTCAAACTCTTCAAAATCGACCAGGTGAATTGGCGACCGAAGACTTACCAGGTGAAAGCGAAAGATCCTTTCCAGAATTTCACGTCTGAACTCAGTTGATGAACCCGTTCATCATTTCAATAAAGTTGGGACCCGAAAAGAGGCTAATAGAATTCGACAGTACACAATATATTGTGCTGTTCCGAGCTATCATTAAAAATTTTTGTGCTATCCTCAATATTGAGATAATCTGAAGACAAACTGCGGATTCTCACTTATTTTCATGATATTTTCCATTCATCATTGTTCTCTATCCTGTTAAAATTACGTTCGTCGAATTGGAACCTGAGCCAAGAGTTCCAGTAATTCCTAAAGGATTTACGAACTCTTTTTGATGTACCTGGAGGTATTGAACATTTTTCATGAGATTGCTTATAGCTAAGACTACGAAAACTGATTTTTGAAAATGGGGTGCTAACTTGACGGAGAACCCCAATTTGAGTGTCGAAGATTCTGACCACCCTTATCGGTTGTTTCGGATGAGTTATGGAATTCTTCGTGGTTTTTGAGCAACGTTCTGCCGATTCCACGAAAAAACACAATTATCAAAAGCCATGGGTGCGCAATGTGACCAAAATCACCGCTCAAGTTCTGAATAGTTCTGAACAGTCTTTTTGATTCATTTGAAAGAGATCTTCAGGAAACAACGTCGCAGTGGTTCTAAATCCTGAATTGCTGGCAAAAAACCGAAAAATTAGGTTTGTATTCTATTAATTTTACCTTTGTGGTCAGGTAGAAAGGTATTTCGGAGAACCCTTTCAAGGGTCGGTAGGTTGCGGGAGTTGCATTTAGCCGTTGGGGTCTTATTCGTCACAGAGCGCTCGAGCAGGTATAATCGGTCGTGCGCTATGCTAGACAAATATCGTTGCGTTCAAAGTGATATGTCTTTAAATAAAATTGAGTTATTTCAATTCTGCAAAATAAAATCTCTTCCTGGATGTAAGTACACTTATTATATCATTGCGATTTCTCATATTAATCATACACCGAGTGACAAAAATTGTGAACATCAACCGTAAATTCTCGTGCTCGCTGCGAAAATAAGTTATGTTCACATTAAGTAGAAATCGATAATTCTAAATAATTCTAATACTGGTCAAGTGCTACGTTATTGTATACACTCTTGAGTAATACCTCACCAAAGAATTAGGTGCACTGAATCTCCCCTCTGGTAATGGTAAATTCTTTATTAAATAGACGCGTGAATTCAGGCACGGCGCGTGCTGGCGCAGGACGTATACTATACTGTGCGAGGTGCACTACGAAAGGGCGCAAATTCGAGTGATTTGTTGTCAACGAATATAATCATGATTGTACCGGATTCGACTATCATTTTCATCAACAGATCATGACTGATTCTTGAAAATTTTTTATTATTGCCTCACTTCAAAATTGATTCTTCAGGCTCTCGTGATAGCAGTGACGCGGTCGATTTAACGTAAGAGAAATTGTATGATTCATTCGTCAATCATTCAAATGATCATGCAATTGATGTGTACGGAATCTTGGAGGACGAATCGTCTAAAAAATTCCATTGCTCATACACATTATCTGCGGCTGAAAAGCAAACAATTCGCAAATTATTATATGATATAGAGGACAAATGGAAAATAGCTAGAACAATGAAGGCAAGTTTACAAAAATACGGACTGGGATTTTTTCCAGATTTTTAAACGGTGTCGATCATCGCGAAAATGACTCGTGAATTCCGCCGCCGAGTGTCTACCAAGTAGCGAGCGCGGAGTCCCAATGCGTCCGGATATCTCGAAAACGGAAAATAACACATCTCTGGAACTCACTCTATGGCATTGCCGGGTTATGGGGAAGCTATGGAATTTTTTCCAGATTTTTAAACGGTGTCTATCATCGCGAAAATGACTCGCAAATACCGCGGTCGAGCGTACACCAAGTAGCGTCCGTAGAGAGTAGATAGGGTCTCTCTCGCTCGACGCGCGTCATGACGCGCATAGGCGTCGACGAGCTCAAATTCATGCGCGCCGCCAACTTTGATGATTTTTTACTCGAAAACGAAGCCGAACGCATCTTTGAAATCAATTCACAGGCTGAAGTATAGTTCAAAGTATATGTCAGCATTTTTTTTTAATTTTTTGGTGCTATCCATCAGTGTTTTAAAAATCATTTAAAAATTCATTGTCAAATGAACAAGTGATAAATAAACTTTTTTAGTACCATTTATTTTTTTCATAAATCTATAGCCTCATTCGCGTAGATTTGAAAAAAAAAAATAGAGTCTAACATCATTTTTGACGAAGTTATGATTTTTTAAAGACACCGCCTCTCAATTTTTCGATTGTTCATGATGAATCGAAATTTGCACTAATTCAAAAATCCTTTGGCAGAAAAATCTAACTCCCCATGAACAATCGAGATGCCAAGTTAAAAAAATATCTGAGAGGTGACTGATCCGGTTCACGTGGAATGGTCCATATATAAAATTCAGACTATAAAATTAAGGAGGAACAAATTATGGAAGATGTATTTGCCTAACTTGTGATTTCATCTGACCCCGTTATCTCAAGTTTGCGTGAACTACCAGCTAAGTTGAGCAAATCATCATCGCGTGAAGCCATGGTCTTGTTGAAATCGCCAACTGCAAACAAGCTAAGAGTGATACTTGTCATACAGACGTACAAGTCTGTATACAAGTGTGCATACGAGTAATACAGACTTGCAATGTATGACTGCAGCGACTCTAGCGACAATAACGATAGCGATTCGGATAGCAATTGGAGCCTTCAAGACTAAGTGCCTTCACATCATTTCAGCATCCAGATGTAATATTTGATGTAATTTCAGAATAAATAAGGATTTGTATTCAAATTTGTATATACATCGTGACGCAGAGTGTTTTTGTTACCCCGGGCGGGTTCGACTCGAAAAACACGCACGTTCCTTCAGCGCGATCTATACGGAACTGAAAACGAAAAACAAAACGAACATTGGGAAACGGAACAAAAAGATTGTTGCCAGACGCGTCATCGCGTCACCTAACGAAATCACAAAATTTACGGAATAAACGGATGCAGATCCGGCGGAGTGGCTTGCTAGGCACAGGCTGTTCAACAGCGAAATAAATGGTAGAGTGGCGTGGATTCACAACAACAATTCGGGCACACAGGAAATAACGATAACGCGAAACCAAATTCGTAATTACCGAAAACTGTATTTCAACAAATCTGGCAAGACGTACAGAATCGGTAGATTTACAAAAGTTTAGGAGGAACAGAATATAATTCGTTCAACGGTAGCGGAAAATCATTCACGGTAGTACAAAATTATAATTTCGATATTCGGAAGACCTAACGGGAGATTACTGATACTTTTTACGAATTGTCCAAATGTGCGATAATGAGGAATGGAAAAAAGGCGCGGTTTCAGATGGAGCGCTTTTCTGTGGCAACCCTACGGTAACAGGCAAATAGATTTTACAAATTGATCGGGAACGTAACGGAACAAAATATTTAACGTAGGCGGTAACAAATTACCCAAATGAATTACAAATCCATACGGTAGAACATATTACATATGTCATCAAATTATAATCAAGATACCATGCAGCATCACAAGATATCACCAAGGCTCACTCAACGTTTTACTCAATGACTTAATTACGAAACGTACTTAATTATGCCACGTTCAACAAATGCACGAAAGAAACAATAGAAGACCAAAGTACTCAGATCAAATCATATATTACGGAACAGACGATAACTTAATATGGCCACGAAGTGTGCCGGCAAGAATTGCAGAATTGCCTGAAACTCGAATACTCAAAACGGACCGGACCGTACCAAATTGCAGTGGGGCTCTTACCCACCGATTTACGGAAAATAGAACGAAATACACGATATTTTGAGGCGATTTCCAACCCTCACTAGACTACTCCGTGACTCTCTCAGAAGGTAGGAAACCTTACCTTATTGAACGAGTTCATTATCCACTGATTTCACAGATTCTAAATTACAAACTTCAACTGGTGACTCGAAAGTTGAATAAACTGTTGAAGCTCAAGGGCGGACGGAAGTGAATCTAAATCACAACGATAGCGGTAGAACAGGTGAGAAACGATAGCGATACGGTAGATGAGGAAATCTGTAAAGGATGATCTTAATTGCTATGGAAGAACCTAACTAGACGTCCTGTCTGTCCAACGATATGCCGCAGAGTGAGACGAGTTGAGCGCCGATGTCCAGGATCTTCTTTCTCGGAAATTGTCCGGATTGGCGTTTCTCTCTTCCAATTAGACCACATTGGTGTAGGGCGCAATTCTTCCGAAGACAATCGAATTTGCCTATTCGGCGCCTCTCCTCTCCTCTGATGTCACCATCCATGCTTCCTCGTTGGCCGCGCTCGATCTGAAATTTTGACCGGCTAGCTGTCTTCGTTCGGAAGGCCATCCGCGGCTGCGTCGACTCAGGCACTTGGAGTCCTCGTCTTCAAGAACAACATTTCTATCCTATCTATGTCGTCTCGGGAGTCATAATGCAGGCCTGGGCTCACCTGTGCCTTGGCTCCTACATGTCCTCCTAGGCAAAACGTCATCTTGGGAGGTTACCAAGTTTTACCCAGTGATACGATCAGTTCCGGAACGGTAGGTGTTGGTTTGGTCTGTCTCCTGGCCAGTGAGTTTCGGAACGGAAGGTCACACTACTTGATCGATGCGACCCTATACGTCGTTCTCCGTAGCATCCAGTTGTGGGTAGCAGAGCGTCTCATGTACCTATCGTCCAGCGGGAGATCGTGGACAAGTCATCTTGCAGTCCTATACGCCGTTAGCGATTCGGGAGATCAGGAGGCGAGAGATGTCGGCGATTCAGAGTCTCCCATTTCCGGTACAGAAGATCGTCGTTTGAAAACAGGAAGTCCCACTGAGCCCACAGATTTTTTAGTTTGGAACTAAAAGGAGCAATATCCCGCCATTCTGGGCGTCCTTCCAGTTTCTCCCAGTTTCTTCCAGTCGATAAGCCTCTTAAGGTCTGCATCTTCCTCCTGATGCGACTTGCAGTCCGAAAGATCATCGGAAAGAGTCAAGAGCCTTAATTTCGGCTGCTCTCGCTCCTCGTGGCGCGGGCAATGTCGACAAGCTTCCGCTAGGCACGGTCTCCATGGAAGACCGTCAGCATTACCATGAGCGGTGCCGGCGCGATGCTGGATCTCGAAATCATGTTGTCCGAGTCTCTCAATCCATCGAGCAATCTGACCCTCGGAAGATTTGAAAGACAGAAGCCATCAAAGCGAAGCGTGTTCCGTCCGAAGAAGGAATCTTCGCCCAAAAAGATGATGATGGAAGTGCGCAATCGACTTCACGGCAGCAAGGAGTTCTTGCCGTGTAACGCAATAATTCCGCTCTGGCTTGAAGAGAACTCGGCTGGAGTAGGCCACGACCCTCTCTTCTTCATCGATCCTCTATCCAAAAAGATTACAATTGTTGTGAACTCCATCCGTATATTCGATGGAGTGTATATCTATCGTAACGTGGCGTTTTCAGCCCGGTTACTTCGGCACCCAAATCTCCCAAAACTTCCTCCCATTTTTGATTGATATTATAGAAAATTACAGCACACCGGAAAAATCATCAAGACTGAATTGAAATAAAAGATATTCCGTATGCTAAGCTAATTTTTGTTGTTGGTCCGAGTATGCTCTCATGTGACCTGGGGATAATACCGACGAGTTGAGCAAAGGACGACCTACGGTAATCTCCAGGACCCTTTCCTCAAAGTATACAAATCTGACGTCATCCGTGCCAATCACGACACTGATGTGGACTCTCTAACTGTGGACCGGACTAACTGATGATGATAGCATCGCCGACATCTCTCGCCTCCAGATCCCCCGAATCGCTACCGGCGTATGGGACTGCAAGATGACTTGTCTACGATCTCCCGCTGGACGATAGGTACATAAGATGCTCTGCTACCCACAACTGAATGCTACGGAGACGGTGTATAGGGTGGCATGGATCGAGTAGTGTCACTTTCCGTCCCGAAACTCACTGGCCAGGAGCCAGACCAAACCAACACTCACCGTTCCAGAACTGATCCCATCATTGAGTTAAACTTGGTAACCTCTCAAGATGACGTTCTGCCTAGAAGGACATGTAGGAGCCAAGGCAAAGGGGAGCCCAGGCCTACATTCCGACTCCCGAGACGACATAGATAGGATAGAGAGGTTGTTCTTGAAGACGAGAACTCCCAGTGCCTGAGTCGACGCAGCCTTGGATGACCTTCCGAACGCAGACAGCCAGCCGAGCTGACCAAGGCCGAGCGCGGCCAACAAGGAAGCATGGATGGTCACGTCAGAGGAGAGGAGAGGCGCCGAATATGCTTATTAGTCCAAGAGCTAGTAACGCCTGTTCCATGAAGTGTTTGATGCACCTTGAAATTTTTCAATTTTATAATGTACGGAATAAAAAGCAAGAATACCTGTGTTTGTTTGACCCAACCCGAGACACCAGGTACTGCGCATAATAGAAAGGTGTAATAAAATGTAACCCAAAAAAAGTACTTAATTCAGAGGCAAACAATTATAAATTGAAAGCTCTGATATTTTAAAATATAAAATGTAATAAGGCAGACAATTTTGAGAGGGCTTATATTCAATTAATCATCCCCAAAGTTGTTTTTATTTAAATACAATTTGAAATGTTTTATTTACTCTGAAATTTTAATAGCGTCTTCGTTAAATATTGAAAAAATTAATAACAAAAAGCCAGACACTTTTTCGGGGGTTTAATTACCGGCAAACATTAAAATGAATCTCAGTTACAATAGAAAGAGATAGACTGCGCGCTGTTGGTAATCTGAGTGAGAGCACCGATAGCTGCGCTCTCATTTGTTGTTGTTCATATGTCTTCTATTAACTGTATCGACAGTACAGTTTGTAAATAATTAGTTAACCTTCGTTGTTGTAAGCACATGTTTTAAAGTATTTTTATAATGCCTGTGTAAATTTAGAAAATTATTTTTTATAAAATATATAAATTGTTTCATTTCATTTGAAGTATTTTTTTCAATAAAATGTCGTCTGAAGAACAAAAATGTGTGTCATGTGTGATATGTGAATACAAAGATACTGGTAAGGTTAATCTATTTACTGAGCATACCTCAAATAAATGTCGGATAACATTAAAAATCCGTCAGGAATATAACTTAAAGTACAGTGACGTGATTTTACCATCAGAAGTGTCTTCAGATGAAGGCTATCACCGACAATGCTACTCGAATTTCACTAGTTTAAAACAAAAATATAAGCAGAGTATATCAACAATTTTTCAAGAGTCTCCTTCAACACCAGGTATTTCTTATATCATTTTTAGTATTTAAAGTATTTATTTCTTATGCTTATAATATAATATAGGGTTTAAGTTTGTATTAATAATTGCAGCAACTTTTTATTAAAATTTTTTTTTTTTTTAGATATTTCGGCAAGAAATGATCAAGATGTTGAAAATGAGGAAATTGCACTGATGACAACTGAACATTACGACAGCGTTTTATTTCCAGATAATCCTCCAAGAGGTGATCAAATTACCGAAAGTATTGACATTGAACAGGCAGAATTTCAACTGGAACAGAGTGTTGGTCATTTAAACAGTGAAGATGTTCAGCCTGAAGTACAATATGATCTAGGTGCGTGTGCTGAACCTACAACATCTGATCCTGATGTAACATCAGAGAACACATCAAATGTTTGTATTTTTTGTACCAAAGCTCGCCGAAAAGTAAAAGGCAAACATATACCTTTATACTCCATTGATAAGTTTGCTTTGATCAACACTCTGCAGCCATACGAAGAATTTATAGAGGATTCGTTAGTCTATAAACAATTAAAAAGCCCTATTGATGTAAAAGCTCACCGTTTATGCCGAGTCGAATATATAAATTCCTTGCGTATTTATGACAACAAACCAAAAACTGAGTATCATAAAAAATTGCAATATCGGGAGAAAGCCTTTCAGGAAGTTTGTTTTTTTATTGAAGAAAATATCGTTCAACACAAAAAATATTTTTTTTTCTCTTTTTTATGTAAATTATATACAGAAACGTTAAAGAAATTAGCTGCTGAAAATGAAGAGGATTTGGATGATGATGTAGGACAAAGTTTTTTCGAAAAAAAATTGATAAAAAAATACGGGGACTTGATTCAATTGACTTTGATGCATCATAAAAAAATTGTAGGCCCTAAAGGTTGTGACATTGACAAATATTTATATTCGTTGATAGAGGAGAAAGACATTATTCAAAGAGCTGCTAATATTTTACGCCAGAAAATACTTAATATTGAAAAAAAGAAGCCATTACCTGAAAATCTACGTACATCAGATGTATTAAAAGGAGAGTGTTCAATTCCACAAATATTGAAAGACTTTTATTTAACATTATTGGCTGGTTCTCGCAGTAGACGCAGAAAACACATTCAGACTGATAGAATAAGTAACTCATTGGCTGAAGATGCAATTTATAACGTGACAAGTGGTAGAATAAAAACAAAAAAACATTTAACTTTAGCTATGACTTTAAAAAGTTTAACAAGTAGTCGGAAAGTTGTCGAGATAATCAATAGATACGGGCATTGTTGTAGTTATCATGGAGCTGAAGAATTAGAAACAGAAACAACTTATGCTGCTTGTCAACGCTCAACTATATGTCCGGAAGGTATCGTAAGGACAAAAGGATTACATACTGGCGTTGCTTATGATAATTTAGATCGATTCGTTGATACTTCATCCGGTAAAGATACTCTGCATGATACTGTTGGTATCATTTACCAAGATGTTGATCGTATTTTGGAAGAAAATTCTGCAGTGTTCGATGATGGGTTATCATTTGATATCAATGAAGATTCTGTGAATTATGGAGCTGGTGAGACTGGGGCAAAGGGTGGTAGAAAAAGAAAAAGATCGCTTGAGGTTGTCACTCCTGATATTCAGCCTTACAATAAAAAAATTAAAATGTCTGAGACATTAATTTTAAATATCGATGATGAAAGTCCATCAACTCCATCAACGTTAGAATTAGCTCAAACATTTGACGTATTATGGATGTTTTCACATGCATTGGAGATTCCAAAAACACCCATGTGGGTTGGATTTAATTACAAGTTCATAGAAGATTTTAACACCGCACAACAAAAGATATGTTATTTGAGACCTATAAATGATTCACCAACTGGAAAAAATATTGTTCTTCAGACTATGAAAGAAAGTCAAAAAATAGCAGAGGAAATCGGAGAAAAAAGTATCAGTGTTACTTATGATTTAGCAATTGCAAAAATTGCAATACAAATACAATCAACAGAAAGGCCAACATATGATAATCTATTTATTCATTTAGGTGCTTTTCACATAATGTTTGCTTATTTTAAAGCCGTTGGCAAATTTATTGCAGGCTGTGGATTGATGAATGTTGCTGTAGACACAGGATTATTAGCTTCTGGATCAGTTAATTCTTTTTTGGATGGCAAACATTTCAACAGATGCAAAAGATTGCATCCTCTTATGGCACTTGGATTAGAAATAATGCATTTCCGGAGTTTCCTGAATAAAACAAACAAAGTTGTTGGAGAAGACTTACGCTCAGAACTTATGCATTTTGGCGACGGTATATTGTCATTCTCAGATCTAATTAGTAACAATGAAATCTCTGAATTGATTGATTCTTACATGAAATATCGGGAAGCTTGCGTGAATGGTGAGTTCGGAAAAACAGCGCAGTACTATATGATGTACATTCTTTTCATCAATCATTATTTGACACTGAGTCGCAGTATCAGGACGGGAGACTTTTCATTGTATAAATATATTTTGCCAAAGATCACAAACCTTTTTTTCGCTTTTAACCAACCGAATTACGCTCGTTGGTTGGTTAAATATCATAATAACTTAGTTAATATTGAAGCGATCAATCCGGAAATAATGGGAGAAATGCAAAAAGGATACTTTGGCATACAGCGTACAGAAAAGTCATTCTCGAGGCAACCCATTGATCTCACACTTGAGCAAACTATTAACGCCGATGCTGCAAAACGATTGATTGGGATAATTAATTTTACGAACTCAATATCAGCTCGACAGCGATGGTGTTTGAGTCAACAGATAAGATCAACAATAATTTCATACACCTATGAGACAACTGGCTTACAAAAACGACAAGATGTAACTGCTGATTTAGAAAATAACCATATAAAAAAAGATAGTGAGCAACTAAAAAAATGTATCAATGGATTTTCCAAGTTTGTAAACCCATTCGATTCTGACCTTGATAAAAACCAACTCTTCAATATTTCAAATGTAAGAGCTGCTTCACTTCAAGTTGAAGAATTCTTATTGAATGTTGACACGAAGGGTAACGAATTACGCGAAAACTTTAGCAACGAATGTACAGAATCTGAAGAAAGATTTGAAAAACCAATAACACGATTGAAAATACTGAATTTTTCTTCGGAAGTAGTTAAGAAAAAAATGACTAGTGGTGGTAAAGTTCAAGAAGTCAGCATGCAACGAGATTTGTTTGGAAGAATGCTGGGTTTATCAATGAACCATTCCATTGATTTTGAAAAAATTTTGCGTTATCCTATAATTCCGATCCCAATGTCTTTGTGTCATTTTGATGGAACAATATGTAAAACAGAGAAATCAGCTATCGTAGCAGTTTTTGAAAAGGAGCACCAACCAGGCGACATACCCAACACCTTTGATGTTGTTTTAGTTGATGGCTTTTTTCTTCTGCATACATTGCGTGATGTTCCAGCAACGTTTGGTAGTATATCTAAAAAAATTATGTCATGTTTAACTGCTACTAAAGCTCCTCGAGTCGACATAGTTTTTGATCAATACATTTCTCCATCAATTAGGGATTACGAACGTAATTTACGGAAGGAAGAAAATTCAATTGATTTTAATATTAATGGACCTATGCAAGTTCGACCAACGGATTTTAACAAAGAATGGAAGAATATAAAATTTAAAGAGGCTTTAGTAACGTTTTTAATTGAACATTGGCGTGATCCTGAAATGGTGCCTTTTATTGGTCAAACTATAATAAACTTAAATTACGATTATTGCTATTCATACAAACTTGATAATAATAATATTGTACAAACAATCAATAATGACTTATGTTGTGGAAATCACGAAGAAGCTGATACCAAATTAGTTTATCACGCTTGTCAACTGGAAAATGAGTCTGCTGCCAATGTTCTTATTAAATCATGTGATACTGACGTTCTGATCATTATGCTTGGCAACATGGATTATTTGAAAAGCGAAAGCTTAAATATTTACATGGAATATGGAGCTGCTAATAAAAGACGAATTTTAAATGTGACACAGCTTCACATTGAATTAGGACCGACAGTTTGTGCAAGCTTACCTGGATTTCATGCTATCACGGGATGTGATTATAACCCTTCATTTTTTAAGAAGGGTAAAAAACGGCCATTCCAAATTGTTCAAAATAATTTAGATTATCAAAAAGCACTAACTGATCTTGGAAAATCAGATGTACTTGAATTACATGAATTGCAATATGAAGCTTTTGCAACGCTTGAAAAATTTGTTTGTGAATTGTATGGTTACAAGGACATTACTGATATTAATAATGCACGATTCCAGAAGTTTTGTGCAACGTACAAATCTAAGAGTACAGATGAACCTTTTTGAAAAGACTTACTCAAATATGACGCGTCTAATTTACCACCGTGTAAAGCAGAATCACACCAACATCTCTTAAGAACTCAATATATTACAAGTATTTGGCGAAACGCTCATCTATGTACTCCAACATTTTTGTTGCTTGAAAGACACGGTTGGACTATAAAAGACAACAGATATGAGTTTAAATGGTTTGAGGGTGATGGTATGCCACGAACTGTTCTAGATGCAATTAAGACTGGTTCAACTAGCGAGCAAAATTCTGACAACGAAGGTTTGTATTTTGTCATAATTTTCTTCTTTCACATATCTTATCATCATATTATTATGTTTTATTCTTTTCAGATAATGAGCAAACTTTTTATGACCAAGACATGTATTCAAGTGATGATTCTACAGAAGAAGAATCAGAGGACAGTGGTGACGAAGACTAAAATTAAAGATACCTTTTAAAATATTTGTATAATACTGGTTAAAAATATTTTTTATAATAATAAACCTGTAGAATTAATAACTGTACAATTTCTTTTTTTGTTGATTTAATAAGATTTCAATTCTAATTTTTTATTATCACTTAATTGTGCTATTTTTCTATCACGGGAAATTAAAAGTTGAAAAAAATTTTGAATAATTAAAAATTTTTTTTTTTCTACTCAAAAAAATTGAATTTCAAATGTACAGTTGATAGAAGATATGTGAACAACAACAAATGAGAGCGCAGCTATCGGTGCTCTCACTCAGATTACCAACAGCGCGCAGTCTATCTCTTTCTATTGTAACTGAGATTCATTCTAATGTTTGCCGGTAATTAAACCCCCGAAAAAGTGTCTGGCTTTTTGTTATTAATTTTTTCAATATTTAACGAAGACGCTATTAAAATTTCAGAGTAAATAAAACATTTCAAATTGTATTTAAATAAAAACAACTTTGGGGATGATTAATTGAATATAAGCCCTCTCAAAATTGTCTGCCTTATTACATTTTATATTTTAAAATATCAGAGCTTTCAATTTATAATTGTTTGCCTCTGAATTAAGTACTTTTTTTGGGTTACATTTTATTACACCTTTCTATTATGCGCAGTACCTGGTGTCTCGGGTTGGGTCAAACAAACACAGGTATTCTTGCTTTTTATTCCGTACATTATAAAATTGAAAAATTTCAAGGTGCATCAAACACTTCATGGAACAGGCGTTACTAGCTCTCCGACTATATTCGATTGTCTCCGGAAGAATTTCTCCCAATGTGGTCTAATCAGGAGAGGGAAACGCTAATCCGGACGATTTCCCAGAAAGAAGATCCTGGACATCGGTGCTCAACTCGTCCTACTCTGCGGCATATTGTTGGACACACAGGCCGTCTATTTAGGTTCTTCCATACCAATTAACCCTTTCGGTACGAGCGCCGGATATATCCGGCATCCATATGATGACCTGTGTGGACGAGAGCCGGATATATCCGGCATCCATCCGATAACCTGTGTGGACGAGTGCCGGATATATCCGGCATCCATCCGATGACTTGTGTGGCCGAGTGCCGGATATATCCGGCATCTATGATATGTGACAATCCGTGTGAAAAAACAAACAAGTGACATCTATATACAGTCTATACAATTATATTTTATTTTACCGACGTATGAGATATGAATCTTATTCAAAATATATTTCGCGCTCACGCATAAAACCTTGAATTGTTACATTTTTTAACAATTGCTCTGTGTTTTTATCTGTGTTAATTGAGTATCAGCGGTGCGACAGTTCTATCCTAATACAGATCATTTTAACAAATAGTCTTTTGTTACAAGAATTCTGGAAAAACAGCTACAGGTATAATTGTCGTTTGATTTCAACTATTTTATTAAAAAATTTAGAGGTTACCCTTTTGTTCGAAACTTGTATAGATTTTACTTATAATTAATAGAATTTTATATAAATAATTTTTAATATTGAAGCAACAACCAACACTTGTTGGAAAAAACATTGTTTTATTAAGCACAGTTCTTATTTAACCCTTAGGAAAATGTTAGAGGGTAGACTGACAGTGTGTTATACGATTCCTTTCGGCCGAATCAAGACAGTTTGTTATAAGCACATTTTCGGCGCGGCACCTCGTTCAGCGGGGGTATCATGACGGACAGAGCGCCCGTACCGAAAGGGTTAAGGCTGTCCCAGCGACCCCCACCACCGCTTATTTTTCCATAGTTGTGTGGCGTCCGTGTGAACGCAATCGCATATTTCAAATCACTCCTCGATAAAAAAACAGATCACTCTGAAACTGCTTGGGACAACTCATTGAAGTGTGGTGAAGGGAGCTCTGGTCAGGTACAAACGAACAAACTTAGTTTGAATCAGTAATTCATTTATTTTTGCGAGGCTGCGGATCAGCTGTCACTTATACCAATTTGAAGCACACGGACGCGAACCACAATTACACAAAAAACGCACAATTTACGGAAAAGGCACCGAATAACGGACCAGAGCCCCCTGCATGCTAATCCTGTCGACCGTTTGGAAAAATTACAACGCAGATTATTGCCATTGGGCGACTTAAAACCGAATATGGGAGCCGAAACACAAATCGTGAGCGCGGCCATGTTTTTCTAGCCCGCGTCACTGAAAGTTGCGTAGGAACAGTTCACGTGCCGCAACGTTTTGAGCGACATCAGCGCTACACAGTCAAGCTCAACAGCAGGGGTGCTCAAATAAGATTTCTCGCTCGTCAAGCGTGCTCTAAGAACCGAATCCCATCTTTATCGGCACATAACTATTATACATGGGGCTACTATCCATGTCAACTTGACACGGCTCCAGACCTCATATCTCAGATTTCGTTTTCAATTTTATATGTTACCATCCTACCTCTGGAGAGCTCCGAATTTTTTGTGCTGAGTTCTCAAATCATCACCTCCGGAGCTATGAATGTTTTCGAACAAAAGGTGCTTATTTGAAATTTAGCAAAAAATCACAAATAGTCTGTGGAGAATATAGACACCCTCCCACTCACAGAAACATGGGCGAAATTTGGCTCATATTTGTTCTCAATTCATACAAAATTTTATTTCGAAGAATGCTTTCACTTATGAAAGATTTCACGTCATAATCTTATCTTATTAACAAGAGAGGCAGAGAGTATTCTTCCAATGACAAAAAGTAATTCCGATATTTATTTTTCGTGGTCGTTCTTTTTTTTTTCAGTCCCCCGTGAAAAAAAATAACTGAAAAAAAACCATAGTAATTCTTCGATACATGGGAAAGCCAACTTTCAAATCATTACCATACTTTCGAACTGGTTTTGTTTTTATTCTTTTTTTTCAATTTTCCAGAGAATTTTTCCGTTTTCATACATACACTTAGGGAGAGGCCAGTGAATTCTCACGTATGATGCCGCGCTCGCTGCGCTTGCGCGGCAAGCTCCGCACTCGTTGGGAATCACCCATTTCTCTCACTCGATGTACAATGTATGATTTTCTCACAAATAGAATGTAAAGAATAATAAAACATCATGTGATTGATAAATTTTGGGACTCAAGTATGCGGAATATGCGCGTCGTAGTCTAACCATTCTCTAGCTTTCTGCAGCGAGAAAAGATTACCAGTAAAAATCACCGATTGCGGAAATTTAGCCCGAGTTGTTCGTCTCTGAACGAAGTATCTTTGGCATTTATTTGAAAACAATAATAAATGACTATTCATATCACGCGTGCCTATCCATAAATATCCAACACATTTTCAAAATTGGTTGCAAGGATTTCAATGCCCTTCGGAGAGTGTGAACACTCATGGAAAAAATGTATGTACCTGATGAAAATTGGTGAGGGGAAATCATTGGTCGACTTCACCCAAAACCCCTTATACATATGTAATACGTAGTTCAATTTTTCCTATAAACTCACACTCGCACTCCTGGTGAGGCCCCCGCCACGGCCCCTGCCGCCCCCGCCGCCTCCGCTGCACCCAGGCGCCCCATTAGCTTCCATATCTGAAATTTTATTCCATGTCATAATCAATGATTTTGCGACATCACCTTCGACCAACAATCATAAAAACCGAACCACGGCAAATCATGCTGTACAAATATCGACGCTGATCAGGGACCTCATTGGAATATCATTACAAAAATCTCAAACATTTACATTCTTTCTCTTTCTTTTCACGCCGTAACGTGCCGATATTATTCTAAATTTCTTTCATTTTCTATAGCTGCAGCACCAGATAGGTACTACTATATGGGCAATTCCACGTCAGACCGGACAGATTGAGCGCTTTTTTGACCTCGTATTTTTCAAATCAGACGAAACTTTTTTCTCGTATTATATACTGAAAAAGAGCCGATACGTGTTTCAGCATTCGTCCGAAATATTTTTCTTACGAAAGTTAGAAAATATTTAATTTTGATACAAAATAACGCCCGGTAAGCTTCAGAAATTATTATCTCCGGTTCTATCTGTCGTATAAAGATGATTGATAGCGCATTTTAAAGGTGAAGGAATAAGCTTTCAGTAACAACTTCATTCATCCGGAAATCATTGAAAATTCTAATTGTTTTTAACAAATGAAATGATTTTTCTGATGTGACTGCCCTGACATGCACGCACTAAAAGCGCTCAGCAAACATTATATCCGACCGCAATAAGATAAGAAAAAAAATAAATTATAATTGCGTAAATCAAATGTAAAAACAGTATTATTTACTCACCAGACATAATGTTTTCTTTTTTTTTTTTTTTTTTTTTTTTTTATCCACTTGTATGTGCTCCCTTTGAGCTCTGAGCTTCGAATGACTCGTACGGGCCGCTGCAGCATCGAAACGCATGCGCGCGGAGCAATGCGAAGCCTAGTGGGTAAAAGCTCTATGATCACATGGCATACTCAAAACTCGCGGCAGCGAGTCGCCACATTCGTACTACCCTCCCAAAAACATCTCCACACGACCACACTGAGTTAGGATACTAAGAATGTATCCGATGTTTTTAGCATGAAATAGAATTGGCGAAGTCGATCCAGCGAGATTGGAGGTGTGGATCGACCATTTGTTTCTTGGTTCGCTACGCTGTGAACAGTGTAGCTGTCAACAATTATAAAGTATATTTAATTTGTTCGAGCTTCGTAATTCAGTTTTTTACGTTACCACTGTTGTGCTGTGCCGTGTTCAAGCGTCGCCATAATGAATAGACAACAGGTGAAAAACGATCAGCCGATTACGAAGAAGCGTCGTCTCAGCTGCTGCCGAACTTTCGCAAGCGAAATCTGCTCGCAACAGGTACAGATTTGATGTGATTTCCGGTACAGTAGCACTTCGTAATTCTCGAATGTTACATTATCCAGTTTTCACACAAGAATCATAATTCACTTATTGCCATACCAGGCATACCGCAATGCCGGATTTTTCACTAACTCACACAAAAATAGAGCCTTATCAGTTCACGATATAGTAATTACGGGCAAAAGATCCGACCTATAGAACCTGGCTGCTCATGTCTGAATTGAGGGTTACATGGCTTAACTCAACCAAACGCAGATCATTACGTCTGATATTATTTTCATAAATTTCCGACGTAAGACTTCCAACTGGTTGATGAAATCGGTCCTTATAGCCTAATCGAAGTCAATTCGGGAAAAATGCCGGCGGAAAGAGTCGGATCAAAACCAAATCTGGCCTGATAAAATCCGAGCTAGAAATATCACAAACTTCAGCGTCTTGAGCGTTTGGCGTTCCTAAATCAGAATTCGTGGAATAAATTTGATAATTTTCTTAGAATGGCCCTAGGACTATATATATAAGCACAGTGAATCGGCACCAGGAAACCTAATGATACTTGGAGGAAACGTAGGTACTAACAAAGTACTAACAATAAGATCCTGAAAGTTTCACATCAGTAGCTCGATTGTTTTGCGCGAAAACAAACATATGTAAAGAACAGAACAAAAAAAGTTTTTTCGGGATTGACTGGACCGATTGATCTGAAAATCTGATATGCTTTAGGGGCTACTGAAAGCTATTGGAAATGGGGAGCTACATGGCTTTATGAAATTCTTGCGAACAAAATTGTTTGTATCTAAATTTTTGTCTTACCATGATACAATTTTGGCACAATTATGTAAGTATGTTGGTTTCCAAGCTATATGCTATCATGAAACATGTATTTTTTCAAACTTTGAACAAATGTATGCCGTAGTGGAAATAAACAAAACCCATTTTCTTCAACGCATTCTTAGATAATTCGTAACTATTTAAAATAATATTTTTTGTTTAAAACAACGAAAATTTTTTCCTCACGAAAGGAAAATGAAACAGTTAAAAAGAAGCATTCAAATATACAAATATATTAATTATTCTAAGAATCTTTTTTCTATTAGAATGGTCGATTAGAAACTTTTCGTAAACTTACCCGCTTTAAAGTTTGCACACACTTGCCAAAATTTCTAGCCATACTCAAAGTTAGATAGTTCAGTAAAAACGAAAAGTAATCGGACTTTACGAACGGCATTCGGAAAGGGACAGACTCAGCTTCCTCTTCGTTTTTTTGAAAATATTCATGATTTTTTCTGGACCTGGTAATGGACCCGGACCATAATTGAAAATATTCGAGAAATTTTTTCGGCATGACCTTCTTCGAAAAATTAAAAACCCAATTATAAATAATAAAGCAGAAAAGTTTATCTGACTAATATTTTGTCCCCAGTCTCATCATTTGCAACTTGAGTCACTCGTGCTCATCATAGTTCCGACTCGAGAGGTAATAAATTTTTTTTTTGTTCACGAAAATTCTGAAAAAATTTGAACCCTTGTAGTGTAAACTCGTGCAACATTTTGCTCCCTTGGCATTTTCTTCGAGTTAACTTTACCGGGTTCCCTCTGACGAAACAACTTGACCCATGTGAAGTTAGCCCCCCCAAACGTCAGAAATTATCCCATTAAAGTAACCCATTAGGAAATTTCAGAAAATGAATTGCAAATACGAGCACCGATTTTACCATCTTTCAACTATCCCGGTTAGGGTTTACGTATGTTTTATTTCTGTATTCATTTCTCAAATAAGACTTTACATATGATCACACTGTATTTCTGACCGTCACATGTTACATATCTGGTGTAATAATGAAAATTTAAGTCGGATGTGTGGCAAACAAAATGTAAGTTAAATGAGCACTACTTACCGGCCATTATGATAGTTTTTAAAAAACTGATGTAATTGGTTTTTTGATGCATTGCGTCGGCGGCGTGATCCGATCAGCGTAGTGCTACCACTACGCATTGCCAATCACGGCCGATTTCAATTTTGTGCATGCGCGAGTTTTACCGCGTTCCTGCTTTACGGAATCGCGACCTCATCTTTCTCATTTGAAAAGAAGGGATGAATTCACATATTGAACATGGCTTTTCAAAAATTTATGTCGCAGTTTTTTTATATGCTACGCTGGACATTACACTGCGCCATTTCTAAATTTATGCATATTTACTGCAAATCTTGATTCCCCGTTATTGATGTGTGTAGTACGTACATCCGTCCTCACCACGGTGAGAATTCAATTTTGTTTGTGACTTACGTCTCTTTAATTGTAAAGAATTAGCTACTGTGCGGTCTTTCATTGATATCGCGGAGCCAGTGGTTGTCCAGTGCAAAATAGGCCGAACAAAAAATCCACGAGTGAGAAAGTGAAAACGCATGACGACCCTCACCAGCGATGTGTGTTTGTAGAAAAACTGCACATCGACCCGAAATAAGGAGGGCATAACGCTATTCTGCTTCCCGAATACCAAGGATCCGAGATACGTAAACTGGATCCGGAATGCAGGTAGGTACCCATAAATTTATTCTATTTTTGGTATACAATCTGCAAACGTACAAAACGGACTGCATATCGTTATAATTGAACCTCGACAGTTATCACTTCGAGTACCACTCGTGCAGCGGTAAATCGTCACTATTTTCTACATATTCCACGTTTTCATCAAAGATGAGCTAGCGTTGCAAGAAACAAGTGCCCCCTAACATTCATTTATCCCTTCGTCGATCGTTGTGAACAACGTTGTGAAAATCATAGGAGTCGGCTTGTGAGTGAGATCTCTTGGATTTGTATTTACTGTGCAAAAAATGTCGAAGCTGGTCAAGAATATGAAAGAAACATCAATACGTGAGGTCCAATGATTCTAAGATTCTGCCGTAGTAGTCGGCTCTTGGTAATAATAGTCCAGTCGAATTAAGCAGAAAATGACGTCTCTAATAATGTGGAAGAACATAGGCTGGTAGATTTATTAAAATTTCATTTAGACCAGTAGAAAGCTACTCTAAAAAGTCTAACATTTTTTTCAAACGGATTTGGCTGCAAAAAATTCTTAAAAAATGAAAAACCCATATTTTACGATATAACTTTTTTCGGTAAGTAAGTCGGTAAAAGTGTATGTGAAAAAGTTGTTCGTCGTGAAAAGATCTACATTATGAGCCCAATTTTGAAATTTTATAAAAATTAGTTTACTTGTGAATTGCAAGCAGACACGGAAAGAAAATTTCCCGATTTTTCCGAATAACTTGATGAATAATCAACTTGTGGTATTGTAATTGATGGAGCAGTAACTTCAATCCCTTTCCCAGAGAATAGTCGAAAATTCGCTCACCTGGGTTTCATAGTTGAGCAACAATACGCGACGAGGCAAAATCCGCGGATTGCCCATACTTTCGCACAAACAATGGTCACATGGTGCCATAAATTCGTGAAGGTAGTCTTCCATGAGTACTTTCTAGATACAGAAAAAAAAAATTTTATTCACAAAAGCCGACTTTATCCGCGATTTTATAATTTTTGCTCATAAACAAATAGGAATATCTCTGACAATTTAATTCAAATTCGAATGGATCTCAACAGATTCTTATTGCTCTTTCTTCACTGAGTATTAAAAAAAAAAAACCCGAGTTTGTTAATTAGAACCGCAGATAACAGTATCTTAGATTTTGGGTAATGTTTGTTGCTGTATTTGATATTAAGGAACGAAAAAAAAAAAAAATTTGTCAAATACTCCGAGGAATGACCATGATTTTTTTCAACATCGTCAAAGTAGTTGAAAATAATGAAAAAAATTATTGAACAGCGTTGAACGCTTCGAGCCGTGCTCGATCGGTTAAAATGCATGGTGGGGGGTGCCGAGTCGCGTGGTGGGAGGGCCGAGCAACACGGGCTGACCGATTACTTTGACAAATAAATATCTCCGTTAATAATTGTCGTGGATGAGAAATCTATTTTGAAATCTGCTTGTCTTTTTTCTAAACTTTTAGAAATTCCACTTGTATTTTCGATCCGACCTATATTAAGTCCTTTCCAAGAAAATTCATACGTATTCATTCGAAATATTGCTATAAATTATTTGAAAATCATATTCAATGTAGTTTGAAAAATAAATGAACAATTTCACTTTTTCATTAACGATTTACGTAGTCAAGAAGTTAAAAACTCGAATTAATCATATAAAAAAAGTTTTTTTCCCGAATATTTTCATTGATTCATTTTTTATCATCGAACGCTACATGAGAATGATTGTTTTTAATTGTGATCTCGCGTTGTTTAAAAAATTGTCATAAACAAATGCGTTGTTAACGAGATAAATGAAAATTTTAATTTGGAAACCAAATCTGTGATACAAACGATGATTTGTGAAAGAAAAATCGTTCCTTGAAAAAATTTATTTACAATTTAAAAACGGATTTGGTGATTAACAATTTCTTCATACTATTCATAAATAATATCAAAGAACCGTTTTTTTTAAGTCACGATTCGCCTTGATCTTCGAAATTTGACAAAAAAAAGTTTGTTTCATCTAATTTATCATTGTTTATTGAACAAATAATTTGTTATAATTGAATAAATTTTGAATTTATACTTTTTTCATTGTTTTACTAAACAAAAAAAAAACTGTTTTTTTTTATATTTATTTCCCAATTTTGTTATTGAATTACTTGGTTACTCTACCATCTATTTTTGGTGAGAAATTAGTCTTCAATGGCAATAACAATACTTTCGCGATAAAATTCATTTAGGTATGTGAAAAATATCTTTCCATATTGCATAGAACGTGAAAAAGAGGCTACGCAATATGTCAGCCTGAAAAGCCACCGACTGTGCTCGCTCCATTTTTCATCGGACGGCTTCCTGACACCGAAGCGAGACAAGTTGACTAGGCGAGCAATTCCAATCGACTATCGTGACGCAGAGATCCATAGCGAAATGGAGAGTTTCGATAATAGTCGAGTTGTGAGGACTTACGGTATCACCCCACAGATACGTCTAGCTGACCTGGTGCCGGATAATTATTATCCACATGGGTCCTCCCGAGCTGCAAGTCCGACGGCTTCAACACGATGATTGACATGCAGTTGCGCCCCGAAAACACCACCAAGGCCTTCCCTGAAAATCAGCGAGATTTCGCCATGAAGATGCACTATTATTCCGCATCGAGGTACGAGAAGTTGCGTCAAATGGGACTGAAGTTGCCAGCGGAGGGGACGGTTCGCAGATGGATTGCAGAAACGGAAGTCAACGTGGGGTTCTGTGAGCACGTATTCACAGCGTTGAAGCAGGCCATGCTAGACATCCCTTCCGAACAGAGGTGTTGTGCGCTGAAGTCGGATGCAATGTCCCTGATGGAACGGGAGGAGTATGACGTGAAGACCGAAGTCATCGAAGGCTTTGAAGACCTTGGACCTCTGGGTAGAACTGAGCGACGCGCTAATCACGCCTTCGTGCTCTGCTTGAACCAGGGTGGCCACAGGTCAGGGAAAACCTGGAAAACCTGGAAATGTCAGGGAATTATTAATCGGTCAGGGAAACAGGGAAATGTCAGGGAATTTTGTCGTTAGCCAGGGAATTTTTTTAGGCGTGACTACAAAATTGGATTTCACTATCAACCGAATTGCTATTTTTATAAATGGACGTGCGAAGTCGATTCAAATAGACCGCGTATGACGCTGTGCGGCGCTTGGCGCTTGCGCCGGCGCATCAACCGCAAAGGCTCGCGGGCAAGTCTGTGCAAGTGTGAAAGCGCAGCTCCACTCACCGTGGCTCGAAAAATTGAAGCTGTATTTTTACTTTCATTCAAGGTACGTAAAACATTGAATTCACTCGACATTTGATGGTTTATTATCGAGGTTAGAAACATCAATTTTATCGAGCAGGATGCCGCAATAACATATCAACAATCATAAACACCGTAGCTATGATAATTCCGAAAAAATTCTTAAAAAGACCATAAAACACCTTGTTTGTGTTTATTCAAACATAACATAGGGGAACGCGGGGCAATATGGGGTAGTGGGGCAAAATAGGGACCTCGAAAATTTTGTAAAAATTTGTTTAAAATGATCGAAAAGGACTCAAAACATCATTCTGGAACTAAATTTTTTTTTCTCTCATGCTTTCCTTAGGTACCCCGTTTTGCCCTACCTTCCCCTGTATCGATTTTCATCATTTCGAATTGCATTTTGTCAGATATTAATAATTAATATCGTGTGTGTAATCGCATAGGGTCGTAATCACCAAAAAATGCAATTTTTGTGGCGAAAGGGCGTATAATTTTTTTTCATATTATTCTCTCTGAAAATGATCCAAACGGTTGAAGCAATTGAAATTAAGAGATTGGAAATGTTCATGCAAAAGCTCTCGATAACAACCAAACGCATGGATCAGTCGAACTGAGCTATGTTTCAAAATTTTTGAATATACAAGTAAAAGGTCGTAACCTCAATTTTTTTCTTCTTTCTTCCATGCTTTAGTACAGCCTCATGCCTCTAAGAACGCGATATTTTTCATATTTTACTTGCATAGCTACTATCTACGATATATACATATATATGTATACATACATATACAAAACTGTGAAAAACGTTCGAATTTTCTCACCATCGCCATTAATAGTCAGTTTTCATGAAAAATTAACCGTTACATTTGTCAAGTTGACTCGTTGAATTTCTAGAACATTTGCCTAATTTTACTTCATCATTCTTTTGCGGTATAGATATCGAGCCCATAGACGAAAAAAATGGGACCTACAAAAAACACCAAATTCAACGAAGAATGGCTTCAGGAGGTCGATTTCTCCGCGTGGCTCAAAGCTGTTTCCGGTAAACCGCATAGTGCTCAATGCACTTGGTGTCATACTACATTTTCGCTAAGCAATATGGGTAGACGTGCGCTTTCAAGCCACGCCGAATCGAAAAAACACCGAATTATATGGAACACCAGGGGGAAATCCCACGATGTTGCTGCATTGCTCTCACCCAATGCACTTCAAGTTGCGCCAATCATCCCGGCTATCAGGAATCCGTCTACATCTCAATCAGCTTCAACTGCAAAAGCCTCTATCACGACATTGCTATCGATCGATTCAGCTGAACAGGATGGACCAGAAATCCGTTCATTGCAACTGCCTAGGATTACCTCATTTCTGTTATCAGAGAGTGTGACTCGTGCGGAAATTTTGTGGTGTTTGCACACCGTGGAAGCACACAACTCATTGCGTGCGGCTGCCAAAGGTGTAGCACTTTTCACGCTTATGTTTCCGGACTCAGCAATTGCCCAAAAAATTCAATTGCAACGTACGAAATTAGCGTACCTATTGGTGCATGGCCTAGCCCCATTTTTTCATAACGAGCTCGTTCAAGACTGTAACAATTGCACTGATATTGTGGTTGGGTTTGATGAGTCTCTCAATAAAGTTGCGCAACTTGGGCAAATGGACATTACTGTCCGTTTCTGGTGTCAGCGAAATAACCAAGTGACAACGAGATATTTCACATCTGCTTTTTTAAATCACGCGACTGCTGCAGATCTGCTACGCGCATTCACATCGGCTCTGTCCGAGCTCAAAATCAAGATGCTTCTTCAAGTCTCCATGGATGGGCCGAATGTCAATGTCAAGTTTCATCGTGATCTCCGTGAGAGCTTGGCTTCGGACCCTGACGATCCCCTGCTAGTTGATATTGGTAGCTGCGGTTTGCATACCGTAAATTGTGCATTTAAGGCGGGCATCAAAGCAACCTCATGGCAAATTTCCGAATTTCTCCGTGCTCTCTACGTTATCTTCAAAGACACACCAGCTCGGAGAGGAGATTACACACACTATTCCGGCTCAAAAGTATTTCCGCAAAAGTTCTGCAGCGTGCGATGGCTAGAAAATGATTCAGTCGCAGAAAGAGCGGTTGATATCATACCTAACGTCAAAAAGTATATTGAAGCACTGTCTAAAAATAAAATACCTGACACCAAAAGCTTCAAAATTGTGCAATCGATATTGAAGGATCCTCTATTAACGTGCAAACTAAGATTTTTTCAATCTGTCGCAGCCGAGGTGCAACCATTTTTAACGGAGTTTCAAGCTGATAAGCCAATGGCTTCTCTGTTATTTGAATCTTTGTGCAAAGTGATTCGAAACATCATGAGTAGATTTGTTAAAAGTGAAGTCTTGAATGCCGCAAAATATGTACACGAAGTCAACTTTTCTGACAAACAAAATCTTCTCGATATCAAACACGTCGATTTGGGTTATGCAACTCATGATGCGATGCGAAAAGTACGTACCCAACTAAATGACCGTGATATATCAGTATTCCGTCAAGAGTGTCGAAATTGCCTCCAAAAATTGGGTGAAAAACTTCAGATGCGTTCTCCTCTGAAATTTACGCTTACAAAAGGAATATCCTGTTTGGATCCTGAAGTAGCTGTACGACCAACCATTCGTGATGCTCGTATTGGACTTGCTCTGAAAGTCTTAGTGGAAAATCGGCGAATTACTGGCGTCGATGCTGATAAAGCTCACAGGCAATTTATGGACGTTTGCAAAACAAAAATGTTCGAAGAATCAATGGGAAAGTTTTCTAGAAAAAACGATAGATTAGATACTTTATGGATGTCGCTGGTTGAAGGAAGAGAAGGGGAGACAGCAGAACTGACTTCATTTCTGAGAAAAATCTTGATCCTGTCCCATGGAAATGCTGATCTGGAGAGGGGATTTTCAGTTAACCGAGAGTGCCTAGTTGAAAATCAAAAGCAGGAATCACTAATCGCACAAAGGCAAGTCTATGATTTCGTCACGTTAGCTGGAGGCGTTGAATCAATTATTATTACGAAGAAAATGATTCATGCTGCTCGCAACGCCCGAACGCGATATCAAGAGCCTTGAATCGGCAAGAAAAAGAACGGTCCCAAAGTGATCTTGCAAATGCTGAAAAGAGAGTAGTTACACTTCAGCTTCGAGAACTTGAAAAGCAGAAACGTGAACTGATAAGGAATGCCGATACAGAAAAAGCGTACCTGGACGACCAAATAGCCTTGCTCAAGAAGCAATGCATCTGACTGCAGTTCGAGCCAATTATGAGTTGTTGAACTTCTTATTCTTTCTATCAAGTACCTGTATTTGAATACTATAGTCAATAATTAGGGTTAAGTAAACGAGGGATATTGATGTGCTTCGAATTTCTTTGGTTTCATAAAAACCATATTTAGTGATAACTTTCTGTGATAAAACTCGAAATGTTTCATTTGAGAGCTTCCTCGAAGTTGAAAGTGCAATTTAATGAAAATAAATTGATCTATATAAAACTGGTCGAGAATTGTTTGTCATCTTATTTCATAAAAAAGCGGACATGGTGATCACATATTCATCAATTTTTAAACTACTCTTTGAATGTAACGAATGAGATTCAAGTATCCCAATTTCTTGCTGTTTTGTTCCTCTATTCGATCAGGGAAAAACTTAATTGTTAGTCAGGGAAGTCATGGAAAAGTCAGGGATTTTTTTTTCTCAGATCGTGTGGCCACCCTGTTGAACGGACTGTATGCGAGCAACCAATGGCGAACGATGTTGGCGTATTTTCTGCCATGCAACAACGTGTCGGGCTCAGACATTGTTCGTTTGGTGAGGCAATGCATCAGCAAAATCAATGACGCCGGAGCTGACCTCAAGATGACAGTCTGTGACCAGGGAACGAGTAACGGCAGAGCTTATTCCGAATTGGGAGTAAGCGAAGATTGGCCTCACTTCTTCCACGAAGGGAAAAAAATCATCGCGCTCTTCGACTTTCCGCACGCGGTAAAAAACGTTCTAGGATTGTTCCGTAAGTGGGGTAGGATCACTGCAGCAGATAAGGTTGCTGTTTATTCGGATTTTACTAATACATTCCGTAGCGATCTTGGATGCGCAACGTCTAATCTTCTAGGTCATATCACGGAAGCTCACATGTGGCCTTACGCTTTCGAACGGATGAATGTCTCCCGAGCTCTCCAGGTTTTCAGCAAGCGGTTCGCTTCTGCGATAGAATTGGCACGTCATTCGATAGCTGTGAAATCGGAAACAATTCCTGACTCCGCGAGATTTTGCCGAAGTATGGACAAAATCATAGATGCTTGCAACAGTTCGAGCATCTTCAATGAGAACCCCGCAAAGAGACCTCTAAGCGAAGAGAACCCACAGGTGGAGGAAGTCCTCGTAGATTTTCTATCTTGGGCGCCGCACATGAAAGTGTGCGCTAAGGGCAGATGAAAGCGACCTGTATCATTCGTAGGAATAGTGCAAACAGTTCGCGGTATTCTTATGTTTTATCGCCAGCTGCGAGAGCAGTTCCCAGGATACAAGTTATGTACAGCATTATGTAACCAAGATTCGGTGGAACAACTCTTTTCCAGATTCCGAGGACGTGGTGGCTTCAATCCAAACCCAACGTGCAAAGTGTTCCGACTCACCGCACGTCACTTGATATCGGTCCGACCAAAGAACCGCAGCTCGCCGGTGATCTTACGGATCGGCAATACGAAGCCGGTGTGAGTGCCGTCGGATTCTTCGAAGATGGGAAATTCACACCAGTTGTTGACGACGAAAACGACGAACCTCTCGATGCACGGAGCGAAAGCGACAGTGACAGCGACGTTGAGGACGATGACGACCTCGACTTGGCGACGAGGTTACGCATGTTCCAACCCACCGCAGCTCCTGTAAGAACAGGATCGTACGAGGCTCACGCTACAGCCTTTTTCGCTGGCTATACGGTAAACAAGTTGACGTCCGTTAAGCTGGAATTGCCAAACAAGCACAACACAATAAAACTTGCCCAGTAATTTTTCGCTATTTAAATGCTATTTAATCGCACAAAAATTAATTTCGTCGCCCCAGCCATTTTTGAAAAAATACGGTATGGGCAGCTTAATATAAAACTGACTATGCCAGATTGTAAAAAAAAATAATTTCGTGTTATCAGGACCGTAGGAATTTTTCGCTCTTTAAATGCTTTTTAATCGCACAAAAATTAATTTTGTCGCTCCAGCCATTTTCGAAAAAACTGTGGTATAGCTAGCTTGATATTAAACTGACTATGCTAGATTTAAAAAAAACCAATTTCGTGATTATCAGGACCGCAGGAATTTTTCGCTTTTTAAATGCCATTTAATCGCACAAAAATTAAATTATTTAGAAGAATGGGCGAAAGATACTTCAATCTCATAAGGTAAAATATATATTACGTGCACAAGAAGTACATGTTCGAAATAGAAAAACTTATTTACGGCTACAAGTCATGGGGTTGTGTTTTTGATTTGGCATAAAATACCAGCGCTGGATTAATCTCAGATTCCTCTCTCTTTTTTTTCTCGCTTTTTTGATTATCATCATATTCTTCCCATGTTCCTCCACTTCGTAGACAAAAAGCAATGTAGTGATTCAACGTTGTACAATCGGAATATCTCGTAGGTCTCGCACTCACTGAAATTTCTTCGTGTACGACGCCTACAAGTTTCTACGTTTCATTGATAGACAATGGACTCGGAAATTGCTTCGGTAAGTCTCGCAACTTTATCGGCTCACCTTCATCGTCAGAAAATATCTCAAAAATTACAATATTTCCTGCAACAGTATATATGAAAAATGCATATCAATAGTGAGTTTACAGAATATTTGAGTAATTAATTTCGATTCATGGCGCGAAGTTATTTCACCAACTGCCGAGATTCTACTACACGTAGTTCCATGGCAATTAGGTGCACTACATAAGGGCAATCTTGGTAGTTGCAAAATTTCTTCAACGTCGAGTTCATCCTTGTATAAAGCCGCTCTACCAATTACGGGTATTTCCCGAATGTTTAGTCGCCGATCACATCCTTTAATACAGGAGATAGTTTCAGTGAAACTCGGAGAATTTTTGAAGAGTTTTCGGGCCAAGGCTGAAACGACTATGCTGCAGTTAGCGATAAGTGATCCTTCCGGTTGTGCTTTGAAAGGAAAGATATCGTAAAGAATTTTTGCGCGGATCTGGTAGGAGGATGCCCTCAAACCATTGTCTAAGACGTCAAATGCCATCTTCATAATATCGAGTTCAGTGTCTGGTCTCTCAATCTGAGAAATAAGCATGGATTTTCAACTAGGAATATGCATACGAATATACATACTATACAAATATGTGTACAACGTTGATATATGTATAAGGGGCGTTTTGAGTGAATTCGAGTAGGGTCTATCCTTCACTAGTCCTGATTTATTTGAAATTTTTCAGAGCAATAATAGCACCTTCAAAATACTCTCAAATTTGTTTTGTTAATTCATCTATCGAACCGTTTTTGACTTCTGATTATTCAAAGTTTGAAAGAAACGACACCTCTTGAAAATCTAAAAAATTTCAGAAAAATCAGATTTTTTATTCCGAACACTTCAGGATGAGTTTCATTTTCACGAGAAATTTCCAATATCTACGAGAAAATATTAATGGGTATTTTCAACATGAAATAGACTTCATGCTGGCAAGAGGTTTCTAATTCAAAATAGTTAAACTGAATTTTATATTTGACTGAGGTTCTTCAATTACCATTTCCCGTAAATCTGGCCTGTCACAGAGAGCTGCTAGCATAACCTGGTAAATGCTGTCAAATGCACACGTATAAGTCACGTATACTTTCTTTCCATTAACGCTAATTGCGTGCAAAGACTTGTGGCTGCCATTTTTGATAATTAGGAGTTTTTTTTATTTTTTCCACAATTCAGTTGTTCTTTGATCTTGTATTTCTGATCTCCTAAGTATCTTGATTTGTTCGGCTTCTTCTTCTGCTCGGTATTCTCCGAAGCTTTAGAAGCTTGACCTTGTCAGTTTTCTAAGTTACGACTTGCAAGAATCAATGGAACACTTCGTGTTGTACTACACGATACGCATATTCGTTTTTGTCCATAACCTTCATCCGAGTCATTCAAGGAAATGGAACATGTTTCAAGTGCGTGTACGGGTGTTTGGCATATGGCGCACTTATGAGCTCCACTTGGCTTATTATTATTCTGGCAAGCAGGACATTTTGAGGCTAACGTGGTAACTATTTGTTGCTGTAGGTTTGAATCATTGTGAGTTGCTTGCATGGCATCGATATTGAGTGACTCGTCATTTATGCGGTTTTGTCTGGTTTGGATGCTATGGCGCCCCAATGTTTCTTCTGTACACATGGTCGAAATACTTGTGATTACACATTGGTCGTCATTGGTAGTCTGATCTCCGCTTCCGATCATTCTTGCGCCAATAAGTTTAGTACGCCCACTTACATAATTCACGTGGAGCTTTAGAAAAGCATCGGCCCGCATAGGCAGGGTCTCATTTTTGAGGAGATGTGTTTTTATTTTATTAAATTCACCTTCTACAGGTGCACTTGAGGCTGGAACATTTCCGTAGCCAAACATATCTCGGACTACACTCGACCAAAGAGGAAAATATGAGATGTCCTTCAGCAACTTTTTTGCCAAGGCAGGAAAATATTGGGCATTTTCTCTGTCGCCAATTTGGTTTCCGATGGCATTCACTTGCTGTTGAATCCGTTGCCCCCATTTTGTCCATTTGTTTACATTAATATTAGTCCCAATTATTTCGGATTCAGAATCGGGGTCGTCTTCATTTTCATTGCGTATTCCGAAGTCGTTCGAGTTAGGGTCTACTTTCTTTATGTCAGGTATTGCCTGTAAAATTTTCATATATATGTGTAGCTAGTAGTTTCAATATAGAGACTATAGTTAATTTGTATAAACAGCACATTAGGGCACATCTGTACAGTGTACATAGATAATTTGTAAATTAAATCCTAAATTCTGTACATAAAAATATCAATTTGGAAAATGAAATCCCCACGAACTGAACTTGTTTTGGTGAATGGTGCATGAACAGAAAAAAATGCCAAACTCACGGTCTCTTCTGAAATCAACGTCTTCAGGAATGCCTTGGCGATCTCGCTATCGCTTTGTTCGCCATCTGGTAGCGATCCTTCCGTTTCGGACATACTGACAAGGAGAATACATTTCACAATTTTTTCCGCGTCTTCTATTGAACGGCACAGTATTAATTGCCCAATTACTGCAAGGTAAAAGACTTTAACACGATGTGGGAGACTCTTAAAAAAATCAGCGTAAAGTTTAATGAAATGAGCTACGTCTACTCTGACGTAACATTGCGGAACATTCTGTTCGAAACAGGCGTTAACATATTCATCCATCGTGCAGTACGATGTGAAAGCTCTGATGACAGCGTTCAGGAGAGCTTTGGATGAATCGGTTACTACTTCTGCTGGTCGCGGTGCCCCTGACCGCACCTATTCCATGAGCCAAAATTGTATGGCATTTACGTTGTGCACTTCACTTAGCATGTGGGAGATCGAAAATTGGCCTCCTTCGATGTAAGTCACAACATGATATAGAAAAATCGGACCTGCATTCCCACGTTTCGGTTTTACAATTTTCTTGACGATACTCCCGGTGGCATCAATAAACACTGAAGTTATATTTTTCAAAGCGTATCTGCGATATACATCCACTTGGTAATTTGTCCAGTAATGGACATAAAAAAGATCTAACCCAATGCCATGAATTATATTCCTTTCTCTCGTTGCTTTCATTAATTGGATTGCCTTCACAGGGTCACGATCCAAGAATTGCCTGCTGATAAATTCGTGTTTCGCTACTCTAAGTACAGGAGATGTGAATAAGTTCGGTGGCTCGCATTCATTCTCCTGCATAGCGTTCTCTGCTTTTTTCGCACGATAAACGTGTACCGCTTGACTCGAAATTTCTTCTGCTACGGCACGTCTCTTAGATCCCCGCAACCACCGCTTATCGCATTTCCCTGCACCCTTCGTACAGGTACAAATGAGTTTGATGTCGGTGGAATTGTCAACGTCGTCCTTTGTAATGATTCGCATAATTCCTCCACATTTGCAAGAAGCTAATGTACCATTGAACAAAATAAATAAGCCGATAAATAGGTGATTAGATGAATGATTAAATGCAGAACGAAAAAACCAAGATTATAGTACAATGAATGAATCCTTCCCTACGGTTTGCACGAGAAAATTGTACCAGACCTATTGGTGTTTGTTCACGTATAGTCTAGACTGTGCCAAATAAAACGAATATTTCTTCACTATTTCTTTAGATCGTAACGCTTCATGAAAAATGTAAACCGATGAGTTTTATAGATAAAAGGATTGTTTTTTGAGTGGTCAACAATTAATGAAATTATAGATTCTGGTAAAAAAAAATAAGTTTTATTAGCTCCAGAAAAAAGTGGCTAATTTTTTTAACTCGGTCAAACGTTATCTTTGTAGACAATTCAATTCCCTACAAAATCATACCATGGTCTGTGTTGTCTGTTATATTTAATCATTCATAAAACGTAAAGTTGAGAAAAAAATTTTGGACAAAAATTCTTATTTACGCGAGAGCTAACGGAAAAATGAAAATAACCGACTGAAATTTTGATACAATTTTTTTTGTGATAGACAACGTAATTTTGGTATGGGCCCAAAGAAAAAAGATATTCGTTTTATTGTACTTGGCACATGCGTATACATTTGTACCAATATATAATAAGTTTATTTCTTATTATCTGTTCCGAATGAGGATATAACAACTTTATGATGTTTCACTGTAAAAACAAGGTTTTTATTATTTCCAACTTATTTACAACTATTTACATACAATTACACACGCTTACCTGTAAAAACAAGAAACGACATTAAAAGCTATTATTCCGTAATTATTATTAATTAACAATGTTAACAAATTTAATGCTTGCACGTGGCTCTTATCTTGTGTGCACCTTTCTATCTCTTTCTGTACTCCCCTCGTTCTACAGGCATGCGCAGTAAGAGAAAGCTTGTGAAAGAAATACACGCATACAAACTAATGTATTTCTTTTACATCTCCCCGGCTCGGAGTGAATAACAAAGATATTAATTAACATGGAATTAATTTAGTTACATGAAATATATTCGATTCTGTTTTCCTGTGACCTGTATCTATTTTAAAAATAACGTTTGATATTTTATCTAAAATTTTGTATGGTCCTATGCGTAATTCATCTGTTTTTTTCCTGTTTAGTTTATTACCATTTTCAACATATACGAATTCACCGATCTGTAGATTGCAATCTTCTCTGTTTCGATCGAAAATTTTTTTATTGTAACTATGGGATTTTAAAGTGTTTTGAAAAGCTATTTGTCTGTCTCTTTGAAGATCTTTCGTTGTTCTTATTTCTTGCAGTTCTTCTGGTAAAATATTAATGTCTTTGCCTTCCATTAGATACTTTGGTGAAAATGTTGTCACAGTGTGTACAGTTTCGTTATAAATTTTCGTGCATTCTTGTGCTATACTAGTCCAGGCTCTTCTATTTTTTTCTTCGTTTATTCTGCATCTTATTTTATTAACTAAAGTTTGGTTTAATCTTTCATTTAAACCGTTTGAAAATGGTGCGTTAACAGCTGTAAATATGATTTGTATTTCTTCTTGGTGTAAAAATTGCTTAAATTCCTTAGAGTTTATTCCAGGATATTGATCTGATAGTATCATTTCTATTTTCTCGTTTTGTGGTATCTGTTTGATCAATTTAATAAAGTCACTTGCAGATTGAGTTTTTGAAGTTACGATGTATGCGTATCGTGTGAAATGATCTACTAACAGGTGTAAATATTTTTTTGTCGAACGGTTTCCTCCAAAACCTCCAATGGTGTCTATTGATACAATTTCAAATGGGCGAGTGGCCGGTCCTAGGTGCGACATTTGTCCTAATTTAAATTTTTTCCTTGATTTGTTCTTGATGCAAATTTCACAGCTGTTACATATGTCCTTGATGTTGTAAGTTAGATTTTTCGCCGTATAAAACGGTTTTATTTTATCCTCCATTTGTTTTATGCCTAAATGACAGTATTGGTTGTGTACATTTTTTATTAATTTTAAACTAAATTGTTCTGACAATAGAATTTTATCTCTTTTTTTAATTTTTTTGTAGAAAACATTATTTTTTTCAAAAATCTTTTCTCTTTTCTCTTGTATATTTATATTTGTAGATTGATCGTTTTTTATTTCTTCTAATTTGACGAGATTTGCTGTTTGTATATAACATTCTTCATTTTTGTTAGGTTCTAAAACTGGGTTTCTGCTCTTGCTTTTACTACAAATGTAAAGCGTAGTCTATCCATTGTTGATTATGTTTTTTTTTTCATAAACAGCTAACAAGATGTCGTTTTATAATAAGTTTATTTCTTATTATCTGTTCCGAATGAGGATATAACAACTTTATGATGTTTCACTGTAAAAACAAGGTTTTTATTATTTCCAACTTATTTACAACTATTTACATACAATTACACACGCTTACCTGTAAAAACAAGAAACGACATTAAAAGCTATTATTCCGTAATTATTATTAATTAACAATGTTAACAAATTTAATGCTTGCACGTGGCTCTTATCTTGTGTGCACCTTTCTATCTCTTTCTGTACTCCCCTCGTTCTACAGGCATGCGCAGTAAGAGAAAGCTTGTGAAAGAAATACACGCATACAAACTAATGTATTTCTTTTACAAATATATCAGAAAAAATCTAATCATCCCCGTCTCTGTCCGCCTCAGAGTCACATAGTATTTGGTGGTGCACGACTGTGATTGCGAGGTCTATGCCACAAACAAGGTGAAAATGAAGAACCACCCGGTGTTGTGTATAATGAAGGTAAAATAACAGAAGAAAATGACAATTTGTTGTTCTTTGGTTTTCTTGTTTAAAATGATCAACAAAACAAAATATGACATTCGAAACCGTACCATTTATGTATCCTGATTTCAAATCGCCGGAAATGTAATGATTCTGAAAATTATATCCACATGCGACTGGCGTTTGCTGGACGATTGCATCCATAACCACGTCCTCCCAGACTCCCGGAATCAGTATTACATTTGTTCGGTGAGATTTGCTATTGGCTCGTTTGTATCGCCTTATTGTAAGTAATGCCCGGAACTCTTCCCTCGAAAGTTTGACTTCGTATGTCCGTGAAACATCGTCACGTGCTTCTGAGTCCAAAGTATTGTCCCGAGAATCACGAACTTGACTGTTATTATTGGCGTCACTTTCGAACGTATTGTTTGCACTTTCACACGAATCTCTTGAAATACTTGCACTCAGTTTTTCGCGCAGCTTATATTTGTTATTGCATACCATAGAATGCAAGGAACTTGAGGCGATCTTATGATCCAACTCACTCGAAATTGTTGCCCAAATTGGGCTGAATTTCGAAATGATTTTCTGCTCTGGCAAAAGAATATCGCATGCATGTTCAAGCACCTTCCTTAATACTAAGTCCTTGTCAACTTGAATTGGCCGACCGCGACCACGTATCGCTTGCATTGTGACACCACTGAAAAAGCTCTCCATGCAATGCTAGCTAGAGACAGACTGAATAACTGACAGCTGTTTACTGCAAGAGCGTTAGATGAATAACATAGAATTTTGCTAAACATACATCGCACACGACGGTATACTATTTATTGAAAGTACATATTCGAGACGTTTCGGATTCCAAACATTGTACGTATATCACAAAATATTCTGATAATTATGGACTAAGTAACTCAAATAGTGTCTAATATTCGAAAAGTAAGAAAAAGTAAAGCTACTCGTCTTCGAGTGATGCACTGGAAGAACCCGAGCTCACCCGGAAAAAAGCGAAATAATCCTCCACTTACCGTAAGGTGCTGCAACCTCGCGGTTAGTGCTCTCAAATACGGCGATGTTTCGCCCGTTCAGGGAGAGGGGGGAGATGTGACCCCAGTAGCGCAACCACCGCCCTTTCGAACGGTCTACTCCTAATGAAGCTTAGGGAAAGAGCGCGATCTTCATACACTCGCATCCGTAGCGTCAACAGGTATTATTATTAACCCCGTTGGTGAATTCCATTTTCTGGCACCATATTTTTGACCACCCTGGATAATCGGCTATTCAACAAGTTTGTTCACAAGAAATAACCTCTTAAATTGATATTTTTCAAGTTATACACAATGGAATTGAACCGTCGGACAAATATTTTTGGTTCATTGTACTATGTAGATACGAGGAATCAAAAAGGATGCCTCTTTCGGAGTTCTCAAAACAGCAATGAACGTAATTCTTTGTCGATTCAAATGTGCTGGAATGTGCTAATAAAAAGCAAAAAATTCCTGCGGTCCTGATAATCACGAAATTGGTTTTTTTTAAATCTAGCATAGTCAGTTTAATATCAAGCTAGCTATACCACAGTTTTTTCGAAAATGGCTGGAGCGACAAAATTAATTTTTGTGCGATTAAAAAGCATTTAAAGAGCGAAAAATTCCTACGGTCCTGATAACACGAAATTATTTTTTTTTACAATCTGGCATAGTCAGTTTTATATTAAGCTGCCCATACCGTATTTTTTCGAAAATGGCTGGGGCGACAAAATTAATTTTTGTGCGATTAAATAGCATTTAAATAGCGAAAAATTCCTGCGGTCCTGATAATCACGAAATTTTTTTTTTTACAATCTGGCATAGTCAGTTTTATTTTAGGCTGCCTATCCGATACGGTCAATTCTAATGAAAGGTATACGGTATGCCGAGAATACGTAAGTGACGACACGTATCTAGTTACGTCATTAAAAAGACCAACTGACAGGTACCATAGAATTGTCGAAGCTCAACTACAGTCTTTTCTTCCAGTATTCATCCAGCATAAACACAAGGATGGCATACTGAAGGAGCTCGTTGGTCATGCAATTGATGCAACCACCAAAATTGACCCGCAGTGGTTCGACGAATCTGATCCGCGCAACGGCCATCGGATCTTCGCTATACGGTTCATGTCGAGGGTGAAACTTCAACGTCATTGCCAGCTTGACAACAGGGCTGCCAAGTCAAAGAGCCAAAAGAAGCGTCGTGCAACTGCGACGAAACGAAATGCTCTTAAGCCAGCCAGGAAGATGCGAAATATCCTCCATACCTGAGGTTGACACGAACTCTTGGCACTTTTGTCGAGTACACATAGCCGATGGCAGAACGTACAGGTGATACAGATACTTGTTACGTCATCCAAATAACTCTGTTGATTACAGCTCGTTCAGACGGACATGTCTCGTCGTGATCAGCATTGACATTTTCGATGTACACGTTGCAAATGATGAAATATTGAAGGGCGGAGAGACGATGAATAACGTGTTTTCAATGGACCAGAAACACCAGATGACACCATGCTCAAGAAGAATACCGTGAGAATCACTTTTGAGGTGGCCAATGTACGTATGCGGAACGCGTAACGTGACTGCAAACTACGTATACTGTTTTCTGACACTATCAACAAGTACCGGCAAATAATTGAGTCCCGTCTGAAGTTGAGAATTGATTCCTCACTTGGAAGACGTCGAATTCAAAATGCCGCTTCTGAGATTGTAAGGACTTCACCGTAATATTCGTAAGGGGAAACACGATTTTGATATATGACACTTTATCATCAGGACACCAACTCTTCGTCTTTCCTCTTTTCCACCACTCGCTGAACTTTCTCTCTGTGCTTTTTTCGGGGAAAGCACTCCCCTCTCAGTACTACACTAGTCAAATTTAGTTATCTCTCACACGTTTCTGTAGTTTGGGATTCTTGAGTTAGAGTTAGTTTTCCGGATGTTCAGGGTTGAGCAGGATCGCGACAAAGTGTCGTCGACGAATTCCCGGGTGAAGCCTACCCAGGGCGAAATTTGCCGTTACAGTATGTTGGATGTGGGCATGGGTATTCAGATCGCCAAAAGGTTATGTGGAAAAGGGAGTCGGAGAACGAATGTTGAATCGACTACACCGGGTGATTGCGGAACCGTCGGCGGAGAAGCTGAGATCCATGACAGAGGGCCTGCCCCTATGGGTAACTAGCTGAAGTTCGATTAGCGCCCTGATTGGCTGAGCCCCTGAACCCAAAACCGTTTCAACCGCGTAGGGTAAACATGGGAGTGCAAAGCAAGCAGTTTTGAATCTCGGTAACTCTGGTCTTTCGAAGAATTAATTTTCGCATTTTTTCTCCAAGTCGCACGTTGTGATCGCTGTCCGGAATACTAACTCGAGCAGTGGTGAATTTGCATCCCAAAGTTTTTGCAAACAAGACTCAGTGTTCCGTCAATCTTTAAATCCGAATTCGATTAAGTCTTTCGTATCAAATTCAATCAATCTTCCATACCGAGTTCGAACCGAACATTGATCAGTCAAGGTGAGTCAAATAAAATTAAAACCGTGAGAAGTAAGTCACTAAGTAACCCGATAAAGGGTGCGTTAGCAGAGTGCGCGAGCGAAAAAAAAGGGGGGAGAAGCTAGAGTTAGTCTCCGGCCGGACGAGCATCAGGAAAGGCGGTATAGGTATCGCTAAGGAAAATGTGATTTGTCTAGTTTCAACATCAATAAGTAGTGTGCGATATAACCTAACGACGAGTATTGTTATTACCTTCCAGCAAACTGATCCTTACAAACCAAACAGCATCTTTTCTGAAATTAACAGAGTGTAGTGTTCCAACAAATCCGAATCATCAAATAACTTTTACTGATTACAACAGTTTGCCGCGCTCATTGCTTGCAAGCAGAACAACTCAACCGACCAGGGCAAACTGGATTACTTGATCATGGTGTTGTTCGCGTTTCATTTCATTTGCGACGTGAATAACGTAAACATCAGAAGAAAAAGGAAAAAAACTTTACAGAATCGCTCTCAATCCTCGTGCTATGAAACCCGAACGCTTGCTGCTGCACTAAACGCTACTTGTTTGTTACGAAACTTCGAAAGGCTTATGCACTACCTATAGAATGCTCAAACAATAATATCTGCAAAACGCTTGGCCATCCAGTCTTTCTGCTCGGCTCACTTTTTGTTCTAGTAGAGCTCTATACAGAGTGGACAACGTGAAATTGCGCACCC
Source organism: Athalia rosae (assembly GCF_917208135.1). NCBI lineage: Eukaryota > Metazoa > Arthropoda > Insecta > Hymenoptera > Athaliidae > Athalia > Athalia rosae. The sequence continues at coordinate 12,454,463 of NC_064030.1, forward strand.
AAATTTTGTGGAATTGAAGAGATAGAGATTGCAACTTCAATCGAGAACTTATTGCGACATTGACAGAGAACTTTGTTACCTGTGTCGTACGAGTTCTAACCTCCAGTTAGAATGAGACTCATAACAGTTATTTCGACACCGACAGAGACCTTTTATCTGAGACAAGGGTTGTAGTACCTCTAAGAAATACACTCATCAAAAAGGTTTCAACTGCAATGGGTAACTTCGACGCTTGCATCGAATAAGGCGATTCTTTTGTAGTAGACGGGCTTGTCAGAGGAGTTGCAGTTTTGATGTAGAATTGAAAGATTTTTTCTCTCAACAGGAGATAAATTTGTTACAGGGATACATCAACATGGGTCAATTCTCTATCAGATCTGTAGTACTTGTTCGTTTGATCCAGAGCGGCATTATCGACCACTATTGATTAGTATCAAGTTTACATCCGAACCATATCATTGTCTACCGGCTGCGACCATGACAGGAAACGGTGATGATACCCAATCACGGCAAAAATTTCGCGCGGTAAATTCGAAAATGTTTTTCCGCGGAGGTATGACTAGGGGGGTTGTTTGGTTGCTATGTATATTGTTGTCAAGCGTTTACAAACTGTTGATGCAAAGCCATTATAGCAAACGTCTCTGTGCGGAACGACTCTTTCGAGCTCCTTCGAATCAAATACATGGCAAGTAAAAAACAGAAGATGCCGAATTACGTGTGGACGACCCAGGGAAAGAAAAATGCTTAGGCAGCATCATCAAGAAAGAAGTCACCAGGAGTTATCGGAGTTCATGACTGGCATGAAACCCGATAGAAAGATTTTGAAGTCTTCGGTCCGTAGCGTAAGTTGAACATCTTTCAGAAAAATTCACTCGTTATCAATAACTTCGTTCTCCAACAACTTTGTATCAACAGATTGTCAAACGTTTTGATGCTACGGGAGAGCTGAGCTCCGCAGCCCGACGGCCAGTTGTCCAGCCGTCGAAACGACCAGATGAAGATACCTGGCTCAACATCTGCCTCGCCTACAAGGGAGGAAGCCAGCCAACGTCGAAGGTTGCCCAAGAGTTCGGAGTCTCTAAGTCGCCGGTGCTGAATTTTTTGCATGGAGCGAGGTATCGATCACATAAGTTTCAGCAACACTAGAAACTCATGCCTCATGATGCAGAAAGTCGTATGGCTTTCTGCGGGCGAATGATCGAAGAGCTGAACGCCAATGAGCGACTAATCAGTAGGATCTGTCTCACAGACGAGAGTACCGTCGTGTTGCATGGAAGGCCAAATCGGCAAAACGTTCGAGTTTGGTCCCGCAGCAATCCTCATTTGGTGGTTCGGACAGCCACACAATACCCACAAAAACTCAATGTTTGGCTCGGCGTTCTTGAGGACCGTCTCATCGGGCCCTTTTCCCTCGGTGAAAACCTCAATGGCGAAAGGTATCTTCTTCTACTCGAGAAGGAAATCATTCCTGCTTTAAGGGCAGTTGATGGTGAGGTAAGCATAATAACTTCAGAACATATTAATAATACAGTTCTATTTTGGTCAACATCATTCAGAATGGTAATACAAACTTTGTTTTGCACCAAAGACCCATCTGGTTTCAGCAGAACGGTGCGGCCTTAACACTAACGGCTGCTGTCAGAGCCTATTTTGATAGGCAATTCCCCAGACGATGGATTGGCAGGGGCGGTCTATTCGCGTAGCCAGCTCGTTCTTCAGATCTTTCCCCGCTAGATTATTGTTTATGGGCACACTTTAAAAAGTGTCTCTATGCAGGGGAAAGGATAGCGAATGTTGCTGAGCTGCAGAACAGGGTGTTGGAAATTCTGGAGGGCCTCCCTCCTGAACGGATTCCTAATACCACCAACGCTTTCTATGATCGCTTAGGGTACTGTTATGCAGCGAAAGGGCTGCATTTCGCACACCTCTTCCAAGGTTTCGGTGCATGTTCAGGCCTCAGGGGAATTTTACCTACCCCCCTATTTTTTTAAGATGAGTTCTCATTGTCATCGCACGCTTCAAAACATGCCATATAGCTTCAAAAAATGCCTTGTTAACACTTTTTTCTGTTTTCGCGTTTCTTAATGCATCACCGTTTGAGATAATATGGCCACTCTGAGGTGTATTTTGAATACATATCACTTATGGCCGGTATGATTTTTTAGTATTGTTTTCTTCCACAAAATATCACAATACGACGCACAGAACGTTTTATTAACATTATTCATGTTTTAACACCTCAACAATAGACGCTTTCCAGAAGGTCATACACTACGACGAGGGTACGAACGTTCGTTCGGTTCCATGCAAGCGACTTTTTTTGATAGGCATTCGAAAATCGTGGGACAACTGCCTGGCCGGACCTTGATACGACCGAACTGTAATTTTAAGACAGAAATCGGAGGTAACACGAATCCGAACCGACCTTGCAGTTTGCTGTAGAGGCTGGGCGATGTACAGTGCATTACCATCGCCAAATCTTTCTCGTACAGGGAGAATCCCGCTTTCGGCTTATGAAAGAGCTGCATGCACATAAAGGTGAACTCAAAACCTTTTTCACTCGGCGGTTAGTGCACGAGCGAGGTTTGCGACTGACATAGTAACACCTGCCAGCATCTTCGCGGTTCGACGTGTCAACGATTTTCTGCATGCTTGTCAAGTCTTTCTCAGCGCAGCATCACTTTGCTCCAATTTGACGATATGTTCGTCTCTAATCGCGATCTGGCATCTCAATATCTCCTCTGTCCTCTCTACGCTTTGCGATTACCGACACGTGCAGGGAGTGATTCGGCTCGCACCGCTCGCGGTCCGCAAGGTGTAGGGACAGCTCCACGCCGCAAGCGGCCTCTGAGGAGAAACGCATCTCGGGAAAAATGCTGATTGCATATTCGCACGCGGTCTAATCGCTCGGCAGATGCTTCGGCCAGATCAGCATTGCGGCTATTAACGGGCCATCCCAACGCCGAGGCGAGATCTACGCTCGGAGGCAATCGATGAAACCGAACCGCCGAAACATTGTCCCTGCTGCGCGCAGCACAACTCAAATACGCTCAAACGCAACTAGCTACGAAGCTATTATTTTCGGCTATTCGGTAGACGGCAAGGAAGAATAGCAGATTCGGGATCGCTTTCTAACCAGTACAATGTTTATATATCCAAAATAGATGATGGCACGAGTCACTGGAATGGAAAACGTAGTATAATGAAATATACTTAATACAAATATGATCGGTAACACGCTGTCCACTGCTCCCGAAAGCCTCTGCCATGTAGCAAAGACTGATTCGTCCTTAAGACTTAGACACGGTCGCGACAAAGTTGAAGGGTGGCGAGAGAATTGCAGAGAGACAAGCGAATTGCCCATTCCAGTGAGCTTCTTCAATTTCCTCATTCGTACTCTCTTCGCCAACGCCGCCGGTTGACCAGAGAGGCGGTTCTTCGTTGCACACACGTGTAGGAATGGGTGGAGTCTCCACGGTTTTACCCGCTCACAACGGATGCTGGGAACACGTCATCGTCGTTTTTTTTACGAATTCACAGTATATACGGAGCGGACAACGTGAAATTGCGCACCCCGTTCGCGCGTGCGCGATGGGCGTCATTTGTTTCGCAAAGTAGCCGAAACCACCGATTTCTATAGAGACTGGATGCGGGATACGCTACTCTAGCCTAGGCCAGAGCGTGTGCCGATTAGAAGCCTGAAAATTGACTGTCAGAACTGTCTGATGAGAGGGCACGGTACTTAACCGTTGGGCGGACCATCCGAAGAGTGACCGTGCCGCAGAGAGTTTGACCGATCGCTCCCTGGCCCAGCTCTTTTCCGTGTGCGGATCTCTGTGCTTTTGACCATGTTCTTTAGGCTCACCAATTACATATATCTTTCATTTCTTTGTTACTACGGTGTCATCTGTTAATTAAAGTGTGAAAATGGTGTGAAATCTATATCAGGTAAGTGTGAGTTATTTCTATAACCACTTCTACTAAATAGAGAAATCTATTCTGTTACAGGTGCGTTTTCTGCCGCAGTGGTGGTGAGAGGTCTTTCATAATGTAGAAATGTGTATACCTCTCACAATTTGAAACGAAAGATTATTTGTTAGGTCATGTCAATTACTTCGTATATTCTGGTAAATTCTGTATAGCTATGTCTGCAAATATCACTTTGGCAGGTACATTCTCGTGCTTGACAGGTGAAGCAAATAAATGAGTAAATCAATAGATGGAACTGCACTTAAATACGTTGAGTTGGTGAGTTAAATAAAAATTTCAGATACAATATGATTATCTGAAAATACAAGTTTTCCTAACGCTCCGGTTAAAAATTTTAAGATTTTTAAATTCGCGTAATTTTAACCTTTCGTTGGTCGCGCAAGCTTTCTTGCACGTCGTTAGTCGCTTGATGAGGGAATCGCCGCAATGTTAATTTTACTGCGACGTTGCCACGTCAATATACAAGTATACGCGCGCAATTTTAAAATAGCTGGGGTTTTTGAATATTATAGTAGGACTTTCATCACAATAAATAATTGATTTAATTTTTTTTAATAATTATTAATTTATTGCAAAAACATTAAAATAATTAAAAAACACATTTAATATACATGTTTGAAATTATTACTCAACTTTTTTATTAATAATTAATATGATTTTTTTCCAAATTTTAATCAATACACATTAAGGTAATTGTTGTAAAATTAGTAAAATTATTTTTGTTTAGTTTCATAACTTTATTATCATTTTAGCGAACATTTTACTCATAAAAATAATTGTAAATTATATAACATTTATATATTTTCTAATATTACTCCAATTTTTTTAAATATGATTAACATCGGACAACAAATTTTTAATTATTATCCTTCTTTTATTATTTTGTATTTTTTTTTCAAATTTCAAAATTTCAAAATTTCAAAATTTTAGTTAAACTTGAATTTTTTTTTTTTTGAAACACTGTTTAATTAAAAAAACTTATTATTTGAATGTCAGCCAAAACTATCACAGCTGTGAATTGAAATTATTCTTTTTCGTCTTCTGATCTTACAATTAGTTCACACTTGACACATCTTTTAACCATATGTTCAGAACATGAAAATTTAGAACATTTACAACATTTAGATTTTGATTTGCGGTTTTTCCTTGATGGACAAAGATAACACTTTCCTTCTTCTTTTTCGGTAACAGTATCATCGACGTCATCAGTAGCACTTCTTTTTTTTTTTGTATTATTATTAGCAGCGAGTAATTTTTCAATTGAGAACTTAAGTTCATATGACAAACATGGTACCGATAGTCTTTTTTTTAAATATGGTTCAATTAAATCATTTGCCAACATTTTTAAAAAAAGATTTCTTTCAAGTTTCTTTGAGTTTTCAGTGCAAGTGTTACTGTCGTAAATAATTAAGCTATTTATACCTGCAACATCCAATAATGTAAAGAATGCAGTTAAGGGCCATCAAAACTACACCTTGCAACAGAATATGCAGCTTTCAATTCATCAGTCATATCAACTCCACTTTTAGTTTTATTATGAAATGTTATAATCTCCGGTTTTTTTTTTTATCCCCAGTTTCAACGTCAATAGTTGAAGATTGATGCATGGACGATACCATAAGAACACACTTATTTTTTTTTGGTACATACGACACTAAGGTCAAGTCGTCACAAAAACCAAACATAGACGTATTTACAGCTCTTTTCTTAGCAATTACAAATTCTCTTGGTAAATCTGGTTTATTTTTACGAATAGTTCCCACAACCGTAGTATTATATTTTTCAAGTAATTCTTGGATTACAGGTATGGAAACAAACCAATTGTCCATGGTGATGTTTCTACCTGTATTCAATATTGGCTGTGTTATTCTTTTAACAATACTGGCAGGTTTATTGTCAGCTTCATATGGTCCAGGAGGTTGTTTTCCAGCATAAAGTTCAAGTTTTACCACATGAAATGTCCGAGCATCAGACAAAGCGAATGATTTCAGGCCATATCGATTTGGTTTAGATGGTATATATTGCTTAAAACTACACCTTCCACGAAAACTAGACATCATTTCGTCTATTGTAAAATACTCACTAGGCACGTAAGCTTCCTGACTCTTGAAATTGAAATCTTCCCAAAGTTGACGTATTGGAGCAAGTTTATCAGTTATAGCTCGATCTTGTCGAGTATCAATATTGTCAAAGCGGAGTGCTCTCAATAGTAAATAGAACCGCTTGTAAGGCATGACACATCGAAACATTTCTGGTGCCATTCCATCTGTTGACCACAAATCTTTGGCATTTACATGAGACATTTTATATATTCCTGCAAGGTATAACATACCCATCAAGGCTCTGATCTCATCACTGTCAGTAGCGGCACAATCTCTTTCTCTTCCATAAATTGATCTCATTTTGTCTAATTTTAAGTTCGTAAACTTAACGATATCTTCAATATCATCAGGAGTAAAGAAATATTCCCAACACGCCAAAGGAGTTTTACGATTCTTTGCAGTTCCTTTTACACCAGGAAGGTGGATAACCAAATTTTTTTTTTGTTTTAGAAGATGCTGGTGGAGTTTTACTCCACTTAATAGACTTATTTTCACTTGAATAATAATTTTGACTACTATCACTTGTACTATTAGTATCGCAGTTTTCCTCGTCGCTTAAATCAAAATTGATATCACTATCATCAACATCGTTGTCATTTATTTCCGCTGGATCTGCATCTGAATACTCGCTGTCTGCATCATTTGCAGGAAACATCTCGTTCGAGTCGTCTGAATCTTCCTCTATCTCCATAGTATCACAAAAAGTTATTGCACCTGTTAAGAGATTTAATTAGTTAAATTTAAAAATAATTATTTTTTGGTTATAAAATTTCAAGGACCAAATTTTTTTTATTAAAAAAAAAAAAATTAATTAGTGAATTATAATAGATAACTGTAGCAATAAAATTGGTAATAACCATTTAATAACAATTGGTCAAATGTTTCATACTTTTATTGTATTTTTTTTAATCATTATCTATTTTTATAGTATAGTAAAATATCAATGTTTAGTTTTCAAACAAAATGATAAAAAACAATAATCAAAACTTTTACAATATTTAAAAAAAATTTTTTTCCTTACAAACAAAGTTTAACCTCCAATGTATACATACCTAGGTGATTGTTAAAACGTGAACACTTGCCTTCTTACTTGGTTGGAACAAGTTAATAACTTTAAATAATTATTACACTAAGATCCTTACAACTAAATTTGATTGAATAATTTATTTTCACGCTACATTTTTTAGTGGTAAATGAATAACCTCCTTGGAGATAAATAAAAACATTGGCTGATGAAATCACGCCACCATACTGTACTACCCGTTTCGACCGCCAAAAGAATGTTTTCATGTATTTGGCAACGTCGCATGAAAAATTTCACCTACGATTGTGGTCGCACAGTGAAGGAATCGCCGCGATTTCACGGTTTTCTCACATTAAAAAATCGTTAAAAAAAAACTAGAGTAATTATAATTGTACTAATCATTTATATTGACTTCTGATACTTGAATATAGGAATAGCTGATGTATTTAATATTTATTTTAAATAGTTTGGTAAATATTCTCATAAAAAAATAAAAACGCGGGGATTTCCTCATAGCGCGACCAACGAAAGGTTAAGAATGTTGTATTGATCCGCTTTTCATTCCTATTTCATCTATCATCAACGCACACACAATTTTCCTTCCTTGCTCAGCAGCTTCTTTCACTTTAAAAGTAAAATTGCAGGGTTAAGGCAAAGCATCCCAAATCTGCCGGATATTTCTCCCTACTAAGCGTCCCAAGTCTGTGATTTTCAATCATGCGGGAAAAGATATCTAGAGGAATATTATGGAATGCCTCTAAGGAGTAGGATGAGTCTTCACTAACCAGGTTCTTCTGTCTTAATTTGCGTACCACTTCTTTCAGCGATGTCACTGATTTGTTCAACCGCTTCACTTTTTGTTGCAGAACCTTCGCCGTTTTTCGCACAGCTGCCAGTTTCTGCCTGGTGAAGAGGAGCTGTTTGAGTGTACGGCGTGGACTGCTGGTCGTGTTGCACATCCTGGATTATCCTCACAGAATGAGATGTATTTGGATCTGTTTGGAGTAAGAATCTGAATTTAGTTTCATGACCACAAAGATGAAGGGATGTCATCTTCTTCATCAAATTCATGTTCTGCTGTTTGAATAGGTGAACCACAGTGGTTTTCAATGAATCCTCCATGTTCGAAACAGTTGTGAATGGTACTTTCTGACTTTTTATTCCAAGCATCATCAACCATCAGAATTGCATCTAGCAACGTTATTTTTGCGGAAGACTTGTTCTTATCAGCATCAATACAATTAGTCATTTTGAGCACAAGGTTCTTTCTAAAGTTAGTTTCAAGTGATCGTACCATGTCTTGATTCATCAGCTGTAGTACTGATGTTGTGTCCGACGGACGGAAAGCAAGTGTTATAGACTAGAAAATCAGTAACTTTTGTATGCGCCGGGCAATTATCTACCAGCGATGAAATCTTTTTCTTTTTCTTCACCAAATCACGATTTCAATCTCGCAGCTATTTTTCGAAAATTTCTGACGTCATCCAAGCTCTATGATTGTTAGCATAATCGACAGGCAACGATTTGATACTTTTAGAACGTCTTGGTTTTTCTAACTTTCCAACAAGCAATTTTTTTTTTTTTGTGCTGCTCATATTGGCTGCTACCGTGACACTTATTGTATTTTTCGACATCTTGCCTCTACTACAATTCTCACCTCTAAATTTCAGAGTTTTGTTCGGTATTGATTTGTAAAACAGTCCAGTTTCATCAGCATTAACTATTTCATCATCAGAGAATTGTCTTCGTAGATTCGGCCATACAGACGTCAACCAGTTCGTTGTTGAATTTTGATCAACAGACGAAGATTCACCGACAATTTTTCCCGCCACAATGTTATGTCGACCCTCAAAACGACTGATCCAGCTTGCGAAACAATTGAATTCGGGAATACCAAAACGCGCGGCGGAAGCATGCGCCTTTTTCCGTAGCATAGGGCCGCTGATAGGTATTTCTTTGTTTCTCGTGATTTTAAACCACCGAATTAACGCTTCATCAACATTTTCTAGTCGCGATTTTCGAAGCTGCTTTGGTTTCAAAACGTTTGAATTGAACGATTGCTTAATCCCATCCTTGTTTCTGAGAATCACTGAGATTGTCAAATGACTCACGCCAAATTCCTTTGCGTGAGATTGGTTCAATCCTCCATTTTTCAATCTGGCTATTATTGCACCTTTCTCCTCAATCGTGGATGCTCTACGACGTTGAGATGACATTTTTTTTACATAGGTTATAACTAAAATGGAAGCGTGACGTTCAACTGTAAATTATGTACTCACTGAGATGCAAAACAAAAACGAGCCGCGTGCCGAACGTCGTCGGAAATCAACGGGAATCACACGAAAGTGTAAAGAATTATATCAGTCTTTATAAACGTATGAAATTTAGTGAAAATGGATCATCATAAACGACGTGTCACTGTAAGCGAAGTCATCATATCCGCTTTTTTCATGATGAATTTGATATAAAAGCCAAGCTTCGTTGTGTAATCACGTCATAATAGGTGACCTTTTGTTGTCTAATCTAATGTCGTTTTTCGAACTCAATCGCCTACTTGTCTGATGCAGTAAACTCGAAGTTATCGTATTGAATCGCTGCAGCTAATGACCACTGTTGGAGCGTTCGTGTGGTAACAGGTGTCATACTTTTTCTTGCTTCGAAGAATCGATCGTACTACTTGTCTATCATTTCCCATTTTTCAACAAGTGTTCCTCCGTTTTTGATGTCTTTTTTCCGAATTTTCAGTTGGCCTTTTTGTTTTAATGCAGTACCTCCGTTTTTCCGTATGGTCTTCAACGACCACTTTAGGTTTTTTCTCGCCATATTGCCAATTTTTATTTTCATGTCTATCGGAATGTATGTACTGACTCGAGGTTTCTTCGGAGATGGATAATATTAACTTGGCGCAGACTCTGTAGATGATGTCAATAGAGATTTGGTTTGTAAGTGATTATTGGGGGATGTAGCCTCGCAAACCTTGGCCTTCCTCAAAAATTTACATATTCTCATCTTCCAAAAATAATTCCTCCGTTTCTGTCAGGTCCGCATTTTCTATGGTCGTTATTATTTTTTCGACCATCTTCTCGGCGGGAACGGTTGATTTTACCAAAGGATTTTCACTGCTGGTTTCGAAAACTATGTTCTTTTGACGCGAAGTTTTGACACATTCATACACGGAATCAGTAACGTCTTCTTTCGAATGTTGGAACTCGTAGTCAGTGATTTGACTTTCCGAAGGAGCTGGATTGCTGGCTGCAGAAGTACATGTACGGTCTTTCATTTTTGCACGAATAATATACTTACAGTGAATAATACGTCTTGCCTGGTCGATAATTGTGGTGAAAGTGATGACATAGGCCCTGTCGATCAGGAGCGGTCTTAGTGGTGAGCGCTCTGAGTCACTGAGGCCCAGGCAATAGGGGCAATCTCTACACTTGACCCTGGTTAAGCGGCACCGCTAGCAATATGCAAAGTTGGGCTTTCCCCGGTAGGGGCATTTCCGGTGGTGGTGCCTGAGGTAGTTGCAACGCCAACCAGCGCCGAGAGGCGCGTGACGTAGGTAGCTCAGGGGGCTGTTGTCCGCCGGCTGGCGGGCGGCCGCGTGTCGCTTCGACGTTTGCGGGCACCCTGCGACGCCGTCCCGAGGGGTAGGTGTGTCGGGCGTGGGCTCGTCACGCCGCGCCTCAGTTTTGATAGGCCGGGAGTAGGGCGTCCCCTAGGTGGTTTCGGCCAGAGGGTTTCGGAAAGGTGGCGACGGACCTCGCGGCGGCGGGGAGGGGTCCCTCGCTGGCCGGCTGGCGGTGTAGAAGTTCAGGTCCAGCTCCGCGAACCGGGTCCTAGCTGGTTTGGCGAACGTCACCCGTTCAGCCGGGCGTTGATAGGTGTGTCAGTTTTCTTAAGTTTTTTATATTTTTTACTATAACACCATTTCTACGCGGTGGATCTGGCAGATGAAAGAATTCGATTGAAATTTGCTTTGGCTTCGTTATTTGCACACGTTTTACTTTCGCCGGCCACCAAGGATTTCGGCCGCTTTTGAAGTACACGATTTCATCCGTCTCAAAGTGTTCTATTTTGTATGATCGAGGTCGGTCCTGCGGATTGAACGGTTCAACTGGATCCACCTCAACCGGGTGATTGTCGTCTACGTCGATGTTTTGATTGGCCAGACGCTCATTTATTTGTATTTCAAACTGCTCACGTTCTTCTTTAAGTTTTTGTTCTTGAATTTTTAGTATTTTGAATCGTCTTTTGCTTAATTTTCATAGTTCTTTGGTTTTTGAGATTATTTTCTTGTAGTTTTTACATCTTTCGGAAATTTCGTGCATACGAAGCACTTCTTCGTAAAACAAAATTTACACTTTATGTGTTTTAGGGGCTGTGGCCATCGAGGTCTGTTCGGAGTTTTCGACGTACCCGGTTGGGGTGAGTCCGGGTTAAAACGGTCCTGTCGTCTCTGCGGCGAGTCCGGGTCAAGTCGATCCTGTCGTCTTTGCGGCGAGTCCGGGTCAAGTCAATCCTGTCGTCTCTGCGGCGAGTCCGGGTCAAGTCGGTCCTGTCGTCTATGCGGCGAGTCCGGGTCAAGTCGGTCCTGTCATCTTTGCGGCGAGTCCGGGTTAAGTCAATTTCTGTTTTCTATAATTTTTTCCCTTTTTTTGTTTGGCAAATTCGCTTTTCGAATGCTGTAAAGAAAAGATTATTCGAATTAGAAATACATACACTCATATATTGTACAGTTAGAGGGCAGTCTCCTTGTTGCACACGATTATTTATATAACAATAGTACATAAAATACTTACATGCACCGTCTCAAATATCTTCGTATAAGTCGTTTTTCATCTCCAGAGAATGTTCGGAACTGTGCTACCAGTATCTCCGCCGCCTCGTATATTTTTTGGGCGCATAGCGCCCTATACGCCGATGCTCCCTCATTTTGAAAATCTGAGCGTAACATCAGTCCGGCGTACAAGATTTTCGCCCGGCCTAGAGGCATATTGGCGAACGGACCCTCGACATCTTCTTGTATTCTCTAAATAAATTCATGAATGTTACATATTGTGAATATCAGGGAGACTTCGGTGGAATTTTTGCAAGAAAAAGGTTTCTTTATTCTTACAATATCAAACAATACTTACGCATTGTTGTACGCTGCCATTGCGCCGTTGCGTTTAGCAGAAAAACTGGTGTGTTGATAAATTGTTGTATTGTTATGTCCTCTAAGTAATTTTTTAGCGAGTCTCTTGTAGCTTGCAAAAAATTTGCACTCCACCTCATACCTTCTCGCATGAGTTTTTTGATTGTCTCGTCATTGTCAAGCTCAAAGACTTCCGGCTGGTTTGCAGCCATGTACGCCTGGAGATCCATGAGAGGTGTGAGGTGATCCTCGAAATAATCTCGGTCGTATTTCCGCTCTAAAGGTTCCCGTCTTCGCTTTGGCATTTCGGCGTGTGGCTCTGTCAGTAAGAAAGTAACACATATTTATGAAATTTTGCTTTATATATTCTGTAATTGATCTGAAAAGTAACGAAATTATTAATACATCAGTCATACCGTTTGGTGCCGGTTTGTTGTGACATCCGACGTTGAGGCATAGAGTATGTGGTTAGGAGATAGCGCGCCCGACAACCGACGTTGAGGCATAGAGTATGAGGTTAGAAGAAAGCGCGCCATATTCAAATATTGCTTGCGTACCTATCCGAAGTATAATATAAACGCTTAGTAGGGTGACTTGGCCCGGGTTCAGGTGCTCTGGTGGCACCGCAATCGGGTGGCCTGGGTGGCACGGGCAACCTGGGTTTCGCGGGTATGAGTAGTCGGTGGTGCCACCTGCGTCGCAGCGTGCCTGAGTGCACCTGGCTCCGCCTGGGCGCTGGCGTCCGTCATGGCGGGGAACTCCCGGCGGGCCTCTGGGGTTCCCGCTACTGGCGGTTCCCAGATGGCCCGGACGGCCGCGTTGATGGCACGTCCCACGCCAGGGTAGGTTTCTATAATCTTACTAGGTCATTGGCGGCCGGCTCCAAGTAACGTTGTGCCCGGGAGTCAACCCACTAATCTTCCATCGTATGCCGGAGTATTCCGTGCGGAAACGAATGCGGTATTCGGTAGGGTTGTGGGAGGGCACGGTAAGTGGTAAGTTCTGTCTGCGGGTTTACATATTCGGCGTATAGGATTTTAAATCTCGGACATGTATTCTCCTCACAATTTTCTCTGTAACTACGTCGCATAATTTCACTACTACCGACAATACCATTAGGTCATGCCTAAGAAACGACGAATTCGTTTTACGTTGGTGGGTTCGGGTTGTTTGACGACAAGCTCGATTTTTTTGGGGTCGACTGGTAGCCTTGTTTTATTTACGATGAATCCGAGATATCCTAACTCGGCGCGGCAGAATTTGCTTTTTCCCGCTTTGAAGGTCAAACTTGCGTTATGGAAGCAAAACTTTTCGGCGGGATTGGTTTCAAAATGGTCTAGGCTAGGTCTAGACCGACAATACACGAAAAGCATAAGCTAGGTAACGTGCGGGCGGTGATTTCCCGGTGAACGTTCTGCAGTTGGATTCGCAAGCGTACTTCGTTCATCAGTTTGGTAGTTCGTCCTGTGGCTCACAGAATCGTACGCGTTTTGGTGTTACACGTGGGAATGCCCTAGGACTCGATCAATTGGACGCCGGTACTGGCTTCCGGAAAAGTACGGGAGAAAAATACTCATGCACTGGCAACCAGTTCATCAAAAAGATGTTTGGAAAGAATTCAAAACTGAGATAGCTGAGGATTATCCACGCAGGAAAGGGTTGTCGCATAGTCGAGCACAAGCCTATGCACAAATCAGTGAAATGTTGAATGCAGAGGATTGGAGTCTTGCTGATCTTCCGGAAATGAAACAAAGAATAATTACTCTGGAATTGATTATCAAATTACTTGAGAAATCATCCACAATCGCAGTGCGACAGTATGAAAAACCAAATGCTGAACAAAAAGAAATTGTTGACGCCGTATTGGATTCGATTAATACAGCCGTATACACCAGCGGCGCTTGCTTTTACATCGATGGTCCAGGTCGCTCCATTTAATCTTACATTTACAAAACTATATGGCATTCATTGAAAGCGAAAAAAAAAATGTGATTACAATGGCATTCACGGGAATTGCAGCAACATTGTTTCTACAGGGTAGAACAGCTCATTTGACGTTCGGATGACCTGTTCCCCTCTATTCAGACTCAACCTCTGGCATGAAGGTACAATCTAAACAAGGTGAACATTTGAAAACAAAAAGGTTATTGTCTAAGATGAAGCTCGAGTGCCACCCAGGCACGTGTTAGAAGTAATTGATAAAACATTACACAAAATAATGAAAGGTGATATACTATTAAGTAGGAAGGTTTTGATAATGGGTGGCGACTTCAGACAACTATTACCGATAAAAGTGAAAGGTCCACGTAATGAGACAATTGACCTATTGATCAATTTAGTAATTTATGAAAATAATTCGACAAGTTTGAATGAACGCACAATATGTGAACTTCATCTGATGAAGTCGAATTTTCCGAATCTATAACAGATGTTGCATGGATGATGAGAAATTGAATATTGCCGAGAATCACGTCAATCGTGATAACAATGATATAGACTAACAGAAAAAAAACTGTGTTAGAAGTTAATGTTATGAGATTGAAGGAAAACTACAGGTAGCAACTTAATACGATGAATGAAACGATAAGTATCTACTAAAAACGATAAAGTTGAAAACCTCATCACGGAAAATGGTCTTTTACAAACAAAGGATTTAGATTTTGCCGTGAAAAATGGCTGCCGATTTTCGCCGACGTACTATCCACGACGTTTAAATGATGGTGAGACTGTAACAAAACCGTAGCTGATCTATTCAAAACTTCGAAAAGCAGTTCATGGTTTCGCGGCATCCTGTTGTCAAATAACCAACGGATCGATTATCTGATTGGCAACATTTATCGCGAGATGTTGTCAGTCATTAAAAATCTGAAAAACACGTCAACGTATTCAAAGACTGGAAAGAATATGGGCTCTGATTAGATTCCAACAGAACTATTCATGCAAAATACCAAAAAATCATAAAGCGTGAAGTACGACATTGGCGTCAAGTCTTAGAACGAATAGTTGCTATCATCCAATACCTGGACAGTCAATCTCTTGCATTACGTGGATCTTCAAACAGGCTTCATAATAATAATGGCAATTGTTCAAAAGTGGTAGATCTTCTGGCAAAATTCATCCAATAATGGCTGAGCACATTCGTCGAGTAACTAGCCAAACAGTTCACAGTCATTATATGACTAACAAAATTTAAAATGAGTTCATTTTCCTCATGTCACAGAAAATCAGAAATACTTTATTTCAGCTGACAAGGTCTGCCAAATATTATTCAATAACATTGACTTTCACTCCAGATAATAGGTACATTGAGCAGATGTCAGTAATAATTCGATTCGTCACCTATGTAGATGAAGCCGAGAATTATGAAATCCACGAGCACTCTTTCGAATTCTCACCAGTTCCTAGTAACACAGGCGAAGGGCTAACTGACGCGGTACTTGATGAGTTGAAGGAATCAAATATTCCTCTCATGGATATGCGCGGCCAGGGGTATGACAACGGTGCGAATATGAGAAGCAAACGATCGGGGGTTCAAACAAGGATTTGAGAATCGAATCCTCGTGCTTTCTTTGTCCCATGCTCTTGTCATTCTCTTAGCTTGGTAGTAAATGATGCACCCAAAGCTTTTGGTGAAACGATTGGATTCTTCAGCCTAGTTTGAAAATTATTCACGTGCTTTTACAGTTCTACCCACGGATGGAAGGTAATAAAAACGCAATTCAAGTCTGTCACTCTTGAGGCTGGTAGTGACGCCGAAGGGGAAAGTAGGATAGAGGCTTTCAAACCTCCGAGATATCAACTCGGGAAAGTTCATGGGGCTGTGTTGGAAATATCTATCGACGCGAGTAGAAATAACACAGCATGAATCGAAATCTTCAGCAGGTGCAATTAGCGATTTCAAATTTATCTGCAGCGTTGCAATCTGGCACGATATTTCGAGTGGAATGAATTTGGCTTCCAAAATTCTACAAAGCCACGTTTCTTATATTTCTGAATGCAATTAGATTTTGCAGGTTATGATCACATTTTCTGCGGGGCATCGATCCGATGGAAATTTTTCTGAGGTATGAGACGAAGCATTAGCAATGGCGATTGATCTAGAAGTGGAGCCAATATTTCTACCGCGTAACGCACTTTCGTGTCCTTGGCAGAAAACGTCACTTCGATGATGAAGCGCCGGACGAATTTATCAGAAACCCGGAACTCAATGATAAAATTAACTTTTCTCATTTCGTCGTTAACACAGCTGTGATGTCTCTGAAAGAACGGTTTATTTTATTACCAGCGCAATCATAATTTCAACTTTTTGTATTACATATTTTGTTTGAAAACTATTGAGAAAAAAGAAATCATGCAAAACTACAAGACTCACATGTATCATCAACACTTGGAGATAGCATGAATATTGACGGCATAGACCTGTGTGATGAATTAATGAACCTACCAAGCCTGCTGAATAGCGAAATGAAGCCATTTCATGTTCTGAATTAACCAAAAGACTTCTCGATCTCACAACCGTTTTTCCGAATGCAGTAGTTGCGTTACGCATTTTATTGACATTACTCGTATCTGTGGCTTCTGGAAAACGCAGTTTTTGAAAATTAAAATTATTCGAGAATTATTTACGATCATCGATGAGCCAAGAACGATTGGTGGGATTAGCGACATTATCGATGGAACATAAATTATGCAGTTCTATCTGTCACAGCGATATTGTTCATGACTTTGCCAGAATAGAAGCTAGAAAATTGAATTTTGATGAAGTATGAATATGTTTGTGAACCTTTAATGACGGGGGCGCCATGGGTAAACATTGCTCAAGGCGTTATTGTAACTAGGCACGGTGCTGAACTACAGATTATACCAAAGACTTAAGATGCGATCATAAGAGGCTATTGAATGCAACAGCTAAATCGCATGAACCTTTCACCGCGCAAACTATTGGCATCTGGATAAAGTCATTACTGAAGAATGCACAGTCAGATATTGAGGAATTCACATCTTACTGTACAAGGTATGCGGCAGTATCAGCAATTTTTGAAGACAATGTCGATATCCACACTGTTCGATTTAAAAAATCATTTAGGCAATGTGTCAGTTCTTGTATGTTATCATTTTTTGTATTTTTGCGTTTTGTATTTCGTATTTTTGTATGGTTTATTTGTGTTTTGTTTCTCTGTACGTTTCCACAATTGAACGCTACGCGACAGTCTCACCAGGTGGCGTGCGTGCAGCCGCGTAGCTAGTAGTCAGTCGGATTCGATGTGTCGAGTAGAATTGTCGACCGGTCGCAAAAATTGTTTTTAATAGTTTTGTTGTAAGTTAATAAAGAGATTATCAATCCTTGAAATGGTCCTTCGAGCCGGATGGTCAAAACAAGTTGTGAACGATAGTGCCAGTATCAATACTGAGGGCTATAAGTTTACGTGACAAATTTCTCATGAAATTCAGCGATATCGAAACATCGAGAACGCCAAGATGGAGGCTGCCTTAACCGCGATTCGCAAGGAACGCGGGCGCGTCAAGGGCAAGGTTAGCCGCATAGAGAACGTGTTAGCTCAGATTCAAGATGGTTCCAAGACAATAACAGTCGAAGAAATAGACGAGCGTCCAGTGCAATTGCAAGAAGCCAAAAAAGCTTTCGACATTGAGCAGATTCGATTGCTCGAAACAAGCGAGGCAGAAAACCTGTCCGAGCGAGATCAAGACGAAGACGACGGATTCGACGAGAGAATTCGGCGGCGTGACCACACCCTCGACGAGCGGAAAACAAGAACAGCTGAGCGGCGTAAACGCGGAACTGGTAAAAATTCTGCAACAACAGGCTGAATTACTCAGACATTTATCCGTCATCGAAATGTAGGTGGACAACGAGATTCACAGCAGGTGAAACTCCCAGTTATACAATTGCCAACGTTTGACGGAAAAATTAGAGAATGGAAACGATATTCCGAGACTTTCAAAGCGTTAGTGCATAATCGAACCGAATTGTCAAATATCCAGAAATATCAGTATCTAACCTCATCATAAACGGGCACCACAGCCAAATTGATCAAATCGATTGACATTGCAAACGCAAATTACGAAGTAGCGAGGAAATTATTGAATAAACGATACGACGATCCTCGCTCTATGAAGAAAAAACATATTCATTGTTTATTCGAAATGCCGAGAGTCGAACGTGAGTCTGCGAGTGCGATACGCGTACTTGTTGACCACACACAAAAACATCTCCGAGTATTAAAGGCGATGCAACTCCCTACTGACGCTTGGGACGAATTCATACTCTACATGATCGAAGTAAAACTCGACAACACGACACGACGAGAATGGGAACGTCAAGCCGAGGCGGACGATGCGCCGACTGTCGAAAAAATAATGAATTTTCTGCAAAAACGCTGCCAAATTCTCGAACGACTACAAGCAAGTACGAAGTCAAAAGAGATCCTCAACAAAAACACAGCAACGAAGTCTGACAAGGAGACTTCGAATGGTTCGAGCTCGACCAAGCCGGGCAGCAATAAACGAAATAAACCGACAAGCAGCAACGTTACGTCACGCGCTACGGAACAAACGGAAAACAAATCAACCACTTACACATATTACTATCTTAAATCGCCTATCCACTCCGTCGTCAGAGAAATAATAACTGGTGCCTAGAATTGAGATAGTAGGAATATTGATAACAAACGCAATTTTAGTTGTAACGTCTATAAACATACATGCTTTAGACCCCTCCTATTGACTACTTATATCGAGTCACTCTCCGGACTCATCGCGTCACTTAACGAAATCACAAAACTTACGGAATAAACGGATGCAGATCCGGCGGAGTGGCTTGCTAGGCACAGGCTGTTCAACAGGGAAATAAATGGTAGAGTGGCGTGGATTCAACAACAATTCGGGCACAAAGGAAATAACGATAACGCGAAACCAAATTCGTAATTACCGAAAACTGTATTTCAACAAATCTGGCAAGACGTAGAGAATCGGTAGATTCACTAAAGTTCGGGAGTAACAAAATATAATTCGTTCAACGGTAGCAGGAAATCATTTACGGTAGTACAGAATTATAATTTCGGTATTCGAAATAACGGGTGATTACTGATTTTTTTTACGAATTATCCAAATGTGCGATGATTACAAACGGGAGAAAAGGCGCGGTAGAAAACCTAACTTTATTGAAGGAGTTTGGCACCCACTGATTCTACAGATTGTAAATTACAAACTTCAACTAGTGACTCAAAAGTTAAATGAACTGTTGAAGCTCAAGGGCGGACGGGAGTGAGTCTAAATCACAACGATAGTAGTAGAACAGGTGAGAAACGATAGCGATACGGTAGATGAGGAAATCTGTAAGGGATGATCTCAATTGGTATAGGAGAACCTGAATAGACGTCCTGTCTATCCAACGATATGCCGCAGAGTGAGACGAGTTGAGCGCCGATGTCCAGGATCTTCTTTTTCGGAAATCGTCCGGATTGACGTTTTTCTTTTGTAATTAGGCCTCATTGGTGTAGGGCGCAATTCTTCCGAAGACAATCGAATTTGCTTATTCGGCGCCTCTCCTTTCCTCTGATGTCACCATCCATGCTTCCTCGTTAGCCGTGCTCGATTTTAAATACTGGCCGGCTGGCTGTCTCTGTTCGGAAAGCCATTCGGGGCTGCGTCGACTGAGGCACTGGGAGTTCTCGTCCTCAAGAACAACCTCTCTATTCTATCTATGTCGTCTCGGAAGTCGGAATGTAGGCCTGGGCTCCCCTTTGCCTTGGCTCCTACATGTCCTCCTAGGCAAAACGTCATCTCGGAAGGTTACCAAGTTTAACCCAGTGATGGGATCAGTTCTGGAACGGTAGGTGTTGGTTTGGTCAGGCTCCTGGCCAGTGAGTTTTGGGACGGAAAGTGACACTACTTCATCCATACCACCCTATACACCGTCTCCGTAGCATTCAGTTGTGGGTAGCAGAGCGTCTTATGCACCTATCGTCCAGCGGGAGATCGTAGACAAGTCATCTTGCAGTCCCAAACGCCGGTAGCGATTCGGGGGATCGGGAGGCGAGAGATGTTGGCGATGCTATCATCATCTGTTTGTCCGGTGTACAGTTGGAGAGTCCAAATCGGTGTCGTGATTGGCACGGATGACGTCAGAGTTGTATACTTTGAGGAAAGGGTCCTGGAGGTTACCGTTGGTCGTCCTTCGCTCAACTCGTCGGTATTATCCCCAGGTCACATAAGAGCATATTCGGAACAACAACAAAATTTAGCTTAGCATACGAAATATCTCTTATTTCAAATCAGCCGTGGTGATTCTTTTCGATGTGCTGTCGTTTTCTATAATTCCGATTCAAAATGGGAGGAAGTTTTGGGAGATTTGAGTGCCGAAGTAACCGGGCTGAAAACGCCACGTTACGATAGATATACACTCCATCGAATATACGGATGGAGTTTACAACAATTGAAATCTTTTTGGATGGAGGATTGATGGAGAAGGAAGGATCGTGGCCTACTTCAGCCGAGTTCTTTTTAAGCCAGAGCGGAATTATTGCGTTACTCCTTGCTGCCGTGGAGTCGATTGCGCACTTCCATCATCATCTTTTTGGGCGAAGATTCCTTCTTCGGACGGACCACGCTTCGCTGTGATGGCTTCTGTCTTTCAAATCTCCCGAAGGTCAGATTGCTCGATGGATTGAGAGACTCGGACAATATGATTTCGAGATCCAGCATCGCGCCGGCACCGCTCATGGTAATGCTGACGGTCTTTCACGAAGACCGTGCCTAGCGGATGCTTGTCGACTTTGCCCGCGCCACAAGGAGCGAGAGCAGCCGAAATTAAGGCTCTTGACTCTTTCCGATGATCTTTCGGACTGCAAGTCGCATCGGGAAGGAGATGCAGACCTTAAGAAGATTATCGACTGGAAGAAACTGGAAAGGCGCCCAGAATGGCAGGATATCGCTCCTTTCAGTTCTGAACTAAAAAATCTGTGAGCTCAGTGGGACTTCCTGTTTTTGAACGACGATCTTCTGTACCGGGAATGGGAAACTCTGAATCGTCGGTCTGGCAATTACTGGTCCCGAGGTCCCGGATTCAGCATGTTCTGCAGGAATGCCACAATGCACCATCGGGAGGTCATTTTGCCGCGGATTAGACCCTCTCTAAAGTCCGTGAGCGCTTCTCTTGGACGAATTCTCGCGCGGATGTTGAAAACTGGCGCGGTCAATGTGAGCTCTGCCTTTCAAGCAAGAGACCGCGGAAAAGAGACAACGGCCCCCTGCAAATATACAACGTCGGAGCCCTAGATGAACGGATGGCTCTGGATATTTTGGGTCCACTTTCGAAAACGAAATCCGGCAACCGCTATGCGCTAGTGGTTGTTGACTGCTTTACCCGTGGGCCTGAGGCCTTTGCGATCTCGGATTTTACCGCCAAAACTTCGCGGGGATCCTTGTGAATGGAGTAATCTGCCGGCATGGAGTTCCGTTGGAGATTCATACGGATCAGGGCAGTAACTTTGAGTCGGCTTTGTTCCAAGAGACGATGAAACTCTTGGGAATCAAAAAACAAGGACTACCGCCCTTCAAATCCAGTCAGACGGCATGGTCGAACGCCTTAATCGCACGATCTTGCAGTACCTGGCGACTTACGTCGATGAAAATCAACGGGATTGGGATGAGCGTCTCATGCTATTCCTTTTGGCGTATCGGTCCGCCAAACATGAGACGACTGGAGAGACTCCAGCTATGTTGGCGCTCGAACGCGAGCTGAAACTTTCGTCTCAACCGTTGCGTGGCCCTTCGCAAGAAGATTCTGACCCTCTGTCCGTTCCCGATTACGTCCCTGATTTGCGCAAAAGAATAGAGGAGGTGTAACGACTCGCAAGGGGAAAGATGCAGTTAATCTCGGACAGGGTCAGGAAACGTTACGACAGAAACGTCTAATGGACAGAATTCAAACAGTACTGCAGGGATCAGAAATGTTCGTTTACTTTGATGACATGGTCATTCGCGCGAGTTCATTACAGAAACACACACGAAACTTCAACTTGTTGATCGACAGACTCAGATCAGCAAACCTTGAGCTACAGCCTGACAAATGCGAATTTCCACGTGAAGAAGTAATTTATCTCGGGCACATCATATCTTCAGTAGGATTGAAACCCGATCCAAAAAGATGGACGCAGTACAACACTTTTCAGTCTCCAAAACACCTCAGAACGTAGAACAATTTCTCGGTCTTGCTGGATATATCGCCGATTCATACAGAATTTTTCCAAGACAACAAAAACATTAACAGAATTATTGAAGAAAGACAAAACCTTCAAATGGACTGAGAAACAAACAGAAGCATTTACGACACCACGAGACAAATCATGTGAAAAACCTATACTACAGTACCGAGACTTCAACAAAACATTTATAGTCACGACAGACGCGTTAGGAATTGCCATCGGAGCTGTTTGAAGTCAAGGTCAAATAGGGAAAGACTCACTGGTCGTTTATACATCACGGCTTTTGAACAAAGCTGAACGAAACTATTCGACGACGGTATAAAAACTACTGGCAATAGCATACGCGGTAAAACACTTCAGACCAGACATACCAAGAGTTCCATACGAAAGTGGCCACTCCATACGCCTGACTAGCAACAACTCATCTTGCGCTTACCAACACACGAATTTTTCACGTGCGTGAACCTCCGTCGGTATCAGCAGTTAAGAGCGTGCGAAAAATCTGAAAATTGGGATCTTGCCAGGGCCCCTGAAGCAGCTGCTGGCGCCTCGCGGAGCATTTGCTCTCGCTTTTGAATCCAGCAAACAAATAGTCCAAGCGTCGCAAAGGTTGCATTCACATTCGCAGGAAAGATTGAGTCCAAATTATTATCAACATTTCCGAGCCCCTGGAATTATTCGGATGCGGAAATTTATGTGACGTTAATCCAAAATTCGTAGTTTATAATTCGGTACAGTGTAAAACGTAATTTGGCAGACAGAATCCTCGAAGCGCACCATGAAGAGCACAATCAATAAAATCAGAGTAGGTAAGTGTGAAAAATTATTCTACTACAATTTGCGTAGAGATGAATTTGCATGAGGATGATACGGATTCTCTGAGGTATTATTTAGCTAAGTTGACTTCCATCCGCTTAAAAGCATGACACAAAAGCGGAGTATTTTAATCAGGACAAATCAAAAGCATTTGTGACCAAGGTACAAAACATTCACTTTATTACGTGATGATCAATTTTATTAGGTCATTAAAATCAACAAGTCTGTTATTTTCAATAAACTACCAGCATTGGTAAGGAAAAATTTATAACACTGCAACTTTGTTGAATTTCAAGATTCGTACAAATGATGAATCGATATTGAAAAACATCGGTTATTATAAAAAACCATACATAACACTGAAGACCTGATTTCAATATCTGAAACAAAATAATACATCGATACAAAATCAAAAACGTATGGAAGGAATCGTCGATGTAACCACTGTTACTTCCCTCACATCGCATTTGTAAAGAAGAAGATTACAGCAATGTTCCGCCAACTACCAGTGATTGTGATGACTCTTTTCAAAACTCAGCAACGGTACCGACAAGAAGTCACCTGGAAGATGAACAAATCCCAACCAAAAAAGATATTCGTGGGACAAACCTGCAGCAATCACGAAAAAATTATTATTGACAAAATTGTGTCTTTTGATGCGATAACTGTGAAAAAAATATTTTCAAGAACATTAAATAAATGGTATTCATACCTCTGCCAAATAATTTGTTGTTCAAAAATAAAGATGTCTCCCTGAAGATTGGATGACAGCTTCTGGAACCAGAGAACAAGCTTATACAAGTATGAAAAAAGATGTTTTAAATATGCAAAACGCAAATTACTTCGTGATTCAGTTTTTGAGAAGGACGTTGGTCGATGGTAAGCGGTTGAGTTCTTTCAAGCGGCAGTGACGTTCAAGCCTTGGAGCAATTGGAATCGCTCCTGAGATATCTTGAAATTGACAACAAAATAGTTGGAGCAGCAAATCTAGAAAACAAATACATCATAATTACTCTCAAGTTCATGAAGAATATCAGTTTAGGTATTTTGAGCATTACCTCGATTTCCGAACTACTTTGAGGTTTAAGATGCAGAGTTCACGACAGCAGCAGTCATCTGATTTCCAGACCCGAAGGTGCTCCATTAGAATGAAAAGTGATTCAATACTCTACTCCGAGCAGCTGTAACTTTTTGGTATACAACTTGGAGAAAATTCCTTATAAAGTCTCTGAAAGATTGCGATTGAGGTTTGCAGAACTTTATATTTTTTTATACTTTGCAAAATCTTGACAAGATCTTTGAATCCCGATTTCAAAAATTTTCGTCGAGTTTCACTTTACATGTGTGGTGTAACATTTTCAAAGTCTCCTTGCTTGTAGGGGTTGAGGTGTACAAAGCGGCAAATCCCATGCTTCGAAGACGCAGAGTGCCTTTTTGAAATTTTGCAGATGAAAGCGGTCGACTTCCTTGACATATCAGTCATTTCGAAGATTTTCAGTCACAGAGAATCTTTACACAGTTTTTGAAAAAGTAGCGGTGAATTTCTCTCAAGTTTTTGGAATTTCAAACTCCATTTCAATTTTCAAGTGTGATGTAACACTTTCAAAGTCCCCTTGCCATTAGAAATTGACGTTTACATAGCAGCAGTTCGATTCCTTCGAATACACGAGAAGCGTTTGGAACATTTGTAAAAGAAAAGCAGTCTAGTACCTTCCGATATCCATTGATTCGGACGTTCTCAGTTGATGAGTATCTGTCTACAAGAGTTGCGGTTGCACTCTTCCAAGTTTCAGTTAGTTTGCATTTCTTCTTCCAAAGAAAATATTCTGAAGATTGGCGACTAATGTTTTCGAAGCTGCAGTTATCATTCTTCGAAGACAAAGGGTATCTTTCCAGTGTTTTAGAAAAAGAAGCAGTTTCAGTTTTTGTACTTCCAGTTCATCAAGTATTCACGATATCATTGTCCCTCAAGCGGAGTGGCTCAACACCCCATTCGTCACGTTTTGAATTAGCCTACCGACCACCTAGCAAATGTTCAAAATGACCGCCTTCTGCTGCCGAGCAATAGCCAGCTCTATCGTAAAAGGCATTCGTCATATTTCTGACTATTGCCGGCTCCATTCCATGTAAAATGTCGACCAGCTTTCGCTGGGCCGACGGAACATCTCTCAAAGCTTCTCCTGCAGAATAAAAACGGTGGCGCATCCAACCCCACGACGCAAAGTCCAATGGACTTGGATCTGGAGATCTCGGAGGCCATGATATCGGTCCCTGCCTGCCGATCCAGCGTCCCGGAAACTGGGCATCTGAATACTGCCTCACGGCCAAGGTATTATGAGCCGGTGCCCCATCTTGCTGGTACCAGATCGCAGGACCCTGACGATGGAACACAAAAATTGTTGGATTCATTTTATGTTATTAAGATTCAATGATTCATGATGTTACATAACGAAATTCATTGTCAATGAATGGTAAACTAGTTCATTGTGGTAAGACCAGTAATAGTAAAAATTTTTGCTATCACTGTTATACTTATACTCACATCTTGCTCGATAGCCCTAACTGCTGCGACGATCTGGTCTACCAACAGCGCCAAATATCTCTCGCCGTTTAGATTGCCATTAATGAAGAATGTCCTATGAGCTGGTCGCCTACCATGCCAACCCAGACATTGACCTTTAAGGGGTACTGAGTTCCGGTCTCTATCCTACCGAACGCGCAATATGTGAATGAAATCTGATTGGTTTTACCTCCCCTCTTTCTATCACGTGCGAATTTCCACAAATCAACTGTATCAAGGTGATTGTTATGAACGGATTGTGAGTCAAAGATTTCTTACAGACGATTGTCAAGTATTTATTGCGATTTTGAGGAGCTTTTGGCGATTTTTTGAGCTTGCGAGGTAGTGCTTAGAACTTTGAGATAGAAGCGGTGATTGTTCGTGAGAATTGAAGGGTTCATTTGATAATTGTAGAACTAAAGTTGAGGTGTGAGGACTTTTGCAGACGGGACACATGTGCAGTCGAATGTTTTTGGGGATAGGACACTTGAAGTGCGATTAAGTTATTTTATAAAGATTATCATTTATCCTAGATTTTATAGGAACACTTCTGAGTGCAGTTAAGGTTGGGTTGGATTAAACTTTCTCAGGGGTGTGTGTGTGTGTGCTTGGAAAGTGCAGTGGTTTCTTAAGTTTCATTTAGTGGTTGCCATTTTCATAGGATAAAGATTGAAATATTTAGAAAAAGCGTCAAGTACTACAAGGATGTATCGAACACCTCCCACGGATCTTGGTAATGGTCCATGAAAATTAACGGTAATTAATTCACCAGGTCGAGTTGATTCTACTAATTGATATTCCCCTTGCATACTATGTGTTGAGTGTTCAATACGCTGACATAAATCACAGCGCAGAACAATATTTTTTACGTTACGTGTCATATTTTTCCAAAAATGATATGTTTTTAAATATTGTAAAGTTTTATACACACCAGTGTGTCCTATACTATCATGTACTGTTTTTACTAATTGATTTACTAAGGCTAGTGAAACAACGATTTTCCACTTGTGGTCATTCTTATTATTCGCAAATAATACGTCATTATGTAATAAGTATCGTTGATGGAAGTCTCCTTATTTACAGTCGTCATATATCGTTTTTGATAAAGGATCATTCATTTGCCAATTGGATATGTACTTGAATTCAATGGAAACTTTTGTATCTACCAGAACTTCTGATATTTGATTGTATGATATTTCGTGTCTGTTTATAATTAATTTATTCGGATCCCACTAACATGCCTTTCCGGGTGGGTTGCGACTAAAAAAACCGCTACGATATTGTCTTTACCTTTACAGTGTTTTATCGTATAGTCATATCCCTGTAGTAATATTGTCCATCAAATCAACCTTGCATTTTGGAAATAACTATTTGTCAAAAATGTCAAAGCCTTATGAATCGTTATAATCTTCCAAATTATATAAGAATTGCCATATCGATTGATGAAGTTCGATCAACCATCAAATTTTGATAGCATTGAATTTTTCGGAAATTATACAAGCACTGCTATTTGTGCACGTATTCAAGAAAAAAAGAGTGCATTCCAAATTTACGTGTTCTGCAAATGATAGATGAAAATTGATGATTTTTGGAACTCTAACACTACTCAATGAGCTAAATACGATGATCATTTCAGTTACAATTCGTTGAAAGGGATAACGCGTCCGTGACGTTCTTATTGGGAAAGCACGTACCCCTGTTTCTTCTTCGATGCGACGAATAACAGGTACAACATTTTTTTGCAGGAGTTGCAGATATCTGTCACCATCAATATTTCCTTGGATGAAAAATGGCCCGACGATATTAGTGCCAAACATACCAGTCTAAACGTTCATTGATTGTTGATATTGACGGTTGATATCGAACACCTGAGTTGATTTTTCTGTTGCTCGGTATCTAATGCACTTTAACACTGCCACGAGACCCAAACACTTTCCTTCTCACACACTCGATATTCACTCTTGAACGACACTTTTTTCAAACCTGAAACTAAACTCGATATAACCAAAACCTGACGTCTCTAATAGTATTCTAGTATAGTCTTATTATTTGAAATCTCTGGCACCACGGCGCCTTCTGACTCGACCATATGACTCCTCTCGCAATGCTCTTTCACACGGATACACGAACAACAATTCACCGATCCTGCATACGAGTGGGATCTCACTGAAGGAATCATCGGTTTATGAGTTAATTCAACCCATTCGAGACCGATTGCACACCGTGTGCGCAGTCATCCTAATGAGCAATCATCGATTATTCTGAATAAAATATTTGTCGGAATAAGATTTTTTTTGAATCAATAGTATCTGTAAAGTATAGAAATACAAGATTTTGCATTGGTTTTATCGCGTACCAAAACGAAATAAAACATTTCGTTTGTAATTTCGAAATTCACATTTCTAGAAAATATCATATGAGAACCCATAATTATAGCATGAGTGACCTTCACCCACCCCGAAATAACGCGCGAGGGGGGGGGGGGGGGGGGGGGGGGGAGTCAGGGGTTCGATTTTACCATCTTAGATACACGTTGGAATGATTGTGATTCTCAACTGATTCATTCAATTATTGATTTAACAACCGGTTCCGTCAGTTTGCACAGTCTCGTTTTTGGTTGTGCACGTTCGGGTGTCAGTGCATCCGTCCATTACAGTATTGCTGCAAGGGCCGGTAATGGTTATATTACAGTGATTAAAGATGTGATGCGACGTAGGCCGCTCCGCTCCAGTGATATTTCAAAAATATAACCCGAGGTCTGGGTAATAGAGGTGAGCTCCATATGCCTCTCGGTTAGAATTTCCGCAAAACGAACTATAGGTTGGCGTTCTTCTTTGATTCCGCTAACACTTTTTCTACAAAACAAAAGTACTTGCAGAAAAATCCCTAACCTATCCTTCGCTCGTCATTCGTTTGCTGTGAATTTTCAAGCCTCAAATAACATTTGAGAGTGTTTTGTTTCATTTTAATTGGATATGTAGAGAAAGTCGATTGATTCACGTACTGTGCAGAAATAGGCAACTTCGGTCACGGAAAAGCGTGCTCAAAGTGCGGGCTTAGGTCACACTGTGCTATAAAAGAAATTGACGTCAATAATAAAAGCGGAACTGTTTTTTGGTAATTACACAGAAGTGGGGCTCCACCTTGAAACGGCTGTCGATGTTTTGTGCTACGGCCTAATATCATTGGAGAATAGTATTTCATCCAATCATGAGGTGGCGCTGGACCTCTAAGATCAGAAAAAAAAAATATTCTGATGAAATTCCGAGGTGATTGTATACTTCAACATCCATTTCTCCGATTGTCCTGAAATTTTGTGTATGTTGCGTCACTCCCGGACAGTGACTACGATAGGGTGTCAATAAAAGGTTTTTTGATAGCGTAGGTTTATAGATGTCATGGTTCATTTCTCTAGCGACTGTGTCAATAGGCGGTATAAGGTAGCAGAGTGTGAATGATTATGGTTACATGAAGTTGTTTACGGCAGATAGCTCAGATCTCGATCTACTTCAACGCTGAAAGTCCTCGTGACCTGACGCTTTTTCTCCAGCCATCCGCAATTATCTCCTGAGCCTTCCGCACATATTTTTTTCTGTTATTTACTTCTTATTTCGAGTTTTCTTCCGTATTTGAATTTTTAGTCATTCTTCAGTTCGTTTGTGTGTGTAGATGCGCTCCCTTTACCGTCCGGTAAGATAAAAAACTCAAATATTTTATACTAAGCGAACGATAATTGAGTGAGTCAAATTTATTTGGTTTATCGCCCAGAGTATTGGATCTAAAGATGTCTCTCTAGATTTTCGTATCGTTTTGCGCTGATCTGAATTATCCGACGGACAATCCTTCAGTGATTGAAGATCGACACCAAACTGTTACTATTTTTGCTATTGCTATCGCCGGCTTACGTTCTATCGTACTATCTCGCTTTGATTTGGTTACCTGCGATTTTGTTACTGTCATTACCGCTTTATCGTTTTGACACAGTCCTTGAAGAATTTCGCTGTAGTTGTAGCCCCGAGAGTAGCACGCGTAATTCGAAGATCACGTCATTTTCGCTCCGTGCTGGAAAACCCTACGTTCATCCGCTTAACGAGCCTTCACCCGCTGCCTGACGCAGCGTCATGATTGTCTTATCTTGTGTTTGGCCGGGAAAATTGATTCCCGATTGACGTAATGATTTCAACCTTCCGAGTGACACAATTCCTGACAGCCTATCGTCGGTGTTTACGACCGCTCCGAGAAGCAGTGCTCCAATTAGAAATACCGTAATATGCCCGGCGCAAAGCCGCACCGTTTTTGTGATATTGATCAGCGTACCGATCCCGCCAGCACATCTTCAATTATTGTCATCACCTGACTGCTTTAAATTTCACGTATTATCGCACGACCCATCTTGTGAATTGAATATGCGGGCCGAAAACCAGTGAAGAGAATTATCGTCTTGTAATTGACGGCAAACCCAGCCCCTCGACCTTTTCATACCGTACCTCGAGCTAGTTGAGTTGCCGGCCGCCAAAGATTTTCTCGAAAATCGTATTTCGTTTCGAAATTCGTTTCGTCGACTGTTAAGCGACGTGCCAGCGTCTAGCGCCCAAACCGAGCGAATTCGTTATTTTGCAGATTATCACACCCGTGATCAGCCGTCGGGTTCCAAAGTTAGGTTGGTGATTTCAGGGGATACAGGGAAGGAGAACGTTACCTGATGACCTATGAAATGTGTAATATTTTATATTTTATCACAAGTTTTACTGGTTGAGTGATGGTGACAATAATATTTAGTATAATGATAATAACAAGATTTATGGTGTAAACTATTATTCAGGTACTTTTACTTCTCACTGTGAACTTTTTCGAGTCTTTGTTTTATATAAATAACATAAAAAAAAAAGCGAGAAACATTCATCCATCACCATCTTCACAGATACAGACAACACAACAAGTCGTAGGTAAGTTGTATATAGTAATTACATATAAATATATAGTCAGTACTAGATTAAAATTGTATAAATAAAATGGTTGTGGTAAAATGTTCTCTGGGGAATATTGTTATGAGCATTATCGCTATGTTTAATTTCTTATAGGCTTAATGTTTGGTTTAAACTTAGCTTTATCATTTCGTTTCTTTTCCAGGGTGATAAGCGGAGCAGGACATGGATGGCCAAAATGCGTCCTTCGTACTTAGGTAATTTGTTTCCCCGAATCTCCTTTGGTCAATTATTGCTGGTAGTTTCAATTTCAGGTCCTCCAAGGAATTAGAATTTCATCCTGAGACGTCGATGGTTCAAATGGCGATATGCTGTTGTGTGATTTGATGAGTTTACTCTCTAAGTTTTTATATATTCTTTTGTCGTTGAAAATATTGTTGTATTCGTGAAATTTAATGTTTTTAGATAACTGCTTTGTATATTAATAAGTCTTATTTTTATTATAGTTAGCGGATCGCACTGGATTTAGTTTAGAAACACGTTTTATCAAAATTTTAATAAAGACAGGAAAAATACCAGTCACGTCCTTTCCTGTTAACTGTCTTCCCCAGAGTGTCATCCTTTCGTTCCTTCGGATATTTTCAAAGGTGAGTCGTTATTTTGACTGATCATTAGCTGACTCAGGCGTCGCTATACCTACAGCGGTAATTTCAAATCTAATATCGTTACATTATCCCCCTTTTATCTTTCATTAGGGTTGTCAGACAATTATTAAAGATAAACATTCATTCTCGCATACATTACAATATAGCGCATTATTAGTTTATCGTTCACAGGTGATATCGTCATACTTATACTTATTACTTAAAACTTATGTCTGTATATAATAAATGTAGCGGCGAGGCGGTGGTAGAGCAATGAAGCAGCAGGTTCGTCGTATTAACTTAAAACTACTCTGAAAACGTTTGTTCAACAGCAACCTGATAATATTTTTTTAAATTTACCCTATTATATGCACCTTTCATATTAGTTGGATCGTTGACTTCGGATAACCTATATGTATTTACCCCGATGATCTTAGTTATTATGTATGGGCCTTGATAAAGATGGAAAAACTTTTTAGTAACTTTGTCTAGCGCGCTTGACTGCATAGGCACTCTTATCAAGACCAGGTCTCCGATTGAAAGTTTTATTTTAGAAATTGCCTTCTGTTGTACGCAACGCTTATGAAATTTTCTTTTTATTCGGTCTTTTGCTATGCATATTTTAGTTTCGATGGGTGTCTCGGTTGATTGTGGAAATTTTATTATTTTCATTATCTGATCGATAGGACTAACACCGAATTGCAATTCATACGGCGTATAGCCTGTGGTGGAATGAGTGGTGATGTTAAGGATCTCTTCTATCTGAGTTATATGTTTTGCCCACTTCGTATGCTTATCACTACAATAAATTCTAAAAAATTTTCCGAGTTCCCGCATTATTCTTTCGGTTGGGTTAGATTGCGGGTGACGAATGGACGAGAAACATACTTTAATACCAAGTTTTTCCAATGTTATTTTCCAAGCGCTCGATGTAAATTGAGTCCCGTTGTCTGATAGAATCCTGTTAGGCTTTCCGTGTCTAGGTATATAATTATCGATAATTTTCTTCAATGATATTTGAGTAGTGGCACGTTTAATTGGATACAGCGTTACATATTTGGAGAACGCATCTAATACTACGAATATATATGACACACCGCCCAGGGATCGTGGCAAGGGTCCGTAAAAATCAATCGTTATTAAATCATTTGGTTTATCTGCTTCTACCAATTTATATTCGCCTTCCATGCTATATGTGAGGTGTTTTACTCGCTGGCATAAATCGCAATTTAAAACGAACTTTTTAATGTAGTCATTCATTTTTCTCCAATAATAATAGGTTTTCATATGTTGTATGGTTTTATATACTCCTGGATGTCCTAATTTACTATGCACTGCATCGATGAGTTTCTGAATCAAGTTTTCGGGAACTACGACCTTCCAATGATCATCAATACCATTACTGGTAAATAAC
Organism: Athalia rosae; assembly: GCF_917208135.1. NCBI lineage: Eukaryota > Metazoa > Arthropoda > Insecta > Hymenoptera > Athaliidae > Athalia > Athalia rosae. The sequence continues at coordinate 12,487,298 of NC_064030.1, forward strand.
ACGTCATGATTAATTTGATATCTATTGTCAATTATTCCTTTTTCAAGTTCGTCTAACTTAAGTTTAATTGTGGGGTCGTCCTTTTGCCATGTTCCCAACTCTTTAAATTCGGGAGGTAATGCTAGATTGACTGTTACATGATTAATGGATTTCGTTGATATTTTAGATTTGTGCTTATGGTTCGATAAATTACGAATTGCCTTTAGCTCAGATATTATTATGTTTTCGTCATTTTGCTCGTAAAATTTTGAATCGGGATTGCGACTAAAGAAGTCAGCCACTGAATTATCTCGTCCAACACAATAAGTAACTTTGAAATCATATTGTTGGAGCAATAAACTCCACCGTATAAGCCTGGCATTCTGATACGGCGTGCTATTCAAAAAACAAAGACCCTTGTGGTCAGTAATTATTTGGAATTCGTTACCAATTAAGTGACATCTAAATTTGGTTATTGTATATACAATGGCGAGTAGCTCTTTTTCGGTCGTTGTATAATTTATTTCTGCCTGAGTTAAACAACGGCTAACCAATCCTATCAAATAATTATTTCCATCTATACAGGTTTGAAATAAAAGTCCGGAAATCCCCCTATCACTGGCATCGGTTTGTATTTTATACGGTGCGTTTGGAATGATATGATTCAATGTTATGGTTCTAAGAAACTTGTCCTTTAAATCTTGGAAGGCTTTTATGTGTTTTTCCTCCCACAACCACGCAGTGTTTTTCTTTAAGAGTTCCCTAAATGGGTCGATATAATTAGAATATTGCATGCAAAATTGACGGTAGTAATTACAGATACCTAGGAATTGTTGTAACTGTCGCTTATTGCTAGGGTCTTGAAATTCAGTGATTATCTTAAGTTTCTTAGGATCAGGACAAACTCCGGTCCGAGATATAATGAATCCTAAAAATGGGATGGTTTCCTGGATAAATAGCGATTTACTCAGTCTTAATGTGAATTTATATTTTTCCAGGCGGGTGAAAATTAAATCGAGATGTTGCAAATGATCCTTAGAGTTATGTGAAGTAATTAACAAATCGTCGATATATGGCGTCAGAAAATCCGAAAATTCATTGTTGAAGGCTAAATTGAGTGCCCGAATGAAACCATTACCCGCGGTTTTGAGGCCAAAGGGTACTCTGCAAAATTGGTATAATTTTGAATTATAAAGAAATGCCGTATATCGTCGGGATTCGCTATGTAGCGGTATTTGCCAATATCCATTGGTTAAATCTACGGTACTAAAATATTGCGTTCCATGGTATTTCTGTAAGATTTCGTTTATAATAGGTGGTGATTCGTTGTCAGACTCAATAATATCATTCAGATAACGGGCATCAAGGCAAACTCGAACTCGCCCATTTTTTTTCGAAACTATCCTTAAGGGATTGCAAAATGGACTAATCGACGGCTCAATTATTCCCGCATGGAGCATTTCGTTGATTTCTTGGTCAACAGATTTTCTCAGCGATAGTGGTATTGGATACGATCTGCGAGTAAATGCTCTATTGCTATTAATTTGAATGCGATGTTCATATAGTGTGGCACAACCTGGCTTGTCAGAGAATAAGTTTTTATGTTTAATAATTAATTCAAAGAGGGGTTCGGTAAATCGAACGTCCTGTATCATAAGTTTTGACGCGATCATCCGAAATTCTTGGAAGAAACTGTAGTCTTCTATTTCGTTATAATTTTTGCTGTTTTGTGAATAATGGTAGTGGTTTTCGTCAGATGTTACTTGTTGAATACATCGATCATTACGTAAAGATTGTTCATCTAAATTTTCCATAAATTTATTGTCAAAAGCTCGTCCAGGATCACTGACGATCTCAGTTATTTCTAAATTATCACTATTTACCATATTCGAGTAATTCACATTATTTCTATCATTTCTATCTGTTTGATTGAAAAAATTATCACAATTTGATGATTCAGCATTAATATTAGCGATATCCTCTTCAATAGGCATATCTTCTGTTGCATTGTATAATTCATTATCAATATTTATCTCCTCTGAGTTTCTACAATTCTTATCTATGTTATCAACTTTACTATAATTCATTTCAACATTTTCTATATTGCTCTCATTAAAATCGGTTATTCCAACTCCTTTGGTACAGTTTTTCTCAATGAATGAGTTAATGTGGCAAAGATTATTATCTTGATATTCTACCCTTGAATAATGTGATTCTTCTACGTTGGTGGACTTATTTAAGTAATTTTTTATCGTTTGACGATCAATAATTTGAATGTATGTTATGTTATCATTAATAGAAGACTCCAATCTATTCACAGACTCTCGGCTGTACGACACAAATTCGTTAGCCATTACCGTTCCGTGAATTTCTATGGATTCTGTAGAATAATTTAATACTACTTGATTAACTGACAACCAGTCATCCCCCAATATGACATCTACAGACAATTTAGGTACAATTAAAAAGGCATAGGTCATTCTCCGCTGATCTATATACAAGTCTATCAATATTTGTTGCTTCACGCTCACCGCCTTTTTTCCAATTGCTGGATATACCTTGATGTTCGTTACTGGTAGTACTGCAAACTGACAACTAGCCATAATTCGATTATAAAAACTTTCAGAAATACAAGTTATTTGACTCCCTGTATCGAGTAGCGCATAGGTGGTAATATCTGCTATTTTAACCAATAGATGTGGACATTTCAGACCCTTTTCTTTTGCAGCGTCTTTATTTTGACAACTAGGTTCTATATCCGCCGATAGATCCTCGATAAATTCGTTTGACCATCGGTACGATAACGGATCTCTGTTTATCGCACCCGAATTTAGTTTAAATTAGTTGCAGGATTATTAAATTGGCATAAGTTAGGATTACTAGCTACTTGATTATCGTAATTTGTTGGTCTTACTAGCACCGGAGGTGGATATCTTGTGTTTGGCAATATAAACTGTTGCGGCACTGTATCATAATACGTACGGTGTCCAGTGGGATTCATATAGGATGAACCATAATTATTACTGTTATTATAATTATTATTAGGGCGTGATTGAAAACGAGATTGTCGACTATAATTATTTGATATCACCCCCTGTATTTGATTCCTGTTCTGATTTGGTCTATTAAAATTTTGAGTTTTGTCTCTATCAAATTCTCTGCCTTCTTGGGATATGTCTAGATTAGATAACGATTGCATTATTAATTCACTATTGTTAAAATCTATGGTTGCTAATAAATCTCGAATCCTTGCTGGTAGTTGTTGTACTACAGCATAATTTATTTCATACGTAGACAACGCGGGCTCAAAATATTTCGCTTCTTCAGATTGTCGACGAAAGTAACTGCGCAATTCCCCATCTTGTGATTTATAACGACGAGACGACCATCGATTCTTAGCTTTAACTTGGTATTGAACGGAATAAAACTCCCGTTTAAAATGCTTCCTGAAATTTTCATAAGTGTTGCATACTTCTTTATTTGCTTCGTACCATATTTTGGCTCGACCTTCTAATATACTCCCGAGAACCCAATCCTGTTTTGCGTCATTAACGTTATGAACGTTGAAATATCTCTCCAAATCTCGTAAAAATTCAATGGGATTACTTTTATCTTCGTCAGAAAATTTTGGTGCTTTAATGTCTAACTGGAGATGTTGAAAATGATTTATCAGGCCACCTAACAAACGATTGGTAGTATTATTTGAGTCATTTGATACCTCTATATTGTTACTTGACGAAGCTCGATCTCGTTGATCTTTTTCACGTTGCAACATCTTAACTTGATCAGCTAATTCCTGACAAGTTGCAAATTGTGTCATGCGTAATTCAAGATCCGCTTTTTGCTTCTCCATATTTTCTCTCTCTCTCCTGAGCTGCTTCATTTGCTCATCCACCGTCTGGCTCGTTCCGTGCGCCATTTTAAGACGATAGGTTGTTCCAGTCCTTGACGACAATGTTTTGTTTTGAGATTTGGACCTAGTTACAACCGGACTATGAATAATCTTACCCATAGGCAAATACAAAACAAACAATTACTTTTACACACACATTTGTACCTAAAACTTTGACCTTGGGCTCAAGGCCTGCACGTTGGGCGCCAATATCATAGTTTATATTTTATCACAATATACTGGTTGAGTGATGGTGACAATAATATTTAGTATAATGATAATAACAAGATTTATGGTGTAAACTATTAAGCCGGGATTACGATGAACTTAACGTAACGTAACGTCACGGGACGGGACTTGACGGAACGGGACGGAACGCGAACTTAACGATACGAAGGCAGCGCGCGATTACGATCGCCGTGACGGTACGGAACGAGCTAGCGCAGAAGTCGTCTGCTCTGTTGACATTTAACAGTCGTGGTCGTGTTTACATCTTTCGAATGCCTGTCACACAAGAGCACTACAAAATGTTGAATGTTCTTTGGTTTGGATATTTGTATCTTAAGCTAAGAAAAAAGAGGCGCGTAAGATCGATCGGAGTTCGTAACATTTTTAAGGGTAGGATTCAGCATGGGGATGGGCACAACCTCTTCGAAGAATTACGTATTGGTGACGCCTATATGTTTTTTACGTATACGCGAATGAACGGCGAAAGGTAAGTTACATATTTATTAAAGAACTTATTTCCAGTTTTACGCAACATATAGAGCAAACGAAGTTTGATACTAAATAATCATAGTTTATTGTAGCAACGAATTACTCTTCCGTCCAATTTGCAATGATGAAGAGCAATTATACGACAGATGCACTCATTGTTATTGATATTGTACATGTATTTTTTCAGATTCGAATACCTGTTAGCTATGGTCGGCCCTCTCATAATCAAACGTAAAATGTATACCGTAATCACCCCGGCTCAAAGACTTGCAATGACTTTGAGGTACGTTGATCTATTATCAGCAAATAAAGTTAAAGTACATTTATTTACTATTATTGATTTTTTCACAGGTTTCTGGCAGCTGGTGATAGTCAAGACTCACTCAGCTTCGCATACCGGTGTGCCCAAAGTACGGTTTCATGCATCCTCAAAGAGACCACACAGGTTGTAATCGCGGTTTTAAAGCGACTGTACTTGGCACCACCTACTTCAGAGGAGGAATGGAGAAATGTCGCCAGTGGATTTTGGAACGAGTGGCAGTTCCCTCATTGCATTGGAGCAATCGATGGGAAACATATACAAATTCAGGCCCCACAAACCTCGCAAAGCATATTTTTCAATTATAAGAAAACGTTTAGCATAGTGTTGCTTGCAATCTGTGATGCTCATTATAATTTTCTCATGGTTGATATTGGTGCGGAAGGGTCACAGAGCGATGGTGGTATTTTTCAAAGCTCTGAACTAGGCCAACATCTCGAAGGAAAAACTTTGGGAATCCCTCCCTCAAATTATCTGCCAGGAACGGATGCCGATATGCCTTTTTTTCTTGTTGGAGATGCTGCATTCCCTTTAAAACCCTACCTGATGAAGCCATACAGCGGACGCGAATTGCCGGACAGAGATGACATTTTCAATTACAGACTGAGTAGAGCCAGGAGAGTGATCGAAAATTCATTTGGAATTCTTTCTGCTCGATGGAGAATCTTCCGGCATCCTATATGTGCGTCGCTGGAGAACACAGAGTCGATAGTTGAGTCCGCCATATGCCTTCACAACTTTATCATGAAAACAGCTGGTCGAAAGCTACAACAAGAATACTGCCCGCCTAATTTCATAGATATTGAGCTACCCGGATGTAATCTCGTTGAAGGAGAATGGCGAGACATTCTAGCAGGAGAAAATGGGGCTATCATTGAAGGTCCTCGCTTGGGAGCACGCAATGCAGCGGTGCGAACTGTCAAATATCGAAACGCACTTAGAGATTTTGTCAATGAGCAAGGTGCTGTGCCATGGCAGAACAACATTGTTCAAATTCGACAGGGGCTAATTTTGTAGGTTTAGTTGTATCAGCGATACATTTTGTGTTATTTAAGCCTATGTATGTTTTTAAACTTCTGTTTTACTCATTGTGGGAAAAATATAAGTACATGGATAATATCTACTACAATAGTTTATTTTATTTTAAATATCACAGTAATCATACAGAAATTATAATAAAACGAATATTTTGAAATATGTGAATAAAACAGTGAGTACACAACCATCATACTTCTTCAAAAATCGCCTCTTCACACTCCTGAACCAATTCTCTGAATCTTTTTCTAAATCGCAGCTTCAGAACTTTATTTTGTATTGACTGCAAACTTGCCGTGACACTCTGGCCAATCAAATGATCGGGGTCACTTCTGTTAATTTGTTGCGAGGGCGGATTGGGTGCTGCCATGCTTTTATTGAGATTGACGAGAGTCTCTCTGAACATTTCTGCAGTGTCATCCATTTTTGGCTTCTTGCACCGTCCAGTCGAGCCTAGATAGGGCAAGGAAGCAGCAGTAGCTTTCGTTGTTTTCAAGTTCGGTAGGGTAGGAATTGTTGCTACGGGAGGACAACTAGCAATGACTCGGCATGGCACATTTTCCACATATTGCGTGGATTGAGTCTCAAAACACAGGTCTTCCGTATCCTGGGTAGAATCCATGTTGTCTGGTGATGGTATTGTTGATACTTCATCGTCGAAAGAAGATACCGAAAGAGTTGGTGATGAAAGTGGCAGTTGTACGAATGATGCAGAAGGTGGTATTGATAAATTTGTTACGGATCTGTAAGAGAATGAAATTGCAAAGATTTAAGCATGAATATGACTGAAATTTGCAAGATGACATAAACAGAATAAATAGATAAAACTCTGATGAGAATACTCACTTTCTATGACGCATGTAGGGGTTTAGAAAAGACAGCGCACTCCAGTAGGGCCACACTGGCCTTTGAGAAGCTCCTGCTCCACTCCTCGATTCTGCTTGAAGCCTTTTTTCTTTAGCGTATCGCTCTCGTAACGTGTTCCAACGTGCAGTACACTCTGGGACACTAGCTGTCAATGGAAATAATATTAGTACTATCAACAGATTTTGTCTTCCACAATAATATACATGTTTGCACATCATGCGTATATTATACAGAATATACATATTGTAAATTTAGATCGTTCACTGAAGATCCTATATAGTCAACGTTTAGATTGAAAAATTCTAATCAACCCTACCGTGAACCGCATCAGCGACCGATCTCCACGCACTATCTTTCACAGCTGGATTTTTAAACCCTGCGTGGCCTTTGTCGTAGATTTCACGACGAGATCTCACGGCCTCGATCAATATATTATCGTCCATAATGCAACGATAAACGCTCTCAAATTCAACAATCGTATACTTACAAACAATGTTGATTCTTCGCGCTGCGCGTGTTCTGTAGTAATGACGTCACAGCTGTCGTGATTGGTTAATAAGATCACGTGGTACCGCCGACTCGACGGAACGGGACGTAAAAGATTGACATTGTCAAGCTTTGTCGTCTCGTCCGGTTCCGTCGCGTTGCGTTAAGTTTGTCGTAATTAGCTCCACCTGATAGCACGCATTTAAACTCTTCCGTCCTGTTCCGTCAAGTCCCGTCCCGTTACGTTACGTTACGTTAAGTTCATCGTAATCCCGGCTTTATTCAGGTACTTTTACTTCTCACTGTGAACTTTTTCGAGTCTTTGTTTTATATAAATAACATAAAAAAAAAAGCGAGAAACATTCATCCATCACCATCTTCACAGATACAGACAACACAACAAGTCGTAGGTAAGTTGTATATAGTAATTACATATAAATATATAGTCAGTACTAGATTAAAATTGTATAAATAAAATGGTTGTGGTAAAATGTTCTCTGGGGAATATTGTTATGAGCATTATCGCTATGTTTAATTTCTTATAGGCTTAATGTTTGGTTTAAACTTAGCTTTATCATTTCGTTTCTTTTCCAGGGTGATAAGCGGAGCAGGACATGGATGGCCAAAATGCGTCCTTCGTACTTAGGTAATTTGTTTCCCCGAATCTCCTTTGGTCAATTATTGCTGGTAGTTTCAATTTCAGGTCCTCCAAGGAATTAGAATTTCATCCTGAGACGTCGATGGTTCAAATGGCGATATGCTGTTGTGTGATTTGATGAGTTTACTCTCTAAGTTTTTATATATTCTTTTGTCGTTGAAAATATTGTTGTATTCGTGAAATTTAATGTTTTTAGATAACTGCTTTGTATATTAATAAGTCTTATTTTTATTATAGTTAGCGGATCGCACTGGATTTAGTTTAGAAACACGTTTTATCAAAATTTTAATAAAGACAGGAAAAATACCAGTCACGTCCTTTCCTGTTAACTGTCTTCCCCAGAGTGTCATCCTTTCGTTCCTTCGGATATTTTCAAAGGTGAGTCGTTATTTTGACTGATCATTAGCTGACTCAGGCGTCGCTATACCTACAGCGGTAATTTCAAATCTAATATCGTTACAAATGGTTGATGAAGTATTGGTGATGAATCAATCCCGATTCCGAAGGAAAAAAACCGGAAACCAGGTGTTGGTAGGAGAAGGAGTGTCACCTGAGAAATGAGTATTGATAAAATAGGTAGATTGTGGTGTTAGCGGGGAAAAAAAGACGGTAGAATCGCTTGGGGTCGGGTTTTTGGATTCGGAGGGATTCGTATTTCATACACCTCATTCTACGCACTGGTCAATTAGCATGGGATCGTAGCTTGCCTGCGTTGCCGTGTACTTAGCATCTAGGAGTAATGCATAGGTGGTGAGATTCCGGCTTGTCCCGACGAAGATAGTGGAAATTAGGGAAAAAAAAGAAAGACTATATCGCGAGTAAGGAAGTGGGAAGAGAGCAGCTCATTACTTCAACAGTGTAAGCAAGAAGAAAAGATGAATGCGAATTGGGAGAAAGGAGGAAAAATGGACTGTGATTCATCCGGATTTTCCGGAATAATCAATACGATGACCATGATACTGTGATGAGAGAAGTAGCCAAGCGGCGCACTCTCGATATTTCATGCCCGAAACATAACAATATCTAATCCTTTTCAAAAGAGAGAAGTAGATTCCAATTCTAGAAGTAGGTTTGGGAGCTGTCTTACCTCGTAATAGGGCTCAGGACGAATACTCATGAAGAATAAGTGAGGACTGCAAGAAGAGAAATGTGTAAAGAAATGGAGAAATGAATTGAAAGTAGCCAATTCGATCACCTCGGAACGATTATAATGAAATATATTATTAACTGCACAATCGATACAATCGATCACGGATCTTGGTAATTCCTCAAGGCGCTAGTTGTGCTTGACCCGGCCGACGAATGATAAATTCTGAATTACATATTCCGATATCGATTGTCCGATATGATCTCATCCCGACACTGACAAGGGATGCGCTAGTTGTGAATTATTAACTTGGCTGAGAATCCGTCAAACTTAAGGAATTCGGTCACAAAAGTTCACCCGTTATTATGAAGACATGATACTGAATCTAACATAAGAATATGTTGACAGACATGATATATTCATGAACCTATGTGAATTTTGACGTGGCGTTTCCAGCCCGGTTACTTCGGCACCCAAATCTCCCAAAACTTTCTCCCATTTTTGATTGATATTTTAGAAAATTACAGCACACCGAAAAGAATCACCAAGGCTAAATTGAAATAAGAGATATTCCGTATGCTAAGCTAATTTTTGTTGTTGGTCCGAGTATTCTCTCATGTGACCTGGGGATAATACCGACGAGTTGAGCAGAGGACGACCTACGGTAACCTCCAGGACCCTTTCCTCAAAGTATACAAATCTGACGTCATCCGTGCCAATCACGACACCGATGTGGACTCTCGAACTGTGGACCGGACAAACAGATGATGATAGCATCGCTGACATCTCTCGCCTCCCGATCTCCCGAATCGCTACCGGCGTTTGAGACTGCAAGATGACTTGTCTACGATCTCCCGCTGGACGATAGGTGCATAAGACGCTCTGCTACCCACAACTGAATGCTACGGAGACGGTGTATAGGGTGGCATGGATCAAGTAGTGTCACTTTCCGTCCCAAAACTCACTGGCCCGAAGCTAGACCAAACCAACACCTTGCGTTCCAGAACTGATCCCATCACTGACTTAAACTTGGTAACCCCCCAAGATGACGTTCTGCCTAGGAGGACATGTAGAAGCCAAGGCACAGGTGAGCCCAGGCCTACATTCCGACTCCCGAGTCAACATAGGATAGAGAGGTTGTTCATGAAGACGAGAACTCCAAGTGCCTGAGTCGACGCAGCCTTGGATGGCCTTCCAGACGCAGACAGCCAGCCGGTCAGTATTCAAAATCGAGCGCAGCCAACGAGGAAGCATAGATGGTGACGTCAGAGGAGAGGAAAGGCGCCGAATAGGCAAATTCGATTGTCTTCGGAAGAATTGCGCCCTACACCAATGTGGTCTAATTAGACGAGGGAAACGCCAATCCGGACGATTTCCGAGAAAGAAGATCCTGGACATTGGTGCTCAACTCGTCCTACTCTGCCGCATATCGTTGGACATACAGGACGTCTTTTTGGGTTCTTCCATACCAATTAAGATCATCCTCTTCAGATTTCCTCATCTACCGTATCGCTTCCGTTTTCACCCCTTACTACCCGTACTGTTTTGACTTGAATTCACTTCAATGCCTTCTTTAGCTCTACAGTTTATTCAAATTTCGAGTCACGAGTTGAAATTTATTAGTTGAAATCGGTAAAATCAGTGGGTGCCGAACTTCTGCAGTGAGGTAAGGTTTTTCACCTTCTAAGAAAGTCACGAAGTCGCCGAATGAGAGTTGGGAATCGCCTCGAATTATTTCGTATTCTGATATGCTTCGTGTGATCCAGTGGGTGTTAGCCTCACTGTAGCCCGTTATATTTTCTAAGTCGGTGGGTCCCGGCCCCACTGCGATTTGATACGATCCGGTCCGTTTAGATATTGGTTAAGTTGAGCAATTCTGCAACTCCTCCTGGCACATCTCATAGCCGATGACGTTATTGTACATCTAGGTAATTATAATTGATCCGAGTCTTTAATTTGGTCTTCTACCGTATTTCCCGTGCATTTGCTGCACGTGGCATAATTCAGTGCGTTTCGTAATAAGGTAATTAAGTAATACGTTGAGTAAGCCTTGATGATATCTGGTGATGCTGTATGGTATTTTGATTATAATTTAATGACTAATGTACTATGTTCCATCGTATGGATTTGTAATTTCTTTGGGTAATTTGTTACCGCCTACAATAAATATTTTGTTCCGTCACGTTCCCGCTCAGTTTGTAAAATCTATTCGCCTGTTACCGAAGTGTAGCCACAGAAAAGCGCTCCGTGTAAAACCGCGCCTTTTTCCCATTCCTCATCATCGCACATTCTGACAATTCGTAAAAAGTATCAGTAATCTCCCGTTAGGTCTTCCGAATATCGAAATCATAATTTAGTTCTACCGTAAACAATTTTCCGCTACTGCTAAACAAATCATATTTTGTTACTTCCGAGCTTTTGTAGATCTCCCTATTCTGTACGTCTTGCCATTTTGTTGAAATACAGTTTCCCGTAATCACGAATTTGGTTTTGCGTTATCGTTATTGAACTGGAAACTGGAGATGACAAACACCAGGTGAGTCGAGACAAATGGGAAAACTGACACCTGAAGGTTTTCTAGCTTCCTTCTCGATGATGAATAAATGCAGTTTGCTCCGGTTGGTTGAGTTGCTCTGGTTGGTTGATGAGCACGGCACAATGTTGTGTCTATGAAAAGTTATTTGATAAATTCAATTCGTTGGAACACTACACTATGTTAACTTCGGAAAAAATGCTTTCAGTTTCATTTGATTTGACTCCATTCGATTGATAATAGTTCGGTTCGGATTCGATGTAGAGAATGAATTAAATTCGGATCTTTGCATACAGGGTCGATATCGACACCATTCGTGGAACCGCGAATCGGTCTCAAAATTCAAGAACATTCGCAAAATTTTTTCAGAGGCCCGTAAAAATGCCCTCAGATTAGTTTACACGATCTGTATTAGGTAGTAAGAACAAGAGCCAGTAATATATGAAAAAAAAAATTGTCATCGTGAATGAAGAAAGCTGTGATAAAATGGAATAAAAATAGAGTTATCACGATCTCTGAACATCGGAATACATCATCATCAAAAACGAGACGTGAAGTATAACTGACTGGTTGTGATAATGATGATTACTGTTGATAATGATCAATACCCACCCTGACGAATTTCTGAATATATCCCGTAATCATCTTAGCAATCAAAATACGTAATTACTTTCTCACCTGACAATGAACAATATGAAGACAGAAGGAACAAGAGGTAAAGAAACCATTCGGTCAGCCATTTTTCGAATAATTCTCAACGTTGTAAAGTTCTCACATAACTGATACTACTACGTATGATATCATTTCCGAACGAGACGAGAATAGAATCAATCGGCGAGTGGAACAATTGAAAGACAAACAAATAGTACAATCTTCAGTATCTTCTTACAATACATCTATAAGGATCGTCCCTGAAAAACGAGACTCAAAGTAACAAACGATAAATACTCATATCAGACTTTAGAGCTGTGACACGCAGAGAAAAAGTGGAAAGAATAAGTCGTAACACAATAAGCTATGCTCTATATCAAAAAACCTTTCGTAGATCGCGCCAAAGTCTCCTAACACACCGCTAGATGGCCAGGCGCTTCGACCTCATTTGTTATATGTCCGCACGTACCCGACAGAAATTTTTACAAGTAATGAACTCCTAGGACAATTGTAACCAACAAGTTGGGACATGGTGGCAGAAGTGAACTCTAGCGCATCCGAGACCAGAAAGGCATTGTAGGCCAATGAGTGAGTGTTAAGACGAGACGAGGCCCCCTAACAAATAGCTGTGCGGACACTGTAAATTCACAGAATGAAGTTCGAAGTGGAAAACAATGGCAAATATTGGACTCGATGAGTCACTAAGACAACCTCCAATACTGGATTTGGAGGGATCGATCCATATAACTTTTTGAGTACACCTCTAGGTCCCAAAGAGTTGAGAGCCCCGACGTGTTCGTAACAACTTCGAAGAGCCGCGATCTCACATCCCTCGATGGTTCACGTACCATGCGGATTTCTCAGTTTCTGCGGAAGGCTTCGAACCATGTTTCGGGTAATTTGTGTTTCGCATTGGTTTGCCGACGTCTTCGTTGATTTTTACGCACAAGAAGTTGTAGGCCAAGTCCGCACACTTCATCGTGGAACCAACCATGGTCGTTGATATTCACGGCGCGCTGAACCAGAGGTCTTGTCTTGAATTTCGTACTGTGCTCTGTAACGTGGATACCAGTTGTCAAAGACTGCAGTTATGACATCAAAGATCGAGAAAAATCTAAGTGTTGCAACGCACAAACGTCCAAATTCCTTCCCATCTTTGGTCTCACAAGCCCTGAAGTCGGCGACACTAACCTGGTAGCGCTAAGCGTCGGGTCTGGATCGATGAGTGACTGACGACTTGTTCGCAGTTTGTCTGATCATTAGTGTTTTTGGCGATGTACCCCGCAAAAAACTCGACTGCGCATTCGGTGAGCGATGCTTGATTTGCATGTCGTTAGCATGCGCGACGATTCGGTGGGCTTCGGCATCTGTATTCTCATCTACGTCCAGTTCAACATCCATTTCTGAGACGAGTCCATCAACACCGCATGCAAGGCTGAAATCGGTATCTTTCCTCTTTTGGTTAGATACAGCTGTGTTTGCTCCTCGACATTCAACAGCGTATCGTCCTCGTCGTCCAAGAAATTCGCTCGTTCCTTTAAGTTCAGAACGATTTTTCTGAACAATCAGTCGGAACTGCTGCGTCGTCGGTTTCTGTTTTTCCATTTTCCGTGGGAATGCACCATCAAGAACATGTTCTCCAACGGATCCTGATTGAGTCTGACTGCCATCAAGAATTTGACCTCCTCAATTCTCAAGTCTTTCCAGATCAGAAGTATCCCCACAACGGTTTACCTGAGCCGTTGAAGCATAAGGCGATTCTGGGGCCTTTGTTCGTCTATGTTCGCTATTTCGCGGATTCAACAAGTACGGTTTTCAGATGTTCAAGGTGTCGTTTGGAATCCCTGGAAATGCTGCAGTATCCGTAACGGTAGGGGTATCAATGCATTGCATCGCTGCGGCAGTCTGCATAGCCGCAAATACCAGATGGCTTGATACTTGCAATGCGAGACAACAGTTCATTTTCTGAACGAGCTCTGGATTGACGTTTTTCTTGAACAATTGCACCGCTGCTCTGGTCACTTGATTCTTTCCGAAATCCCTCAACATCCGCACGTCCCCCTAAAAAGCTATTCGACCTTCGTCGAATCCGATATCGTGGACCAAGAGCTGAATGCAGAAGTTCTTGAAGAGATAGGGCACATTAACCAGGGCGTATACTTTTGACCACTGCGTGTGAAGTAAGGCTGACCTATAGACGATATCTGCTTGCTAATAACGCTTTGATTATTCGGACCCTGATCGCAAAATATAGCTCGATCATCTAATCCAGTTTCCTCGACCTCGTCCAGAATCTGATCAATGATAACCGACAGTGTCTCGTTAGGAATCGAACTTCCCGTCCAGAAATGCTCGAAAGGCTGCTTTCAATTATGCAGCAAGCCCTGAACTATGAAAACAAAAGCACTTGTGGCTACTCGATTGGAATTTCCCAAGCTACCTAAGTCCTGGAAACCCTCAACCTTTTGGCGTGCTCCGTTGTATTCGTAGCCTTTCTTCATCTCCAATTCATCGAAGAGAAGCACGTATTCACGTTCGTTCGGTTCCATGCAAGTGACTTTTCCTGATAGGCATTCGAAAATCGTGGAACATTTGCCTGGCCAGAGCTTGATACGACCGAACCATAATTTCAAGATAGAAATCGAAGGTAACGCGAATCCGAACCGACCTTGCAGTTTGCTGTAGTGGACGGGCGATGTAGAGTGCATTACCAGCGCCAAATCTATCTCGTACAGGGAGAATCGCGCTTTCGGCTCATAAAAGAGCTGCATACACATAAAGGTGAACTCAAAACCTTTTTTACTCGGCGGTTAGTGAACGAGCGAAGTTTGCAACTGACTCGGTAACACCTGCCAGCATCTTCGTTTGACGTGTCAACGACCTTCTGCATGCTTGTCAAGTCTTTCTCAGCGCAGCATTACTTTGCTTCAATTCGACGATATGTTCGTCTCTAATCGCGATCCGGCGTCTCAATATCTTCTCTGTCCTCCCTACGCTTTGCGATCACTGGCACGTGCAGAAAGTGATTCAGCTCACACCGCTCGCGGTCCGCAAGGTGCAGGGAGAGCTCCACGCCGCAAGCGGCCTCTGAGGAAAAACGCATCTCGGGAGAAATGCTGATTGCATATTCGCACGCGGTCCAATTGCTCGGCAGATGCTTCGGCCAGATCAGCATTGCCGCTGTCAACGGGCCATCCTAACGCTGAGGCGGGATCTTCGCTCGAAGGCAATCGATGATACCGAACCCCCGGGATATTGTCCCTGCTACGCACAGCACAACCCGAATACGCGCAAACGCAACTAGCTACGAAGCTATTATGTCCGGCTATTTAGTAGACGGCAAAGAAGAATAGCAGATTTGGGATCGCTTACCAACCAGTTCAATTTATATTGTTACTCCGGGCGGATAACCGGAGTAGGAATAAATGGGTCAGGGAAATAGATTTGCAATGAGTCTGTTTTATTCGGAAAAAGTGCGTGCGCTTTCTTTGCTAGTTCTGAACAGACTGTTATGTACAATAATAACAGCCAACTAGGCAACGTCAGATTGAACGACGTCAAAGACATCTGACGAAGAGTTTGGGGGTAGCGCCAAGAGGAGGCGGCTGACTGCCCGCGGTCAAACATCATGACGTTGGTCACGACGTCATGACGGCGCGACAGCAGCCCTTCTCGACTTGCACTAACCCACCTACCGAACCATGCGATACGTATACGATGAGATCCCCTAAAGAAATTTCCCCCAGCGTAACACTGCCCTCCCCTTCGGAGAAGAGTCGTCCCGACTCCAAATCCTCCAAGGAGAGACGCAAACCATGTCCGGGCTCCACATGGGTTGGTGTCAAAGAAATTGAGGTTGGCTGGAGGCTGTGGACCCTTTACAAAACGCCATTGCCCCATATCGAGCCGGCATTTGCCTAAAACCTCAGGGAGAACCACAGAAAACCCTGAGGAGTTCGCTCGACACCCTAACCTAGTATTAAAAACTAAATAATTTCGCGGGGAAGCGGATACGAATCTTTCTTCGTGACATCGTTGAGCCTACGATAGTCAACGCAGAATCGCTTAGTTCCATCTTTCTTGGAAACTAAAACGTTCGGGGAGGCCCACGGACTCGAAGAAGGCTCAATCACTCCATTCTTACGCATATCGCTCACTAATCTGAGAACTTCTGCTTGTGAAGCCAGGGGTAGCCTCCGTGCGGCTTGTTTCATCGGGGCGGTTCCTCCAACATCGATTCTGTGTAAGGCCATCGAACAATTCCCGACGTCTTCGGGTCCGCTAGCAAACGCTTCCCGAAAATCTCGAAGATGCTTCGAGAATCTTCGCTTCTGCGGCTCCTCAAGATTCTGCAATGTGCGCTGCACGAGATCCTGAATGTACGGAGGGACTTCAGGGAGCTTGCCCTGGGTTATACTCGTTGATGATGTCCCTCGGTGGTCAACGAGAAGTCTCCGGACACAGAGACCGGTCCCCCGTGGGTCAACAGCAGTAGTCTGCCGGACTCGAGAAACGATCCCACGCGGAAGGGGAGTAAAATCCAGACCGCGAAAGAAGGACGACATCCTCTTCTCTCCTCCGAAAAAGTGCCCAGGTTCCGCAGGTTTTCCGGCACAGCGACTCTTCAAACGACTGGTGAGGAGAAGGATTCTAACGTCTCCTATGATTAAAACATCATCACGCGCAGCCTCAAAAAGTCAATACCGAGGATCCCATCATCTTCAATCTCCGCAGCGAGGACCTTGAAGGTTGTCCGGAAAGATTCTTCTCCGAGGATGATCTCGACGTCGCAGGATCCAAGAACTAGCCTAGTGTCCCCTGAGACCGTCCGAAGGAAAGATAAACAGCTCTATCGTTAAACCGGTGATATGGATGGTGTCTCATACTTTCTTTAATCACAGTCAATGATCCTCGAACGTTTTAGTCGCTACGATTACGTCGTCTAGGTATGCTAAAGCATGTAGGTCCACCTCCGGACTGATCAGCTGATCTAGTGATTGTAGGAAGGTCGCGGGAGCGCCAGTGAGCCCAAATGACATACGCGTGAAATGAAAAAGACCTTTCCCCGGCACAACTAAAGCGGTAATTTCTCGGCTGTCGGGTGTCAGCGGTATTTGGAAATAAGCTCAACTCAGATCTACCGTCGAGATGCAGCGAGCGGAACGCAGTTTATCCAGAACTAGCTGTTGCCCGCGACTTCGTCCGCGTCAACAAACAGAATAAAATAATTTAAAGTACTTCTGCGTAAATTATATTTTTTGTTTTATTTTCTTGTGGCAGAAGATCATACTGATTTTCTCCGCAACCCGATCTTGACAACGCGACATATAATTGGCCGTGTGAAAAGCAGTCTTGACGTAGGTCAATTCCAACGTGTTTAAACGTTTGCCCCTGTGATTTATTAATTGTTACAGCAAAAGATAACTTAACAGGGAATTGAATTCTTTCAAAATTAAAAGGTAAATCATTCGGAATCATCGGAATCCGAGGTATAAGCACTGTTTCACCGACTGCTGGACCAGTTAAAACGATTGCAACGATCACGTTATCACGCAGAAATTTGACTTGAAGTCGGGTTCCGTTACATAAATTTGGTGGTTTAAGGTTTCGGAGTAAAAATATTGGGGCACCTATTTTTAATTTGAGGGAATGTGGGAGAAGGCCACTCGGGTTCAAAGAATTAAGAAACTCTTGTGGGAAATGGACCGCATCTTCTGGATCCATTACATTATCGATAGATGTGTAGGTAACTGTATCTCCTAGAAGTTCAGTTAAAATTTGATTGATTTCTTTTGATAAAGTCAAGCCTCTCAGAAATCATTTTTGCTGCCATATCAACACAATATTGGTTGAATAACCCTTTGAAATAATGAATGCTGTTAAAGTCATTACTTCTAACCATGAGTCTAAAGGAATGAAACTGCATACATGATACAGTTTTAGATCTAGCAGCAGTATTCTGCTGTGGAATATTTATACAGTATCCGTCATTTCCAAAGGGAAACAGTAAAGGATATTGAAGTGGGTCATAAGATCTATGAATTTCAGAAACTCGTTGAAGTCGACCATCTCTCGCATTTAACACAATATCTCGGGGACCTTTGTCTTCATCTATCAAAAAAACAGCTACTTCATCTACTATGGGTGCATTATACCGACCTCGATGCCCGTTATGAGGTTTCACATCAGCATGAATAATAAGTTTCAAATCATCCGTTGGTCTATTTTCGAGATTATGAATATACGTATTATGATCGTGAAGATACGTTTGTAGAGCGTCGATCTGGTCGGTTTGCAAGGTTGGGTTTATATTTGAGCGCAAAGATACCTGATCTGCATGAGAAACAAAATATATTTGTAAAAATTCTGGTTGTGCACCTTCAGCTGGAAGTAAATTACCGATCAAATGATAAACTTGACCCTGGACTTTAAAAGTGGGCATAAAGTTTCCCTCACGAATTTCTTTGGCTCCAAATGAAGTCATCTGAAAAAGTGTATTATATTGTCTTGAGTGATTTAAAAAATGCTTTGAGGATGGATGTGAGCCTGATATCAATTCTTTAAAAACTAATGTTAGTTCCGGTATTTTAGGTATATTTACTTTGCCACCACTACAACATAGTCCAGGAGCTTCAGCTACCCATTTTTTTGCTTGGCATAAATTGCATATCTTATCCATTCTGCCAATATCAGTATCATTTAGCTCAGTATAGTCAAGAGTACAATCATAAGCAAATGCAGAATTCAATGAATTATGTTGCCTGCGGGTTCTATTCCTTGCTGATCGTGCATTTTGCTGAGCTAATCGATGAGAACGGTCAGCACTTGATTCCTGTTCGCGGTTTGCCTTGGGAACGTTCAGCACTTGATTCCCGTTGTCGGTTTGCCGAAGTTCGGAAATTTTGTGAGGCCAACCGCTGCGAACGCTCAACGCTAGTTTCTCTAGCACGGTTTTGTTCATTGATCGCTCGTTGAGTATTCAACCTATGCATAGTTTCATCCGCTGTTTCATTGCTGCGCAAAAGTCGCAGCCGTTTTGCCGTAGCTGTCTGTCGTAAAAGCTGAGTTCTTTTTCTAGGCATTATGTTTACAAAAAAGATAAAAGAAAGAACGAAGAAATTGAAACCGTGTTTCGTAAAGTTTCTTTAAAAGTATTAGGTTTTATTACACGATGAGATATAGCCGAAACAACAAAATAAAAATACTATAAAATGACAATTTATAACGAAAGTAAAGATAAAAGAAAGAACAAAGGAAATTAAAACTTAAGTATTAGGTTATACTACACTATGAGATAGGTATAGCCGAACCAACAATAGAAAACTACCACAAAATAAATATTTAAAACAAACGTGTTAATTACACAACGATATATCGCGAAAACAAAATGAAAAATTAGTAAGATATAGCCGAAACAACAAAATAAAAATACTATAAAATGACAATTCATAACGAAAGTAAAGATAAAAGAAAGAACAAAGGAAATTAAAACTTGAGTATTAGGTTATACTACACTATGAGATAGGTATAGCCGAACCAACAATAGAAAACTACCACAAAATAAATATTTAAAACAAACGTGTTCATTACACAACGATATATCGCGAAAACAAAATGAAAAATCAGTAAGATATAGCCGAAACAACAAAATAAAAATACTATAAAATGAAATTTATAACGAAAGTTAAGATTAAAAAAAGAACAAAGAAAATTAAAACTTGAGTATTAGGTTATACTACAATATGAGATAGGTATAGCCAAAACAACAATAGAAAACTACCACATAATAAATATTTATAACAAACGTGTTAATTACACAACGATATATCGTGTAAGGGTTTCTAACAGGTTTTGGGGGTCAATAATTGAAACTAATCGGAGTCCGTTGGAATAGTCGAATCTAATTTATTTTAATCACACATGGTAACGAGCTGACCGTCCGTCAACGACTCGTCACTCTAATCATATCTATAAGGTGTACTCTGCCGGTACCTATAGTCAGGCTGTATCTTACAGCTTCGGCCTTTCCTGACTTATTGTCCGACCGCGGACAGTATAATTATTCTAATATGTACATGGTAAGGAACACATAATACAAATAAAATATATCAAAATACAAGTTGTATCATTGTCAAAAAAAAAAAAAAAAAGAGAAACAAAAACATTTTCCAAATTCCTTAAAACTATTCTTTTAACCAAGGTCGAATATTTTCCGCTTCCCAAGTACCTTCATACGCACGTTGGGTGATTTGAGAATTCTCCACATCTTTTAACACATATCTGTCATTTCTCAACACTTTAACAATCTCATAAGGGCCTTTTGTCCTAGGAATCAATTTTTTTGAAACACCCGACGAATTCTCAAAGTTTTTAATCATTACATAATCACTTACTCGGTACTTACGTGATTCCTTACAACTTTTATTATGATATTTCTCGTTATAAACTTGGTGTTTTACGATTCTATCTGCCGCCTTCTGCCGAATAGACTCAATATCATTTTTTGTTAGATCATGATTTTCTTCCAGGTAATCGCTCACCTCGTCAACATTTCTCCCTTTTTGATTGACACCAAATAACAAACGACTTGGTGTTTCACCAGTACTCCTATTTACAGTGTTATTGATGGCGTACTCAGCTTCACGAAGGACCTTATACCAGTATCTACCGTTATTATTGTCAACATTTTTTGCAATCATTGGTGCGAGTACTCGGTTTATTATTTCTACCTGTCCATTAGCTTTAGGCGAACCTGATATAAAATCCCTAAAATCAGCGGATGTGAAACTGGAGCCGCGATCAGAAACAACTGCAGTGGGGTGACTGTAATGCGAAAAGTAATCTGTCAAACAATCGATTGTCTCTTTGGATGAGGTAGACTTAACAGCATATAATTTCACAAATTTTGTAAAAGCATCAATAACAACGAGTACATGTTTCTTTATCAACCTTTCTTTATCCATTGGTCCGAGATGATCAATGTGAATGGTTTGAAAAGGGAGATTGCCCTTTGGAATACTATGCAGAAAACCTTGTCGTCTACCACTATTTGGAGAAAATGAAATACACTTTAAGCAATTGTCAATATACATGCTCACTTTGTCCTTCATGTCAGGGAACCAGTAATTTCTTTTAATTGCTTCACAAGTTTTTTCTACACTGAAATGTCCTAGCTCATCGTGATATTTTCTAAAACTCTGGTTTTCCATTCTCTCCGGCACATAAAATAATAGCTCCCCATTGTTCTTTCGATAAATTAAACCGTTTCTCATCTCAAACCACTGATCCTCTGATTTCTCTAGTTTACCTCTAATTTCCGAAATTTTCTGATCTTTATTCTGACAAATCGCTAAATTAAGTTCGAACGGGTTATCCTCAAGGACCAAAATGTTGTTAGTTCGACTGAGAGCATCTACATGCTGCATTCTCGAACCAGATCTATGTTCTGTGTCATAATCATAGTGCATTAGCTCGATTGCCCATTTTTCAACACGCGAACACACTTGTTTCTTATCGAGAGTCATTTTGAGAGCAGCGCAATCAGTGACAATCTTAAAATGAATTCCCTGTACATAGATACGGAAACGTCTCAGTGCGTAAATGATAGCAAGAGTTTCTAATTCAAAACTATGCAAACGACTCTCAAATTCTGTTGTTGCCTTTGAAAAATAAAAAACCGGATGAAATTTCAGATCGACTTTCTTTTGGAGCAACACTGCACCAAACCCACTCGCGCTCGCATCAGTATGAAGCTCAGTTTCATCACATGGACTATAAATACTAAGCACCGGTGCCTCAATCAACTTTTTCTTTCAGTATTTCAAAAGAATTCATTTCATCTTTACCAAATTTAAATTCAACATTCTTGCGAACGAGATTGAAAAGTGGCTTTGCCAATACAGAAAAACCCTCAATGAATTTTCTAAAATACGAAGTCATTCCCAAAAATCTTTGAACACCTTTAACATTTTGAGGCACTGGAAACTCTTTGACCGATGCCACACCAGCAGGATTTGGTCCAATGCCATCCTCAGTTACTATGTACCCCAGAAACTCTATTTTGGTGTACAACAGCTTGCATTTGTCAACACGGAGATTCAACGAATTGTCATTCAATAATTTAAATAACCTTTTTAAAATATTTAGATGTTCTTCAATAGTTTTTGTGGCTACTAATAAATCGTCCATGTAGACCACAACCTCACTCGACCTAATCAGTTCGTTCAAGGCTTCATTAATAAACTGTTGAAAACGTGGAGGACCCACTTGAAGCCCAAACGGCATACGATTGTATTCAAAGACACCAAAAGGTGTGGTGAAAGCAGTGTATTTAATTGATTCTTCGGACATTCTAACATGGAAAAAACCATTCTTTAAATCAAAGGAACTAAAAAACTTCTTATCACGTAGCAAATCAATCTGATCCTCAATCAACGGGAGAGGATAATTATTCTTAGCAATCATCTTATTTAAATGTCTGTAATCAACACACAACCTTGACTCCCCATTTTTTTTTTTAACAACGATAATGGGTGAAACTCTTTTCTTTCTCATTAAAAGACAATCGTCTCGGACTAGAACTGAATGGTTTTGGATTTTCAATATTTAAATGTAGTTCCACATCGACCTTAGGTTTATCAGTTCTTACTGCCTTGACATATTCTTTATCAAACAATTCTTTCAACGTTGTCTTGACCTCTGCTGGTAAATCCGGATTAATATTCAGCAATTCGCAAACGTTTTCCGCGTCATGAATATCAACATTCATAATATCATCGACCGCAAGCTTGAACGGATTCACCAAAATCAAACCGAATTCCCTTAACGCGTCTCGACCCAAAACAACTGGCACTCTCATCGTCAAGTCAGGAACGACTAATACAACTAACCCGCTTCTTATTTCATCATCCATAGTAATTTTCAGCTTAATCAAACCATTAACAACTAGTTGCGACTGATTAATTCCCGAAAATCGTTTAAAATAATTAGACGCGTCTTCCATCACCTCAGTTGGAATGAGGCTCTGTTTGATGAAACTAACTTTGCTACCTGTATCTAGTAACGTTAACAATTCAAACGTGCTTTGAGTACCATTGTTATTTAATTCATATTTAATATTCTTTAGAAATGTTTTTTCATCTTTCTGCGTTCCACTGACTACTCCCACCTGATATTCATAGTCATCCGTTCCATGCTCAAGCTCATATACTACTTCATTCACATCATCTCCAGAAACAATTGTCACCTGAGCCTTCGCCGACTTTGTTGGACAATCTTTCACCTGATGGTCCATGCTTCCGCAGTCATAACAAGAACCTTTTTCTCGTTTAGGTCTTTTACAATCGCTTGACCAATGTCCAACACCATAACAGTTGTACCACCTTAATAGTTTGTTATCATCAATTTTCTTATCTCTATCTTCCGGTTTGACAGGAATAGCGCGTACCATAGCGTTTGACTTCACACCGTATCGAACCGTGCCACGCGATTCACTTGTTGTTTTCACTTGTGACTTATTAACGTCTCTCAATTTAATCTTTTCGAACACTCTAATCATGTCCTCTTTGTTTTGAAATTCCTTCATACGTGCCAGATCCTGTAATTGGGGGTTTGGTATACCGTCAACAATATAATCGATAATTTCATCCTCGTCTATCGGTACCTCCTTCGCCAGTAAGACCTTGGAATGAAAATAATCAGCGAATGTTTCTATCGATTTCCATTCCCGGCACTCAAATTTCTTACGAAGGGCAACTCGTGTTGGGCGGTGGTCATACATGCGTTTCAATCCTTCTAGAATTTGATTTAAACTCATGTTTATTGTTGTTTCAGTTTGGAACCAGTCCTTGGCTTTCCCTTTCAACTCATTGCTAAGGAGTAATTTTGCACGATCATCGTCTAGCTGATATGTTATACACAATAGTCTCAATTGCTGTTCCCAATGCTGAAACG
Organism: Athalia rosae; assembly: GCF_917208135.1. Taxonomy (NCBI): domain Eukaryota; kingdom Metazoa; phylum Arthropoda; class Insecta; order Hymenoptera; family Athaliidae; genus Athalia; species Athalia rosae. Next base: position 12,511,474 of record NC_064030.1, read on the forward strand.
TTCCGCTGGTACCATCGAAATGTCCGATTAATTCTAACATTGCATTAATATTTTCTTTCCGATGATTGTTTTGATTTTGAACAGGTACATCTTGTTGGCGAACCAACTGATTTTCACGCTGAGCTAGCTCCAGTTCCCGTCTCAACAATTCGTTCTCCCTTTGTAACAGTTCCATTTCAAAATTTCGGAAACGAAACAAGGGATCTTCATTTTCTAAATCGCCCCCTTGAGCTCCCTCAATCCTAAGATTCCCACTAACTTCCTTAATCTCATCACTGGCACATATGCTAACCCAAGCTCGAGTCACATCAATTGCATCAAGTCTCGCGATTAATTCCGCCTTCGATCCATTTGTGGGCAATGCACGTTTCCTCAATTCTGCCTTCAATTTTTGCACCGTTAACGTGTTTGGATCCATTTTCACTAATTGATAGTTTCAACCGAATAGTCTCAAACCACCTTCTAATAATCACTATAATGTTCCATTTCGTTCATTAATTTATTCTTATCCCACTTCTGAAATATTGTAAGGGTTTCTAACAGGTTTTGGGGGTCAATAATTGAAACTAATCGGAGTCCGTTAGAATAGTCGAATCTAATTTATTTTAATCACACATGGTAACGAGCTGACCGTCCGTCAACGACTCGTCACTCTAATCATATCTATAAGGTGTACTCTGCCGGTACCTATAGTCAGGCTGTATCTTACAATCGCGAAAACGAAATGAAAATTTAGTACGCTGCATTCAACCGTTCCGTAGGAAGCCGACCACGCGTCTGAGCCGCGCGGCATGGTACCTCGTAGACGCAGGCGTGGGCGGTGATGCCTCCCCCCTCGCCCGCCGCCGCCGCCCCCGCTCGCCGGTCGAAGTGTCTTGGACATCATACGCGAGTGTCAATTTTATTGCAGTTATTTTAAAATTTAAAATTATTGTAGTAACTTCTAAATTGTTTGTTGGTATTAAGTTATGTCAAGGTACAATTTATTTCACAATTAAATATTAATATACAGGTTATAATGAGTCAATAGTATAGATTAGATAGTGCTTGTCATGTTGAATAACTTTTCCTGAGACGGTATTTTCATATCTCTCAAAGTTTAGCTAGGCTGCTAAGGGTTCTGCATCAGGCAGTCTAGACCTTCAATTTTTTTATTTTATATCATTTCCACGGCATTTTATTCTTTCATACATATTTTTTGGATAACTTGAACCGTTTACGCAGCGCACGCAACGGAAGTCTCCAAAGTTGAATAATTTTCCCCGTTTTTTCCACATTTTCCTCTTATTCTTCGTCCCTATTGGTCGCACTGTGATGATATATAGCCTGAAGCCTTCCTCGATAAATGGACTATCCAACACAAAAAGAATTTTTTAATTCGACCCAGTAGTTCCGGAGATTAGCGCGTTCAAACAAACAAACAAACAAACAAACAAACAAACTCTTCAGCTTTATAATATTGGTATAGATACTATCCATACGGGGTGGAGGGTAAGCGTCGCGTTTCGATACGTTGTTAACCTGGTGGAAATCGATGCACATGCGGTTTTTGCCATTGGGTTTCTTTACCACGACTATGGGACCAGCCCACTCGCTGTGCGAAGGCTGAATGATACCGTCTTTCAGCATTTTCTCCACCTCGTCATCAATAGCTTTTTGAATTTTTGGCGACACGCGGTAACTTCGTTGGCGAATTGCGGGATGGTTTACCAACGTCAATCCGGTAAGACGTTAACGTAGTTGTCCCTAAATGTTCGGTTGAGGGCGGTGATTCGGCCTGCAAGAATTTTCCTAACGTTTTGAGTTGTGCGTCGGTCAGCGTTACGATGCCGTTACTAATTACCGCGGTAGAATAAGCGTTACGAGATAAAAAGCGGACCTTTTTGGCGGGATTGTCTTTGAAGGGCCAAGTGTAGGTAGCAAAATCAACTACCATACCAAAGTCACGGATGAAGTCTAATCCAATAATGCAGGTAAAACACAAAGTAGGTAACGTGCGGGCGGTGATTTCTCAATGGACGTTTTGTAGTTTGATTGGCACGCGCACCTCGCTCATAAGCTTGGTAGCTTGGCCCGTGGCTATTAGAATCGTACGTGTTTTGGTGTTAAACGTAGGAATACCTAAGAACTCGATTAGTGTGACCATAGATATATTGAACTAGATCAGACAAGATGCTGGCAAATTGTAGTGTCGCGAGATGAATGTAGTTGGCGCGCTCGGCGAAAATCTCATTTTTGAGGATTTTGCTTCAGGACGCTATGTGACTCACAGAATGACCTGATACCCTATGAGTCACGCAATTTCGCAAATTATTTGCTAGACCGATCGATCTAATAATTCAACGTAACTGTTCAACTTGACCGACAGATATGTGACCGCGCGCAATCAGCCATGTTTTACACGGTATCCATGAATTTTCAACGTTAGATACAGGCTATGATACAAGTAACCTGTAAAACCTGAAGATTCTTTTGAAAAATGTGTGGAACAAAAGTTGCAGAATCATGAAAGGAAAATTAAATAACACATGATGATACCATAGATAAGTGACTCTTAGAAATCACAGTATCTACTGGATATTTGTGGTATGTTCATCGTTTTTAACATAGAATGCAATAGAAGATTGAGAAAAGAAACCGAAAAAATTTCAATTTTGCACGATTTTGTAAATTGTGTTAAAATCTTGAGTGACCCCAGAAAATTATTCGTTTGAGCTGATCTTCGGAGGAGGCTCTCAAAACATGTGTGATACATTTTCATAGGAGACGCAGGAAAAAAAATATCCGTTTTGTTGAGAGGCAACCCTAATCCATATATGATAGGCTTATCGATTCGTAATTGAAAAAAAAAATGTCTGAAAATTTCAGCCTTTGAACTCAAAAATAAGATATAACTTGGAGAAGCACATTTTCCAGTATCAATTTCATCACAGATATGTTAATGATCTGAGTTTTCTCTTTTCTAAAACGTTGTACTCGAATAATGTAAAAGAGTTTACTAGACCCCAAGTATAATAATGAAGAAAACATGTTGCAATCAATATATCTATACTGCAATACTTCTCGAACTCATAATAACACCGTACCCCAAAATTCTATCAAATTCCATACAAATTGAAAATATACATCTGCCTCCTTTCGAAGATACCTCATATTTCGAAGGTGTACAGCTTATTGTTAGTAGTAACATAGATATATTGAACATACCTATGGTAGCATAGATATATTGAACACATCTATGACGGTAGTGGAACATAATACACGCCCCATAAGAAGGTTCTGTTCAGTATACATATGTTTCTACATAGATAATATATCTATGGTTTTACGTTCGGGCAAAGTTTCTACCTCTATCATTCAATAGGTGATACAAATGAGTGCCCCTGCGAGAGACAAATCTGTGAACTATCAAGAGTAAACCCTCTTATCAATCGAAATCACCGCACTACATCCGTGACCTTACTGACAGTTGCTCAATGAAATCGGTGACCAAAATTACAAGTTTTTCCCTCTCAATTATGTACTCGAGGACCTAACAATAAGACAATCTTTCGAACGTGCGAATTTACAATTCGCAACGGAATTTCGAATGGCTTGAACTACTAATGTTCACTACTATTCACTACAAGACAATGATTGGAATTCATAATTCAGACACCAGATGCATCTGAACTGCTATCGCACTATCATCATAGTGGAAGGAAAAAAATGAATACGAGCATTATATTCTAGAAGATATTTATTTTTTTTTAGGGGCAGCGGCGCCGTCCCGCGTTTTACCCATATAACCATCTGTAGTAATAATGGTAGATGACGGGTTCCCAGCCGCCCCCTCGGCGGCGGTTATTCCGCCTCCTTGCTGGCTTTTTGGGCTGCGCCCGTGCTGGCTGGGCCTCCGCCCCGGCCCCCGTCGCCGCGTTGTCCGCAGCGGGCTGCAGTGGCTGCTGCTGCCGCTGCAGTTCTGCCACCGCAGCCCTCAGCGCCACCAACTCCTGCATAACGTTCGCTGTGCTGATCCGTGAATGATGATGATTATAACTACAATTTGATGTAGAGATAGCACCAAAATCAGACACTTTCATTCGTACTGTATCTTTCCAATTTTAATAGTTCTATAGACTTGAACTAGTTTTTCTAATGGAATGCTTGTTGTGATATATGAGATATGTGAAATATGGGTCAGGACTCTTCGTACCACATTTAGTTTGTTTATACGCTTGGTCATGTATACCGTAAGAATCTCAGGAAAGTAAACAACATAGGGAACGCATGAGCGCGAGAGAGAGCTTATGGAAGTTCCGTGAGTGCGAGACAGACAAATTGCCTGCCCCTCCGTTGCCTTTGAGTCCCCACTCCGCCAAATTGTAAACAGACCATCGCTAGAGCTGTTATCTAAGTAAGCGCGTTCGGGTTGAGAGTGTTTTTCTCTCACAATTGATAAAACAAAAACCATTAGCATAAATATGATTGACTTTGTTCCTTTAAATATTGAAAAATTTTCAAAAAAGTTCCCAATTCAAAATGAAGGTTTTCTCATGAAAATATAATTTATTTTTTGTTGATGTAAATGTATTCAAATCTTCAATGATTCTAATTACAAATAATAATTCTTATTATTCTTGATATCACAGACTTTTTTCATTGATTTTCTTCAAACAGGCTATCCGATCAGCTGTTCAGAATGTCTTTCCGTAGCCGCAGAGCAGAAGCCAAGACGATCATAAAATGCATGAATCGCATTCCTTTTTGTCTCTTGCGGGATGCTTGCACTAATTTCATCAATTCGATGTTGCATCGAATCTAAATTGTATACGGTTTGACCGTCATACAAATTATTTTTTAAGTATGGCCAATAAAAATAATCGAGCGGCGTCATGTCCGGCGATCGGGAAGGCCACGGAACAGTCGGGCTACGTAATCCGATCCATTTATCGGGGAATTCTTGATTTAAATAATCCCGAATTCTATTGGGGTTATGGGGTGGAGCTCCGTCTTGTTGCAACCACGCTCGGATCTGAAAATGCCATGGCAAATTGATAGAAACAACTCCGTTTAATTTAAATGGAACGAGTATGTAATTGTTAATATCAAGATTCGAATTTGTCTGACTTTTTAATTAATAATAACACGTTGTCAACTATTTGGGCAGATTTCTAATATGTATACCAATCTTCATGAAAACATTTTGAATTATATGAGAATTCCGATATCGATTGATGAAGTTTTAGATCAACCAATAAATTTCGGTACCATTAAATTTTTTTAAAATATAAAAGTACTGCTATTTGTGCACATATTTCGAAGTGAAAATGTGCATCTGAAATTCATTCATTTTGCAAATAATAGATAAAAGAAGACGATTTCTAAAAATCTATTACTACTTAATGAGCCGAATACGTTTACTATCTTATTTATAATTCACCGAGAGAGATAACGCGTCCGTAACATGATAAATGAATAGCACTTACCCCCGTATCTTCTTCAATACGATGAATAGCCGGTACTACAAACTCTTGCAGGAGTTGCGAATATCTATCTCCATTGATATTTTCCGCAATAAAAATAGGCCCGATGATGTGGGTGCCAAGCATACCAGCCCAAACGTTTACGGATTGCTGATATTGCCGATTGATATCGAACACTTCGATTGGCTTTTCTGTTGACCGATATCTGAATTGTTGACGGTTTGGCCCGTGAGAAATTTGAAATTTACATTCATCAGAGAAACAAATTTTTTCGATCAGTTGATCGTCACCATTGATGAGCTCTACCATATTTTCGCTGAAATTCATACGCCTGTGCCTATCATCATTTGCCTCCACTCAAGCCTGATGCCTTTGCGCTTTGTATGGAAAATATCCCCAATCTTTCCATATCCTCGATACAGTGGACTTGCTGCATCCTACTTGCAGCGCAACCGTCCGTTCGTTCTCGTAATGCTAATTCAATTGTTCTTTTATTTTTATAATCATTTAGGCGCCATTTTGTAACACAAAATGTACGACTCAACAAACGACAGTCAGTTCAGTTTTAACAATATTATGCTTTAATGCAATTAGGTGTCAGAGCTTCCAAATACAAAATTCACAAAATATGGCTCTTTGGCCCAAAAGACTCAATACAATGCAAACTCTATGCTACGGCACGACTCAGAGGCAGTCGGGACGATATGATAGAAAAAAAGGGCAAGAAAATATAATCCCTCCAAAAGGCACCTACGGTGCAAAAAAGTTCGCCAAGTACATTAAATGTTAAAGGAATAACTACTACTCAAATATCTACAATGACAAAAAAGGAAAAATTCATTAATAATTCGAAAAAAAGGATCCAAATCAATTATTGTGCCGAGTACATGTAACTTTGCATCATGCACAGAAGTACTAGAGAAGACTGGAATGAACATACAACGAACAATAATACCAAGTGTAAAAATATAGAATTAGAGAATGAATCAATTAAAATCAATTCGAAGAATAAAAAAAAAAAAAAACTGAATTAAATTAAATTAAATTAAAAACAAGAAAATAAAAACTTGGAGTACGTGGTTCTTGGCGAGCTAATGTTATATTGCCATACTAGAATTCCGAATTTTTTCTCTCAGAAAAAGCTCGCCAAGTCCCACTGCCTCCAAGTTTTTATTTTTTTATTTTTTTATTTTTGATCTAATTTAATTTAATTCAGTTTTTTTTTTTTTATTCTTTGAATTGATTTTAATTGATTCATTCTCTAATTCTATATTTTTACACTTGGTATTATTGTTCGTTGTATGTTCATTCCAGTCTTCTCTAGTACTTCTGTGCATGATGCAAAGTTTCATGTACTTGGCACAATAATTGATTTGGGTCCTTTTTTTCGAATTATTAATGAATTTTTCCTTTTCTGTCATTAAAGATGTGTGAGTAGTAGTTATTTTTTAACATTTAATGTACTTGGCGAACTTTTTTGCACCGTAGGTGCCTTTTGGGGGGATTTGATAACTTTTCGTATGTTGTTGAAGAATATTGTAGTATTGATTATGGTTACATTTGTATACTATTGTTGTCAGATATTTGATGGGTTGAAAAAAATTTAGTTACCATCACGATTAAGCTTAGCAGATATCAAGAGATTTGGTATAGTACTATGCCTTTGCAATTCAACGATTAATTACTTCGCAGGTCGGTTTCCTATGCTTCGGAGAATGTGTCCTATTTGAATAAGAAGGCTCGGTAGCTGCTAAATTGCGATTTGGAGTCCACGGTTTTTCAGTTCACTAGACATATTTGTGCAATTTTATCACAAGTCGCCAGGTGCAATATCCTTAGATCATTAGTTTGACGAAATGGATCTTGGGTTCGAAGCTGTAGCTTATCAGTGTTCAACAACATACCAGGAGAGAGATCGGTTCCTTTCAGGTAACATGGAAGCAAGGGTCGAATTGTTTGGCATCGGTTTGCTTGGTTTGTGATATCGAAACAGAAAATGATACTTCTTCCATTATCGATATGCTTGTGGGTGAAAGAAGAGTGTTAGTTATGATGAATCGGTACAGTAGGTATGAAATAAAAAGAAAGATAATAGTTAACTTATGAACAACTGCTAGGCAGATGGCCAGGTTTCAGTTTGGCTGTAGCTTTCACCGATAAATAGGATCAGAGAGGAGCTCTTGGTTCATATTATGCCAGGAAGAAAACTGAATTCTTGCAGGAAACATAAAAGGACATGCTGAGCACTTCAACTGCAGTTTATTGAATAAATGATGACAGAAGATTTGTTACAAAACAGCCTGATCACGTTCAAGCTTCTGGTACACCTTTGGTTGATGGTTACATGGTTGGCACGCAGTTATAGTATTTCTGCCCGTCGATACTCCTTCTTGCTCGATAACAGATACCACTAATCGCAGCAGATGAACCAAAGGTCTCACGTATTGATCTAAATGACAGATAATGAAGTATGCATGACATATTTGAGAAACATAATTATAGCTATATTAATGTACTCTGTACAAGAACTCACCGAGAGAGACTTGTAAACTCATTGGTAGCGTTGGAGTAGGATCTAGAGTAGGACGCAGGATCTTTGAACCAAAGGATCTTGTAGTAACTGCAAGGAAGATGATACTCCAAACTCATCTTTGCTGAAACTTTCTTCCGTCGACTCAATCGGTGACCGCTCGAAATAACAATAAGCACCAGTCATTGCACCAATAGATAACACATCATTCCTGAAAAATAATAGTATAATATGAAAATCATAATCTTTATAATACCTAACTTACAGGATAATAAAATGTGCTAAAATATACTTACATGATAACAGCAGATACGCATCCGCTATTTTTACACACCTTCTTCTCTTTCTCGTCTCTACGGCCGAACTTGTTCTATTTTCTTTCCTATTGGAGTGCATTCTCCAAACACGAATGCTTATCATTTTTAGCCGTACGGCATCTGATAGTAAACACTGCATTCCGAATTTTTCTAAAATCCAACTGCTGCGATAATATCGGAATGTTGACGCAGTGGTGCTACCGCGACAAATGAAGGCCGAGTTGTACTTTGGATTGACATTTCTCAGTCCACCACTAAAATTTTACGTGCGTGAGCTTCGCTGGCCCGCATCCACGAGTCCTCTCTGTATATGGCACGAAGCGCAGTGTTCTCCGATTATTATTTTGCCCTAATGTATCTTTAGTTCGAAGCTGAAAGTTGTAAGAGGCGGTCCATTATCAATGTTGTTAAAACTTTTATTTCCTAGGTCGATCTAGGGCGCCCTGCGTGTCTGTAAGGAATATAATAAGAATATCTGATTCATTTCAAGTATTGCACTTAGTTCCGCCGGATATATTTTTGTAACTATAAACCCTGCATGCAGCCCTCCTCCTTTCTCATCCGGGCTTGGGACCGCCAATGGCGGAGTTACTGACATGCAGGGCTTATAAACGCGATTGCATTGCGTCTGTTTAGTTCGCTTGTTGTAGTTATCTTCATATTCTTACAATATTTCTGGCACTGCCTTTAGATTTGCCGCAAGAAGAATATGTATGCGTCCTTAGCATTTCTTGGCCAGGGTTGTTTTCTGATGTTCGCGTCATTAGCGTTCACCCAGGCAGACGTCCCTTCTCGAAGCATGCTTGTATAATGCCCTTCGGTTATGTTGCGGCCATGGTGGAATATCGCACTATTAACCTTGTAAACTTTAGTGCAGATCATGATTTTCTCTGTAGGTACTGCTTTTCTACCGTAACCATTCATTTTCGTGACTTTTCCATTCTCTACTGAAAATAGCATTAGCTGAATAATTAAACACCTGTTTGCTGATGATATGTCAGTTTTTACGCTCATTTCTTTCGATTTACAAGTACCGCACGATCCTTCGACCGTTTTCCAGTGCGAAAGATTATCATTGATTAGGTCAGATAAGCTCGGTGGTTTTTTGCAAGATTTGGGCAGCGCCAGTAACAGTATGTTACTCCGTTCGATTGAGGTATTAGTGTAACCGCAATCTTTGCAGTGCAGTTTTATCGTGAGCTGGTGCTCAACTATTATGCTGAGATTATCGCAGTGAGAAATTAAACCTGCTAAAAATTCTGAAGCATCTTGTTGCTCATTTGCAGTAAAGTGTTCACCCGCAAGTGCCCTGACAGGAAATACATTTACCGGGGCTTCTGATCTAGCATAACAATCGATCAACATTTAAAAAATATCGTCTGTTTGGTTTTGACGTGATAAATGGTCCCTGAATGTTCTACAGTGAAATATACACTGAATCGTTGCGTTAGCGTAGCAAGAAACGTGATCGACGTTTCGTAAGCCTTTTATTTGCCACAATTTAGCTGCAGTTTTTTCTTCAGCTGGTACCTGACATGTGACAACATCTTTTGCAATCGACCATCTGCAGTCAGCTACTTTCTGTGCTCTTACTGACGTAAGAGGCATCGGTATGAGATCTGGACGATACTCTTTTCTCAATCTATTTTATTCTAAAATGGCTACCCCATTCGCTAACACAGAGTATGGATCGTAATTGATCAAATGCAGACCTTCTAATGAAGTTACTCGTGAAAGAGCAACGTACACTTGTCCACAAGCAAATACGGAATTACCTGCATCGATTACGGCATTCTTTAGACTCAGGCCCTGACTTTTATGAATTGTAATACCGTAACTGAGGCAAATAGGAAATTGTCTTCGGATAACAAAGGCGCCTCCCATTACCTCAAATTTCACATCAACGCGCTCCAAAATATGTACGACGCCTGTAGCTAAGACAATTTGCACTGTTTCTACGTCGCCGGTATCAGCAGCTCGGGATATTGCCGTTATTGTACCAATAGTGCCGTTGACGAGGCCTAACGTAACATCAATGTTCCGTCTAATCATTATCTTCGAACCAATTTTCACAATAATCATTTTTGCAAGACCTGCAGTTCGAGAACTGTCTTCGTCATCCGTGTTCAACATTTTCTGAACTTTTTTTTTTATGTACGGTGGACAATCAACCGTATCATAAGCCAATAAGTGTATCTCGTCAGTCTGAATTGCGCTCAACATAGCTTCATTGAGAACATCACACATGCGACACGTGGGAAGTAAACAGACTGTGTCGATAGGTAAATGATTTATATAGTTGCAAAGTTCTCGTATTCTGTCTCTGAACTCGGTTGCTTTGAATATGATTTTCCTCGATGACAACATTTTCGTGTCCATATCAGTAACGATCCCAAGGCGTATTCGTGAGAGTATCTCGCGATAAGTTCGATCATTCTTTTGCCTCATATTGATCGTCAGTTCGTCGTATGTAAATAAATTACACCACAGATCCACACTGCCCATTGCACCTATGAGTTTTTCGACATCGGTGTTCGATAATTTTGTGAACGAGGGTCCCTCGTGAACTGGTGGAAGTTGTAGCAAATCGCCGAAAAGAAGAATATGCTTATTACCGAACCAACCATCTTCACAGTCTGCGGTATTGAAGATTTCGACTAATCGAAGATGTATGTACATAAACGTTACGTTCGAGATCATCGAAACTTCGTCTATCACTATCAGGGCAACGTTTTTCAGTTGGTCCCGTATGGTTTTGAGGACCGCGTCTGACAACGGTTTGTATTTTGGAGTGCGGCCGTGTTCAACTGGCAATTGAAAAAGCCTATGAACAGTCAAGCCGTCAACATTGAATGCTGCTATTCTGGTTGGGGCGGTTATTGCAGTATCTTTACTAGCATGCTGCTTAATCCAGCATTTGATAGTTTTAATGAGGAAGCTCTTACCAGTTCCTCCCTCGCCACTGACGTAAAGACGTAGGATTTGATTTGAACCCACCGCTTTGATAACCTGATCAAAAACTCGTTTCTGATCCATGTTTAGCTTGCTTATCATTTCTGAAACGTCTACAGTTTCGACTTTCTCAGCAGCGTCTTTGAATTCTTTCATTGCACCTTCAGCCTCGATAGGTACGCAGCCGAGTGGTACAGTGTCGCTATTTTGTGAATTATCATTGTCTTTCGCATTATCTGCGAATTGTTTGTCAATCATTTCCTTCACATATTCCATACCTTTTTGTACCTCGGTTATGCGTTCGTGATATTCTAGTGCTTGTGCAAGTTCTAATTGCATTGACTGAAATGACTCAGCATAAGTATCGCACCCGTTGCGAAGTTCATCTACATCTCTCCATGGTTGAAAGAGTAGCAGCAAGGCGTAGAAATAACGTTCGGGTTGAATATTCACGTTATTTTTGTAGTGATTTACTAGGCATGGACGCTTACGCTTCTTTAAGTACAGCGACTTGCCCATCGTATAATATTCTACATCTTGACCTGTGGGCTCTACCTTAGTTATGTCGTACCATTGTACGAAATCGTAGAGGTTGGTAGCTTCCAATTCCTTTGGTCGTGCGGGATAATGCGTATCGACTAACGAATCACAAAATATTTCAGTGGAATCGGCCTCCAAGGCTTCGATTTCCTTACGAGATTTTACTTTTCTATTTCTGATTATGTTCACGTCAACCCACCTGATGGTAGTTTCCGGATCTGTGCGATACAAAGCGATTCCTAATAGAGTATCTGCGGCTTCAAGAGCTCCACACTCTCTGGGTGCGTTCGTTTATTCATCTAGTTCGCAGTAACTGCGTTAAAAGCGTTTTTTTATTCACTTACTGCGCAGACGCTACATTCGATGTTGGGTTCTTTTATTCAGTCCCTGCCGAAGTATCCTGAGTACTGCAGCAGGTACGCGAAGGGTACCTTCCGTGCCCGTTGCATCTGCAGATGTATGATGGCGCCATCCATGATTCGACCATAACCTCCGTTCTGTCAATACTCTCGGTTCAAACCGCAACTTGACTCAACTTCAAATTTGTGGTAAGTAGAAGTAAAACCATTTAAGATACGTAGATAGCTTGGCGTAACTATGTATTAATGTTAAAATAATTGTTTTATTGATAATAATTGTTATACATTACAACATAGTGCTCTATCAAAGCCAACACTTATGAGATGTAACAAATTAAAATCATGATCCGTGTATCTCAGGTACAAATTTCACGAATGAATTGTTATCTTAATTGTTACTTTTTCAGAAAACAGATGGAGGACGGAATCGCAGCTGCTGTGGCGCTTGTCATCGACATGCCTTTGGATCTGGATCTTGATGACTCCGAGGATTCCGACTGTGAAGATGCAATAGTACTTTTAGCGGTAGTGATAACTTTCAGCTTTCCTACAATGTGCTCTTGAACTTATGAGACTACGTTTGACAGACGAGTTACTAATTGTATTATGTCTGATCAATAAAATGATTATAACAACGATCAAAGGCTAAAATATATTTTCCCGGTATTGCATGTCGAGTCGTTAGAAAATGTTGCATATCAACACAAAGGGTCAACTGTCTGTCAGGTAAAAATGTTCGTCGATGATGTAATATTAAAACTGCAGATATTTTCCGCAGCAACTTATTCATCGAAACAAAATCGAAAAGGTCGTTAATTATATTGAAACATGCCGGCGGATGGATCGCGAAACCTTCCGATGTCATTTCCGATTGACTGTCCAAACATTTGAGGTAATTACTTTGTTTCCTTTCTTCCGCTCCTTTTTACATATATGTTTTCTTATCTTGCTTTTAAATTACAGGTCGTTTTGGACAAAGTATCTATTGCACTACGAGCAGGAGCCCGCAATGTAAATAACGGAAGAAGTTCGATACCTCCAGAAAAGAGTCTACTATTAACATTGTGGCTTTTAGCTACTCCAGACTCCTTTCGCTCTGTTGCTGATCGGTTTGGAACCACCAAGAGCGTAGCCCATCGTAACTTCTTACAGATCACGAAGATACTATCTCAACTAGCTGCGGAATATCTAAGATGGCCAACTATACCAGAACTCAGACGTGTGCGGATTCTGTTCGATAATTTGCGCCCTGATAATGGTTTTCCTGATATTATTGGCGCAGTGGATGGTACTCACATTGCCATTCGAGCTCCAATAATAGATCCAAAAAGTTATGTAAATAGGAAGAAATTTCACTCGATAATACTACAAGGTATATGTGACACAGAACTGTGTTTCATTGACGTATTTGTGGGTTGGCCAGGTTCATCACATGACAGTCGGGTATGGCGTAGAAGCCCCATTTGTCAGCAGATTGAAGAGAACGAAATCATTCCAGAAGGCACGCATCTAGTTGGGGATAGCGCATATCCTTTGCATAAATATTTGATGACACCTTACAAAGACAATGGACATCTCACTCGGAGGCAAAAAAACTACAATTATGAACTGTCCTCCAAGAGAGTTGTAATTGAACAAGCATTTGGACGCCTTAAAGGCAGATTTCGGCGGTTGAAATATTTAGATATGGCTTTAATGAATAAGATAAAAACTGTGGTGATCGCCGTCTGCGTTTTGCACAATATGTGCATCAAGTGCAATGATCCATGGGAAGAAGAAATGCCTGTGGAACCTGATAACAATGTGGATGATGGGGCCAATGATGGTGTTAATCACAACGAGGATGCCAGGACAAAACGTGACAATATAGCTAGAATGTTAGAGACACTATGAAGTCATCATCATCTGGTCTTGATGAATTCTTGGATGGTTTTATAAGTATTATATAGGCGCAGTTTTTCAGATACAGGTGAATAAGAGGTACATTTCCATTACTATAAATAAATATATTATATGAGTATTTTGTATCAAACAAAAGGGAACTTTAATTGTTATCAAAAATATTTTGTACTGGTTATAAATATAGCATTTATGAAAATGAAATTATTAGAATATTGGATAGAAATGTAACAAGAAAATAAAATGCATATGATCGATGACTAAAAACTAACTAAAATCACATTTGTTGAATGATCCTATTAATTACAAATTGTACTGAAAAAGGTAAGTATTTAGATAACTAGTTGTATCACAGACTTATTATACTGAGAACATTCCTGTATGGTGGGCAGTCCAGTTGCGCTACCGTGTCGGTACCTTAGGATGCAATCACTAAACACAAAAATTCTACGTGCGTGATCTTTGCTGGTGTAAGCAGTCAGGAGCCAGCGAAGATCACGCACGTAGAATTGTCGTGTGCCAGTAATTGTATCCTAAGTTACCGGCACGCTAGCGCAACCAGACTGGCCACTACAGGAATACTCTCGGTATACGTAATAGTTGTATTGTAACAATAGGAATATCCGACGTTGCTTTGGAATAGCTAGGTACACGTTAGGTAGGTACTAAATCGTAGGTACGTTTGGTAAAGACTTACTACTAATATCTTAGAAATTAGACGAATACGTACGCATGGGCCGATTCAACTTTCATCGTCAGAATCATTGCGTCGTTTCTTTGAACCTCTGATAGCCTCTGCCAGTGCCAGAATAGCATTTGTCCGGTTCTGTTCAATTTCTTTTTTTTCCTCCCACATCGATCGCTGTTGTGCTAGGGCCTTTTCCTTTTTTTCACCCAGCAGGTCTCTAATTTCATAAATAACGTCGCTCTTCCTCTTTCTATTTGTTTTTTTTTTTTTTTGCAAATTCCCTCTTAGAGTTGGTACAAGTTTTATTTTTAATTGTGTAGCCTCTTGTTCTTCATCATCTTTCACTGTAACGAAATATATTATTCATGGTCAAACCCCACTCAAGACTGCAGTAAAAAAATATGCCATACGTATTGCTAAAGACACACTTACCCTCGGAATCTATCGCTGTGTCTTCATCATTTTCCGAATTTTCCTTATCTGTGTTAATTATTGTGTCAGATTGGAATTGATTTTTATTGTTGTTAGATAATGATTTATTCACATTATTTATTTGGAGAGTGGAGCCCAATGTATTAGGTGGTGGCTCAACATTTCTTTTATCTCCAAGAACATCGTGCATTTTTTCAAAAAACTCCCACTCTATGGAACTTTCACCCGTTTTTGCGAGTTTGTCGACGTTTCGGTTATAGGTAACAAGCAAATTTTTCCATTTCGATTTCAACTCTTCACGGGTAACAGAATACCCATGTTGAGCAAAAATGGTTAATATCTTATCCCAATGTTTGTTGAATGATTTCTGTGTTTTCATGAACTCTGCATTTGCTTCCAGCCTCAATTCAATTAGAAGCATAGTTGTAGCATTTGACCATTTGAAATTTTGTGGTGCAGAATTGGATGACCCTTGGTCATTGCATGATGCTCGGCATGATGCCAATTGCAAACTCTCGTGGAACATACGTTGACATTCTGAATCTAAAATTTTGGTATTAAGAATAAATTTGACAAACTCACCTAATCTAGCCCTAGCCTGACTGAGAAAAAACATTCAAATACTGATTAATATTACGTTTTAACCATTCATAAGCTTGCTGTAAGTTGATAAATCGACACAAGTTTCTATTTTTACCCCGTCTACCTCCAGTGCGACTCTGACAAACATAAATTTGAATAGCTTGTCGTTGCTGATATATTAATGAAGCCACTCAACAAGAAATTTTATAGCAACTGCTTTTTTGATATTCTTATCAGTTTGATATGTACTTTCTCACCTTGTTTAGATATATTGGAAGATGCTCTTTCTTCCGTGGTGTTCAAAGTTAGAATTGGGATTGGGTTAGCTATTGAGGTAGGTAGCGAGGAAGGTAGTGAGGTAGGCAATTTCAGACCGAAGAACGCCTGAACTTCTGGTACATCTGGTACCAGCATCATAGTTTGTTCTGAAGGATAGTTTGTGTATTTCATTCGTCAATGGTACGTATGGCAAAGCACATGCAAGTAAAAAGACTATCTATTGATCTGCCTCAATAGGCAGTGAACAGCGTCGAGTATTAATACTCACACACGTCTAATTAAAAATACAACCAATTATGCTTTCAATAATTACTTACTTTCATTATTCCAGATAACCAGTTTATCTTGATCACGATGAGGCTGCCCATCGGTATCAGTACACAAAAAGTGTACGTCTGAATTTAGATTTAATCCGCTCATGATCCGAATCTGAACTGAATATACCGCGCAACGATATCCCGCGTAAATTTGATGGCGTGATGACGCTTTACCCAAGCCCAAACCCCTGCAGGATCCCCCATCTGCTTGCCGGCGCAGTAAACGTGTCCCAGCAGTTACAATAGGTAGCTGCGCAGTATACTGCGCAGCCAGTTGAAGCAGCGGGTTAGGTTGCCACTAAATAAACGAACGCACCCAACATGATTCAACATGCGCAAACCAAAATTCCATAGACGACTACACAGAGATTTCGTGGAATTTATGTCTTCGAAAGTCGTGTCTGAGTTGCTTTTTTCAGGCTTAACAACGTATTTGGTGACATACCGATTCAGGAGTGTAGATTTTTCTCCGATGAACTGAATGTCCATATTCCCTTCCCAGGCCGTAAGAATTGCCGGGTTGTAGTCGTTGATATTGGCTTCCTTTTCGGAGCGGGGCAGGTCATACAATCGGCTTTTAGACTTTAGCGTCCGTCTGCCAGCAATCGAAATGGCCACTTCTCGCATAACGAAATTATTCGTGATTGGTCTAGAAAACCCGAAACGACACACTTTTCCAATTTTGCCATTTTTGTTTGCTTTACTTCGCAAACAATAGGAATTATGTGTATGCCGTTGATGTGTATTAACACGACGATGGAGGTTTGGTGAAACATTTTTAGATGGCATTCTGCAAGTAGCATATTTGAGAATGAAGTTTGCTACTTCTTGATTGAAAGACGTTCCAAGAATCGGAGCGTCTTTGATCCAGATCATTAAATGAAAATGCTGCGTTCCTCTACCTTGGTATTCTCGCCTCCAGAAGAAATGCGTTCCTTCCCCAATGAGTTTATCTGGAGAACATATGAAATCGAGCATAGCCTTGAACTTATTTTCGATAAATCTGGATGCAGACACTGGATCAGAGGCCACCAACTGACCAGGTGACATCTTTGCGGCGGAGGAGCCTCCGACTTCGCGTAGATATTCTGTCATATCCGACCACAACCATTCGCTTGGACTTAATGTGAGGAACCATGTCGCCGGTCCGTGATTATATATCATGCAGGATACGTCATTTCTTGGCCTACTCCAATATATTACGCAGTCTTGCAAATATAGCATTCAAATTTTCTTCCAACTCTTCCTTGGAAAGCTTACTCAAATAACTTGCTGCGGTAAATCGCTCCTTTGGATTAATGATATTTAATTTGTGATAAATACCTCCGCTTAGTTGTCTGTTGTTAGCATCGTTCAATAGATAGAAAAGGTATTGTTGATCGGTTTTGAATTGTGAATGCTTTGACATAAGTCTCGATTTGATAAATTCGAAATGAGTAAGACCTTTTGGTCTATCTTCGTGTTGTCCGTTGCAACCGTAAGGATATAAGTGCGGAAAACATTGCAAGTCCAGTGTTTTTTCACGGTTATTTCATAGCACGTCGTGAATTCTCAACATTTGATAGAGATTTGTCGCCGTTTCATTTTCTTTTTTTTCGTACATCGGATATATAGTAAACTGTTCGTACAGCGCATCCGATGCCGAAGCCTGAGTGAGTAACGCTGTACGCTCGTCAGCTTCTATTTCATCGTGAATCTCGTTTTTTTCGACTAAAGGATCGTCTTCGTGATCAGAAACTGTGTTTGTATCTCGATTGTCTTGTATCTGGAATTCCACTTCTTTTACATGGGCCAGCAGAAGATCAGCTGATGCTGGCAGCTCGATCTTCGAATACTGAGGATTATTCGCTTTGAGCCAGACTAACGCTTTCCACACTTTATTCATATCGACTAGTTGTTTCCAAACCAATTTTGATTTTGTTGGGATACCACGAACCAGGATGTAAGATTCGTGTTCGAGATTAATTGGATCCGTTTGCCGGCAAACTTTTTTCAAAGTTTCTTCGAGAGGCAGGGGCAAATAAAATGTTCTGCCCTTAAATTTTTGCACCATCTCTCTGTGAGGTAAATTTTTGTTTGCCACGGTGCCCATTCTTTGAATAGTTTGGAATGCCTTGGCTCTCTGAATCACAATTCGCTCGTAGTCATTTAAGCACGATATAACTTCAGGTACCGACTCGGTAGCGAGTTTATTCAATATGCATTTCGGTGGCATATTGTCTTGGCGAAGCTTTGGGAGACAGTAATTGCAAACATAATCGCAATCGTTACCTCGAGCTGCGACGTGTTGCATCAATTCTGCCCATAAGAGACTAGTCATAGGTTTCCTGAATTTCTGAACGTTCGTGACCTCTCTTTGGAAACAGAGTTTTTCGCAGGATACACATACGTACCGCGGAGTATCAATAGATCGCTTTGTTAATGTTTTAAACGCGATAATGTACTTGGATTTTATATTTTCTTTGTTGAGATCTAGTTCCTGTGTAACATTACTTGCGATCGTATTTGCTTTGCGTTGGGCAAATTATGAGGTTTCTTTCAGTTTCGTTACGTCACCTTCGTCTAGAGCTTTGTCTATGGTGAGTATTTTCTCGAAACAGTTCACTGATTTGCATACTAACCGTTGTATGTATCGCACCGAAGGGAAATGTGGTGCTAATACCTGGACAGGTAAAAATATTGATTTGCAGATGGCGTCATCCATGTAACATACTTGTGAATGACCCAACTTAACGTCCACGTGTTTTACCGTACAATCCAATTGCACAATGAATTTATGAAAATTTCTCATCGTGCACGTCAATATGATTTGCAGAAAACTAACGTACTTGGTCAGTTGATGTATATCTTGAGTTTTACACGTGTTACCGCGAAGCCAACTTTTTTTCACGCTTTTTAATTTTTTCGTTGTATCGACCAATGGTAAGATATTTACTGCTTGCCCCGTTCGGTTGATTATGATTGAGTCTGATAATTGAACACTCCTGTATGCAGCTTCTGCAAAATAGGGTTCACCAGAAGCAATATGTTTGGATGGACCGCATATAGCATCTAGCTTATCCTCAATACTGTGATCGGGACATTCGGCAGCTTTTGTTGAAACAATTTGCGCCTGCTTCTGGACGATCAGTAATTTTTTTTTCAACATAATGATGTTACATTCTCTCTCATGGAGACACCAATTTATTATGGATTCTGCTTTTAACCTGCTCTCGATTTTGCATTGTTCACTTATTCTTGGTAAGATCTTTGCTACATATTTCTCTTTGGATTGCCTTACTGCCTTCGAGTTTGTCGCTCGGATGAGACGATATTTCGTAAGGATTCTGCTAGCGACACTCATTTTTTGCCTCACGTTATCATTTTTTTTGGTTCGTATGTAGTAAAATTTATTATATTGCATCTGCAAATCGCGACGGCGTAAATAATTAGCTCTCAGTCCCGCGCGTTCTCTTTCTGTTTGGGCAGCGTACCGTTTACGGAGCCGTTCACGTTCTTTCTCAATGTTGGACATATAACGTTTACGTTTCAGAGTTCGCTGATGATCAATGCCAAGCAGATATCTATTTTTTTTCTAGCAAGGCGTTTTTCTTTATCCAAGACATCACGGTCTCGCTGTCGAGCCCTCAGCTTTTCATTATTCGAATGATAACATTTTCTATTTTGTTCTCTACGTTTTTGAAGGTCTGAAATACGCTCATCGACGAACGTTTGTTCTTGATGATCATGAGTCTGATCATTTTCAACCGACAATACGTGTCCTAATCTATTGCTATCATGTGGTTCCACTGGGGACTTATCTGAGGGTATATTTTTCTGAATCGATTTCCGTGGCTTATCATCATCATCTTGTTCAATATTATCGTCATCATTATTATTATTCACATCCTTTTGCGGTGGATGGGTATTTTTTTTTGACGGTGCTTTATTTCTGATCTGTGCTATCTCGTCCGATAAAGTTCTCTTTTTACTTTGTTCTACACATTGTCCCCCGACATCTTCGCCAGGTGCCTGACGTTTTCTAGAGGAACCAATGTTTACCGAAACAATATTTCTTTTCTTGTTGATGCATGGGAAGTTTTCCATAAGGTTGCTTTCGAATATTTTTAGCAGATGTGTTCGCATCTGAGAGATATCGTAATTTTTTCTTGATGGCTTCTGACCATTAATAAGCAATATCGCAAATGCAATAGCAAAGACTCCGCAGTCGGATGCATTACTTTGCTGTTGGACTTGAGGGAATTCGATACGTTTGCTCTGAAACTGATAGAAAGGAAACAGTTTTTTCAAGTATATCTTATGGTGCTCATAAAGAGTCTTTCTGTTTAATGAATCGTATATGCATAGCGATTTGCCGTCGAAATAACTGCATACCCAGTGCCCGTCTAATCCTGTATTACCGCTATGCAGTATTTGCACATGCTTTACCTTCGATGAAACTGGCTCAATTGTGTCCGGCATTCGAACTCTCCACGTTTCTTGGGGTAAATATGACGAACATTTTTTGACGATATGACTAAAATGATCCATGTGCAGGTCAGTCAACCACCCACCTGATGTTATTATGTCTTCGGACGTAGCATCCAAATGCGGTGTAGGGCGAACCGCGCTCTTTTGATTTTCAAGAGATATCTTCTCTCTATTTTTATTAACAGAAGGATCTTGTGTTGTGAGACAAGTCTTATCATTAACTAACTGATCGTCATTGCGATTAAGAACGGGAAGAACAGTTACCAATACCGATTCATGCGGTTTGTTGCCTTGTTTTGCTGATTGTTCAGTACGTCCTTTTTTTACGCTGTTTCGCGAATCGTTCCGCAGCTTTTTATTTTGCCTAACCCCATTTGTCAAGCGATTGATTTCACGTGGCATTTGAGGTTTGGGAGAAGAGACGACCTTGACCGCCGAAGCGCTATTTATTCCGTCCACGTATGGAAACTGTTGGATTGCATTGTTTTTGAATAATTTTAACAAATGTGCTCGCATAAGGGTTGCATGATATGTTACCTGATCAGGTTTTTCCCCATATATAAGAGAAATGGCGAAAGCAATCGCAAATACTCCACAATCAGACCCATTGGGCTGTCGCTGTACTGTAGGAAATTGTACAGGATTCTGGTGGAAGTTATAGAATGGAAACAACGCCCTTAAATATATTTCGTGGTCCTTGTGGAGCACCTTTGAATTCATAGAATCGTATATGTATATCGATTTTGTATCGTAGTAACTACAAACCCAGTGTTGCGCTCCGTGCGTGCCACTGTGCAAAATTTGCACATGCTTGGTGGTAGGTGATACAGGTTTTATTGTACCTGGCATCTGTACCCGCCACGTCTCCTGAGGTGCATATTCTGAAAATTCTTTCAGAAGCATTAAAAAATGATCCATATGATCATCATACAGCCATTCGCCAGATTCAATGACATTTAGTAGCCTGTCGTTAACAACTGGTATCTGCAAACTGACCATGATTGCGAGTTGGTTAATCGTTTAGTTCAAAGTCCTCTATCTCTTTGTATTGTGCGTAAAGCAGCAATATGTTGCGCGTAAAGCAGCAATGCGTTGTTTGCAGAGCAACAACTGATCTAATTGCGTAAAGCAGCAGATTGTGGCGCTTAGAGCAGCCTTTCTCGAAATCTTGAGATTTCTAGAGATGGAGGACGTCCTAACCTAACTAACCTATTTATCCTAACGCACCTAATTATTAATAGACCCACGCGATCTAGCCTAGCTAATCCCTTACTAATGCAGATGCACTTGTTACAATCAATAGGGTGTGGGTTGTTCTGTCGCGACTCTAACTCTGAAAATTATTCAAACTTTATGAAAACAACGTAATCTAAAAGTGCACTCTACAACCTCAGCTACGAAATTAAAGCTGTCATCGAGAGCGAACCATGATATATTGGATTCCGATAGCGCGAGATCTCATTCGTAACTGTATGTATGTACATACCTACGGTGAACGAGACACTTGCCATTGGTCGGAGACTAGGGAATTTACGCTCAGTGCTGATTTCGAACAATGTCGGCTACATTCCGATATTAGTTGTAAGCGCTGGGATTCACTAACTTTTCGGTACGGTTGGACCGAGCGGTACGGTACCGAAGGCCAATCAGACTTGCCAGCAGAGGATGTATGTCTTTTGAATTTCGATTGAGCGGGATCCGATTCCCAACCTAACCTAAACCCTTCCTAACGCACTCGTCATTGGTCGAGGAAACGAGGAAACGAGGACTAGGGACTGTGACCCGGTGCTAGGCACCTTAAATTTCAAACAATATTGTATGTATCGTACTACCGCACTTTGGTGTTACGTTGTTGTCAATTTATCAAATAAATAACGAATGAATTGTTCTTTGATTTGACTTATAAGATGTTTATATCAAGAGACTCGGTAGATTACATATATTACGGTTTACAAGTTACACATTTGGTACTCCTCCTTGCTCGCCACCTCCTCGCTCGCCACCTCCTCGCTCGCCACCTCCTCGGCCGCCCCGTTTATAGGGATGGCTTAGCCTTATTAGATTCAATATTAATCTGCTGGCCATCCCTTCTCGCTGCCGGGAGGTGCTCCACTTCCCGGCACGAGTTCCCCTCTGGGTGTTGTTTTCTATAACAGATTTAATGAAATTAACTGAAGATAGCGTATCATCTCGGAAGAGATGCGAACAACACCTCAGGTGGTGATTTCTATGATAGATTTAATGAAATTAACTGAAGATAGTGTATCATTGAGGAAGAGATGCGGACAACACCTCAGGTGGTGTAACCCACCAGATGAGACGATCGGAATCCCACCAGATAAATTAACTCGAATGTTATCTTACGTACCCTTCACATTTCCCAGAGGGTTTGCCTCGGGCACCCCAGGGACCTCGAGGGCTCCTGGGGCCGGGGCAGCCTCCTGCACCCTGGCAGCCTCGGCGGCCTCGGCGGCCTCCCACACCCTCGCGGCCTCCCGCACCCTCGCGGCCTCCGCGGCCTCCCGCACCCTGGCAGCCTCAACTTGAATTGAAAAATTATTTTACCGTCATTAAATAATTATTATAGACGGTTAACCGTCATTATTAGCGTACGACTAATTCGGAGTTCGATCACATTCGCAGCAACTTGAAAGCATTGCACCAAAGTAAGGACTATTTTTTTTGTTGAATCTTATCCACCATCAATGAATGCAAGAAGAAATGCAGATCGAGTGGATAACAATAAATGCCGACTGTTCTATAGGACACTGAATAAATTGAGACAAATTACATGCATACCTTGTTCACGGCCTTCTCTGCTTGCTGCTGAGTGTAGCTGGCCTCCGCTGAGCACGCGGTCGAGCTGGCCAGCTACACTCAGCAGCTCGTCGTCGTCCTCCCACGCCAATATTTCTTCTTCCATCTGAAAATTAACAATACACGTTAGCTTTTCGACTAATTATTGAACACAAAGTGCATGAATTTCTTCCGTAAAATAAATAAATGAACTCACACTTTCAGGCAATTGATGGGTCTGATGCGTCTCTTCTGTCATTTTATATATTATTCATGCATGCAATTAAGAACTTCCGCCTCCGATTCCACAGCCTTCTGTTTGTTGCAATAGCCTTGCACTTCCGTTTTTTTGAAACACGAACTCTTGCAGTTTGATCGACTAATAAGACGATGCTCGTTGTAAAATATTTTGTTAATAAAAAGGAGTTTTTCTCCATCAGAAAGACATTACCGCGTTTAATAGATATTTTTGCATAAAGGATGCAACTGGAATGATGTTGATCATCAGTGTATTTCGTTTGATCCCGCAAACAGAGGTCACCTTCTCGTAATTTTATTTTTCATGTCTGAAATTTCGCCTCTGGGTCACATTCACTTGCTGGACGGATCGGTGAATTTGATTTTCCAGTAGCAGACCAATTGCTTTCGGAGATTCGTATTCGAGTTTTTCTATGGATGCCGATCAAATCCGATGATCCATGGTGCGATTCCAAATTAACGCCTATTATTATATACTGAATGTACGTACGAGCTCGTCACCCTGCGATAAATCCCGAGGATCTATTTTGGGCAATTGGATGGTGTTGTGACATCACAAGAATTGCATGTTATTTAGTATCGAACGGTCCAACCTGTTGATGGTCGATGGGTCCTTTCAGCTAACACGACAGCCAAATTTTGGTTCGGACAGGTTCAAAAGTTGAGAGCATGACGCACAGATGTTGATGGTCTCTTTTATATTTTGAGTCAACCATGTTTGTGCCAGAATTCCCAATTTGATGCGTTGAAGATGTTGCGACACTTTTGGACAATGTTTAATTTTTACATTCAACGCTGCAAGAATAGGGTGAACATCTGACATTCGATCCTCCACCTGAAAAATGTTGACCTTCTGATGGTGACCCAACCCACAGTACTCGAAGATTGGGAAACCCTCCAACAGACGTTGAATTTCTTATTTCATAGCACGAACGTAGATTTAGTAAATGAACGCACGTGATGTTTTTTTCTCTTTAGTTTGCTCTACTTGTTCTTTTGATCCTAACAAGATTTGCAGGTAGCCACAGCTGTCTCTGGATTGATCATTTGCCGCAAGGAATCTCACTGGTCATTTGATTTAATAACAGATTATGACACACATCTTTGGTTGTCACATCCGATTACGGTGTTTCCTTGAACGTTTGTCAAACGTGAAGATCATCATAACGACTCAAAATATTTTAATAGTTATCTGTTGCATCGTGACATTCACTACTGCATAGTCTATCTCATGCAACATGAGATTTTCAATGTAATCAATCTGTGCGGAACACTGTTATGTTGCATAACATGTATTTTTGCGGTCTTCTGAACTTCAACTCCAGTTACTTGTCCGAATCTGAATTTGCCAGGTGACCTTGACTGCTGCTGTATTGCTGAATTATGATTTAGAACCAGACACATGACAGGTTGAGTAACGAATCCATTTTCTGACTCCTGCTCCAATTGAGTAGGGACATGTTTCGATTTGTATTTGGCTTCTGTTATTCGATGCTTTTGTTTTCAGAAGATGATCAAAGTTGGCATTTGAATTTTTAAAAGATGCAGTAGTGATATGGTAACTGTTCTACCCGCACTAAATTCTCAGATTGATACTACATGAGAAGTGACTCCATCAACTTTTCACTGAGCAAGTATTCAGGGGCAGCCGTATAAGGATACAGTAAATAATACATATTGTTCTTATGACTTCCCCTAACCTTGAGGAGACTACAAGGACAGCTGTGACAATTACAATGCAATGATACCATAAATGAAACTAACATTGATAGTGTCTTTTATTGCGAATGTCTTTCTTTTACCATGGACTGTGATCACTGGTATCATCCTATAGATCAATTGTTATGATGCTTTTTACGTACGACGAAAAATCTTATGAAAAATACTCTATTTAAATGCGCATTTCACACTTATATATCGTTGACATTAGCTCATGATAGATGGTGTTCTTAATACTAACATAGATTACGTATACAAACACTGAGTCCACGAATCTTCACACGAATTTCACAATTTGCATTTCATTCTCTTCACTAAGAACGTTAATCGATGCACCATTTTCAGCGTGACGCATTGACGTATATGCTAATATATTGTAACGCATGAGCATTTGAAAAATATGCTTGATTGACCGCAATCTAAGGTCCCTTGGTAACAACGAGACGGCGATCAGCCATCGGTAATGAATGAGGGTTTCAGGAATCGTCCACTATTGCATTCAGCCACAGCTTAGATCGGCGCGTACATTTGTAGAAGTATTTTGTAAAGTGCCAGAAAAAAGACTGTCTTCTTTCATGTAACGTGGAAGGGAGCTCCGGATTTTTCATCTTCGGTTTGTTTAAGGGTGCAGGAACTCTTGGTTTGCGGTATTAGAACGGGAACCGATTCTTCCATCGATATTAGTATGCTGGTAGGAAGGAGGATGGTGTTAGTCATTACGGATTTGTACAAGGGTTTGAGAGAGTGATGAACGTCATACTTGAGTCACATTCGGCGACCAGAACTCGATCTAGCTATTGAAGCAAGATTCTTGTCAAAGAAACCTACGTTTTGGAGAGTTGTTTACCTTTCGATTCGCTACAGCTCTCGTCCCCTAGTGGGATCGCGTTTGGAAAGAATTTTCGTGAGTGTTGTGCCAGGAGAAAGACTAGTTGGTTTCGGGTGATGTGGAAGGGAGCTCCGGATTTTTCATCGTCAATTTGCTCGAAGATGGTCTCTGGAAAGGAACTCTTGGACTGAAGCAATAGAACAAGTGCTGATGAATCTTTCAAAATCAGTATGCTTCTAGGACAAAGGAATGTGTTAGTTATGATGAAGCGATATGGTAAGTACCAATGGCAGGCAAACGTCATAGTTGGCTTACTGACAACTGCCGGGTGCGTGGCCAGTAAGTGATTTGACTGCAGTTGACGACACACCTCATTGGACGTAAACCTTCTTTGTTTTGAAAAGTCTTCCACGCGTTTCGGTCATTTTGAACTTTTGTCGGCGAGTAGGATTGGAGAGGAGCTTTCCGTTTGTGAAGTCCCAGAAGAGGAACCGAATTCTTTCGTGACTCTACATGGAAAGAGCCAAAGAATTTGTTGACTTCATTTCACCTGTGGAAGTAGGATCCATTGATTCGTCGTATTAGGACAAATACTGCTGCATCCTTCGGTATCGAGATGCTTGTGGTGGAAAGGAAAGTGTTAATTGCGTTGATACGGCACAGCAGGTACATTAGGGAGGCATTGGTTATGATTGACTTGTATACAACTTTGGGGGAGGTAGGTTGGATTTTGTCACCTGCAACTTGTAATGACGAACAGTATCAGCGGGAGACCTCCATCTTGGATAGTTTTTCTCTCTCTGATTTTGTTACAGGTTTCATAGCCGAGTAGGATTGGAAAGGAACCCCAAGTTTGTGGCGTGCCAGGAGGGAAAGCATCCTTTTGTGATATCTGGGTAGTAGTGTTGGATCGTTCGGCGTTGGTTTTCCTGTAGGAATAGGAACCCTCGATTTGTGTCATTGGAGCAGAAACTGCTGTATTTTGCGATATCCGTATGCTTGTGGAACAAGAGGAAATGCTGGTTGTTTTGATTCGAGACAGTGGGTACGTTGGAATACGTTAGAAACTCAAAGTTTATGATTGACTCGCACCCATGCTGTTTGTTACTCACGTGATTGCTTCGCGAATTGGACGAACTTGAGCACCTTGCATAGCATCAATCGATTCATCTGTTTTACGATATATTGAAAATTTTATAAGGCAATCACTGTCGGTAGCGATTACCGATGATTCGACGAGCTTTGTCCTTCTAACCTCACAAGCGGACGACGAGCTGGTGAGTGAACACCCGATATTTCGATCATCGATCAAGTCGACAAACATGTCGCACTATTCAGAGTTTTATTACCAAGATTATTTATGTTCGTTCATGGAACTAAGAGTGCTATCACAAGGGCATGTAAAATACAACACACATCCCAGCAATGACGATTCCGTCACTTCTATTCTGTGCCGCCATTGTGTTGACTTGCCACTAGACGGGCTCCGATATCAGCTGCCAGCGCGGCAAGCGGTAGCCATGAGAGCGCCGCTTTTCTGGGACCCAATCACAGTATAGGGAATAACCACACCCGCGGTTTCTCTTCTACAGAATTATGTTGGAATGGTTTTGGATATAGCTGGCTGTACGATGACGACGGTGGTGAATCCGATCGAAACGACCTACCGGTGATCAAAGATTATCATATCCCAGCTCTCCGACCACTGACGTTATTGAAATTACACTTAAATGACAGCTCGTCCGCGATTCATATAGCGAAAGTGCATCCAAAGTTCCCGAAATGCTTTTGATTTAGGAAATACCTAATAAAACAGTCGGCCCTACAGCGCTTTTCCTATCCCCTAGCAGTAAAGATACTCGGTAGTCCGCCCGTTCTTTTGAATGTACTTGGCGCGAGACTCTACCGAGACTCTTGATAGTACGAGATCAAAGATTTAGCGAGGTCTACACCGCAGGCGCTGCCTTGCTGCGCACAAATACGCTAACTACAATTTAACGTGGAGATCAACTATCAATTACTCAAATTACAAATTCCCAATACAAATTACAATACTCGAAAATTACAATACTC
Source organism: Athalia rosae (assembly GCF_917208135.1). Lineage (NCBI taxonomy): Eukaryota > Metazoa > Arthropoda > Insecta > Hymenoptera > Athaliidae > Athalia > Athalia rosae. The sequence goes on from NC_064030.1 coordinate 12,539,979, forward strand.
GAAAATTACGCTGATTCTCCACGGCTACTTCTACGCCTGCAATACTCTCGAAAACGTGACAGTGATTCTAAATTCATGCGTCGCGATCGATCACATGGCAAATACTCAAGATTACCTCGCAACTATATCACATAGCGAATATAGCCAGGAATACGCAATATGAAGCAGCGAAATACAAAATAGCAAAATATCCAATATCAAAATACCAAATAGCAAAATACACAATGATCAAAAGAGCAAAAGCTTCTAATCCAAATGTTATCTCAGATTATAGCTTTTAAGAGCGGAAAAGCAAAGGCGTCAGCCAGTCACGAATTAACACATTCCAAATTATCCAAATAATCAAAAATTGTCGCGACCTGGTCGTGCGCAAAAGAGACTCAAAATACAAAATTATGCGACGGTAGGGCTTTCTGGGCCAACAACCGCGTGGTAACACCCAAAAATGACCAGGCCTGACCCAATACGTCACATTTTAGGGTTAATTCGTGGCTTCACAGTAAGAAAGTGTAACATTGATAATATGAATGAATAACAAAAAATTGTATACAGATGAAATTGTTTGAGAAAATGTATCAATTGAAAGTTTTTTAATAAATCGTGGTAAAAAAATATAAAATAATGAATGAATCAACATGAATTGTATAACGTGTATAAAATAAAAATATGAAAATTAAAGAAAATAATAAATATGACTGTACTCAAATAATTAAAAATTCGACGATGCCAATAGGTCATATAAAGAGTGACATGAAAATATCAAAATAAAAGAATAAGTATACGTACGAATTTATCTAACAAAACAAAGATCAACATAATCGGCCTACAAAAGAATGATAAATACATGTAAAATAACTGAAAGACAACACAAGAATGAGATGGAAGAATGAAAATGAAAATGATTAGTAAAATTTCGAAAGTGATGATATCGTGACCGTTTTAAAATGGCGTTGTCAATCCTCAGCTAGTTCGTCATCCAAGATCTTCCTCCTTTTCCAAGCCTTTAGGTATTATATAGATTTGTTCAGTCCGTGATATTGAGATGCAGGCTCCAGGTAGCAAACATGCTCGAAGTATTCGAATTTTATTTTTAAGAAGAAATGTAAAGATGACAAATGTATGCTGTGTATGTGTGATGTATATCGAAGAATGTGGTACAGAATTATGTATATTGAGGTGATCACCGATCTCGAGGAAGTCCTTTCAAATTATGTTCCTTCTTGCCTTGTACCTCTTATTACTCCCACTCTTCGCTCTCTGATCCTCAATTCCCCTTCCTACATTCTGTCGATCATTTGATAATTCGTTACAAAAGTAAGGCTTACCTCAGCGATAGAAGAAAAAGAAGAACGATAGATTAGAAAATAAAGGGGAGAAAAAGCATTAAATGACTTCAAGAAAACTGTAGGGGGGCTTTAGGGGAGCGATACGATGATCGATGATTCCGTGTAGCCGGGTCGACGGTCAGACGTAGAAGAGAGGGATCCTTCGATTCGTCCTGCCGCATATCGATATTCTGGGGGGAGTAGCTTCCGATGTTTGATTGGTCGCTTGGATCACTCCAGCGACACCTTAGCTGCGCTGACTGCGCAGGATGAACTGGATGACTACTGCTTCAGACTGCACGGACCCTGCTGTACCCTGATGCTTCCCTCGTTATTCGCTGGGTGTCACTCTCGGAACCACCGCCGCCTTGGAGTAGCCCCCCAACCCTGGGCCCACACGTGACCTCGCTAGCTGGGGGTTATTTGGCTTCGGTGCGACGACCTTCACTTTGGATCCTCGCCGGACCGCACCAGGATCGGCGTAGGAGGTCACCTGAACCCCGCTCCCGCAATTCTGCTGCTCCTTGGGGTGAATGATGTAGCCGGGGCCTTTCTGGGGCAACCGCGGAGTCAACACGGTGTCCGGAGGGTGGTTATTGTTGAGGTGGTTCGGCGCCTGGCCGAGAAGTCGGGATGGTAGGAGGCTCTACTGTGGAGTTCATCTCACGGCCTTATACGCTGCCATCCGGCATCCACGGAGTTGGTGCGATACGATAGTTGGGGGAATATGCAGCAGTGGAAAAGTCGTCCACTGTGCTCCCCGGGAAGACATCATGGCTATACGAGATGGTAGACGCTGATCTTCGTCCGTTTCTTGCGGCAACCAGAGCTGCGCGTCTTTTGGGGCTACTTTTACTTAGTCCGATGCAGTATGGTCAGTGAGCCTTCCACAGTAGCATCCGTCGGGCTGTGGTATTCCCTCGGTGGTCGGGCTCCAGGACATGGGGAGGGTTGGAATGGGAGGAAAATACAAAAATTATTGCTATATTACAAACTACCTAAATCCGTCACTGTTTGCCGAGAGTATCCCGCCGATCTGGCCGTATTTTCGCGAAGTTGCATGACCCTGTGACGGGCATGCAAAATGCAACGTCACAGTACATAAGTTTGCTCGTCAACGCAGTACGCTTGTAACGATTCCTTCACTTTTGAATATCGCTATGAATGAACATTACACGTTGATCAATATTTGTTGGCAGGTATTATTATCTTTAATTTAGTTATAAGTTGTTTGGGCGCTCATTATGTACAATAGTTATATAATTTCTTGGGTCCTCTTGCCGTACATATATGTTTTGCATGTAGAATAATGAGACGCCACTACATCACAAAAGGAACAAATAACAGGTATGGTAAGAAAAAATAGCACGCGACACAGTGCATATGAATAAATAAAACGAATAAAGGTGTATGAAATAAAATCAGGGACCGTCGAGTATTCATACATGACGTGACTAATAAAAGAAAGGCGAGCGGGATATAGAGACAATAATGCAGTGATATCCGGTAACGAACTCAATCTCCCTGGCGCATTACATTGATGAAATATATATATATATACGTATCTCTATGAACTTATCTTATCATCGCTCACGTCTACTCGTCACGACGGCCCAGGGAGAAGAGGACTAATTTTTTAGGATACGTCGAGTCGACAATTATCGGCATTACCCGACAATTGTCGATTCTTCCCGCCTTATCCCCGCTCTAGCATGACAGGTGCCTACACGCTGTAGAATGAAGTTCGTCAACCAGAGCCAATCATGAGACCAAGGCTTGCAGGTTAGGGAAAAAATTGATAATTTGCAGCCGCTTACACCACACCCTGTTACACTTGTCGTGCTTGGCGGGTCTTTACCACCAGAGGCATGACTAGGACCGAAATTGGCTGAAATTCAACCCGCAAACGGGCAGTCATTCATAATTGATACACGAATGAGCTCGCTGATGGTAATGGCTAGCATCTACATGAAAAACTTTTGTGTAGACCTGATAACATGCCGCTCGCTGATTGATACCTGCTCCATGGGCAATTTTATGGCCGAAAACTTCGCCGCCACCATGGGTCTGACCATGAAGTAATGCACAATATACATTGGAGCTTCAAACGATGCATCGACAACTACAAAAAAATACGTCAGGGCAACCAGACAATCACGATGCAACAGCTACCTGAAAACACTGACGTTTCTGATGGTACCTCACATCTCAAGTAATGTACTGCAACGTGGCTTTTTAAACAGATCAACCTTTTGAGCGGCCCCACATTGGGCCCCACTTGGGACGTAGAAGGTTTTCTATTTTTCCCCCAGGCGGGTTGGACCCGGGAAAAACCCACGTGCCTTCGGCGCGATCTGTACGAAACTGAAAACGGAAAACGGAACGGAAAACGGAAAACGGAACGAAAAGATTGTTGGGCGCCAGACGCGTGTCGCGTCACTTAACGGAATAACAAAAACTTACGGAATAAACGAATACAGATCCGGCGGAGTGGCTGGCTAGGCACAGGCTGTTCAACAGCGAAATAAATGGTAGAGTGGCGTGGATCCACAACAACAATTCGGGCACAAATAAAAAACGATAACGTAACGTAATTTCGGGAGACTGTATTTTAACAAATTCGGTAGGAAATACAGAATCGGTAGATTTATAATAGGTCGAGAGTAACAAAATATAATTCGGTTAACGGTAGCGGGAGGTAATTTACGGGAGTACAGAATTATAATTTCGATATTCGAAAGGCCTACGGGAGTTTACTGATTCTTTCACAAATTATCCGAATGAGCGATAATTACGAACGGGAGAAAAGGCGCGGTTTTACACGGAGCGCTTTTCCGTGGCTACTCTACGGTAACAGACGATAGATTTTCCCAATTGATCGGGACCGTAACGGAACGCAAGATTTACCGTAGGGGTAACAGATTACCCAAAGAATGACAAATTAGATACGGGAGAAAATATTACAGAAATTATAACAAAATACCATACAGCATCACCAAATATCACCAAGGCTTTCCTTAACGTATTACTTAAATTTTTCTTAATAACTCAACGTACTAAATGATACCCCGTGCAGCAGATGCACGGGAGAAACGGTAGAAGACCAATTAAATGCTCAGAGAGCGAAAATACAAAACGTACGGTAACGGAATTCAGCCACGAGGTAAACCGGGAGGAATTACAAAATTGCCCAAAAAAAACCGAAAAACGTAACGGACCGGACCGTACCAAATTGCGGTGGGGCGCGTTCCCACCGACTTATCAAATACTGGATGCAGTGGGCCTTTAACCACCGACTTACACTCTAAATAAACTGGATGCAGTGGGCCTTTAACCACTGACTTACACTCTAAATAACGGATGCAGTGGGCCTTTAACCACTGACTTACACTCTAAATACTGGATGCAGTGGGCCTTTAACCACTGACTTACACTCTGACAATAAAACAAAATACGTAATATTCTAGGCAATTTGCAATCCCCCACGTGGCTACTTCGTGCCTCTCTCTGAAGGTGGAAAACCTTACCTTAACGGAAGGAGTTCGGCACCCACTGACTCTAACTTAATACGATTGTTTGAACTGACTCTAGATTTAAATATACGGTAGCTAAGGGGCGGATAGGAGTGAATCTAAAGAACAACGGTAGCGGTAGTGTTGGGTGAAAAACGGTAGCGGTAGACGGTAGATTTGGGAAAGCGGCAAAGGAGGATCTGAATTGGTGAGGAAGGATCTAACCAAAACGTCCTGTCTGGTCAACGGTATCTCGTAGAGTAGGACGAGTTGAGCGCCGGTGTCCAGGATCTTCTTACTCGGAAATCGTCCGGATTGGCGATTCCCTCTCCTAATTAGGCCACAGGTGTAGGGCGCAATTCTTCTGGTGACAATTGAATTTGCCTATTCGGCGCCTCTCCTCTCCTCTGACGTCATCATCCATGCTTCCTCATCGGCCGCGCTCGCTTTTGAGTACTGACCGGCTGGCTGTCTGCGTTCAGAAGGCCATCCAAGGCTGCGTCGACTCAGGCACTTGGAGTCCTCATCCTAAGAGCAACATCTCTATTCTATGTCGTCTCGGGAGTCGGAATGTAGTCCTGGGCTCACTTGTGCCTCGGCTCCTACATGTCTTCCTAGGCAGAACGTCATCTCGGGAGGTTACCAAGTTTTACCCGGTGACGGGATCAGTTCCGGAACGGTAGATGTTATTTTGGTCTGGCTCCTGGCCAGTAAGTTACGCGACGGGAGGTGACACTACTCAGTTCATGCCACCCTATACGCCGCCTTCCGTAGCATCCATTCGTCGATAGCAGAGCGTCTTACGCACCTATCGTCTAGCGGGAGATCGTAGACGGGTCGTCTTGCGGTCCTATACGCCGGTAGCGATTCGGTAGATCGGGAGGCGGGAGATATTGGCGATGCTGTCTTCAGCTGGTGGTCCGGTCCACCACGGGAGAGTGCACATCGGTAGTCTGATTGGCACGGATGACGTCAGAGTTGTACCCTTGGAGGAAAGGGCCCGGGAGGTCCTCGTAGGTCGTCCTGGCTCAACTCGTCGGTATTTTCCCAGGTCCCATAAGAGAATATTCGGAACGACAACGAAAATTAGCTTAACATACGGAATATCTCTTATTTTAATTTAGCCTTGGTGATTCGTTTCGGTGTGCTGCAGTTTTCTAGATTATTAACGAAAAACGGGAGGAAATTCCGGGAGATTTGGGTGCCGTAGTAACGGGGCTGAAAACGCCACGTTACAGTACCTAACCTTCAAATTGACCGTGGTGTTACGTCCCAATAGCATGCACCAGCGTCTTCTCTTTAATTACTCGGACACGACATGTAATTACTATCAAACTCTTATAAACCTTCCTTACTTTTAGTATTCCAACCGTTTTGAACTATATTACGCATACTCTGGAATAATGTAGGATGAGCAACAACGCATCAGGTAGTCTGAGAAACCATAAACCCTATCCCCAGACTACAGTACACATCTTTTTCAAAGATGTCGGCAATATGGTCAAGACCAACCGTTTTGAACTATGTAACGAATACTCTGGAATAATGTAGGATGAGTAACAACGCATCAGGTAGTCTGAGAAAGCAAAACCCTATCCCCAGACTACAGTACACATCTTTTCCAAAGATGTGGGCAATATGGTCAAGCGGATAGCAAAGCTATGCAGCTGCACGTGCAACCACTTGAGATAGCCGTTGAACTACAATACCAAGAAAACCCGTAAAAATAGACACTCAAAATCCTGAAGAACCGTTCGAAGAAAATTAAGTCCTAAGGATCGGAAACGTTCAACACCCACATTCTGGAAAAATTCCGCCAACGCTCGGATACGAGAGTCCATCCCTCAGCCCTCGCGTTCCCCCAATCACAGCATTCCTACTGCGTAGCATCTTTTCCAAAGATCCAAGTCAACCAATAGCATGTTTCCGCGCCCGCACAGTTCTCCAAAATTCAACCCCACCAAAAAACTCCCCTATATCACTCATATAAAAACCCGGTCTCAGCAGATCCCGCTCTCTCTCAAGATCTAAACCTCCAGAACACTAGTGATCCTAAGACTTAAACCAACAGAATTCCAGTAATACTCCGGACCTAAATCGTCAGAACACCAGTTTCTCTCTAACATTTAGATCCGGATCGGAACTCAGACAATTTTCCCAAATCTCTAAATCTCACAAATTTTTGTTTCAAGTCATAATCTCTACCACATAATTGAATTTTATTTGAGTTTATGAATGAACTATGATGAAACAAACCTAAAATAGTGAACCTGATTAAAAATATTTTACATCATCAATTATTCCATTATTGATAATATTCATATGTGAATAAATCCAAATAAACACTGTTCAAATAATAATTTTCATCGTCATCATTTATCTCAACTGTGCTTAGTAGTGGCTGGTAAAAAAGTAACTACGGTAACATAGTGATTCGATAGTGTGTTGATCTATCGCCCAGGTAAATTGGCGACCAGAGACCAGCTGGGTAGAAAAGAAAGATTCTTTTCAGTATTTCACGTCCGAATTCAGTCGATGAACCCGGTCATCATTCGAGTAACTTGCAAGACGTAACAGCTTTATCCTGAATGAATTTGTTGGCAGCGTCGGGATGGCAGCCAGCGATGGAAAAAAAAACAGTAGAAAAACAGTGAAATGAATCGATTTAATCAGAAAACAAAGAAATTAGACATTTTTTTTACAACTTTGAGAACATAAGACTGAAAAAAAATTCGTGAGACTATCAACCCAAGATCATCAAGAAGATCATTAGCTTCAACTGCATCATCGCAAAATCTTCAAGAAATTCAACCAGAACTGACACCGCAGATTCATCCAGAACATCTCAGCATCCGACGGAAACCAACCAGCACCCATCGCAGATATTCAACCATTCCTCGTAGACCATCGCCTTTCATATCTTTAACTGTCGAACAGATCTATATAAAGTAAGTTTACGCATTAAGCAAATTAATCATGTCAGTACTAAACGAACCAATGAAAGTAAGTTAACCAGCTCCATGAATCATCAAACAATAAGAGCTGACGGCAGTACCAAACTAGATATTAGAGATTATATTAAGGTAATACCCGAATTCAGTGGTTCTGATGGATGATTCGTTTAACGATATGTACATTATTGTTCGACTTCAAAAGCGTTAATCCCTAGTTGCGGAGAACAATTCGTCATATTAATATTGATGTCCAAATGCAAAGGCGAGGCCTTGAATCGATTAAACAAAGCTAACGTACAGACAGAAGACGAACAAATCGACCTCATTCAAGAACATTTGAGAACCTAGAAACCAGTAGACCTATGGATACAAAAATTCCAAGATATCGGAATAAGACCGAAGGACGAACTCACAGATTTCAATTTTAGAATATATCAACACATGACTCAAACACTTAAGGAAATTGAATGTGAAGGTGGACCGTTAGCGAGAGCGAAAAAATTATTCGCTCGTAGTTCCGCGATGAACTGTTTTATCCGAGGATTCCTAGCCGATATCGCTATTGTTTGCGTGGACAAAAAATTTTTAGATTCAGCAGAATTAGGGAAGCTAAACTAGCAGAAAGCAGAGGTAGATTTCCCCAATTCAAACAATTCAGCAAAAATCTAAGAGAAACAAACACGGAAGACTGTGATGTTACTCAAAATTTCAACGGAAGTACTCCACGAAATAACTCAAATCATTTTGAGACTGCTTACTCAAAGCCGAACAATCGAGCAGCTTATCAACCCCACAAATCAATTGACAGCACGGGAAACTTTTGCAATTACTGCAAAAAAGATAATCACGTCATAACTGAATACAGAGCACGACCAAGCAATAGACAACCACAATCAAATTTCTGTCATAACGGATCTTATACTAATTCTTCTGAAACCTACCCTCACGTTCATTTGACTTGCCACTATTGTAAAAAGTCAGGACACTTAATTCGCGATTGTAGAAAACGGAAATATGATAACGCTAAACGAGAAACACAAGATAACCCATAAAACGGTAATCAAACAATCAATCAGGCAGGAAACGAGACATTTTCCCCTCGGCAAGGCGTGCCGATGGGAGAAATTCAAGCATCACGTGGAAATTCGCAATGATCAATAAAATTCATACAGTCAAACTTCAACTAAATCCAGCCCATCCAAACTATAATTCACCCTCAATCAAAATAAATTCGAAAGACCTCATCTTAGATCAAACTGAATTACCAGTAGACACTGGAAGTAGCTATACAGAGGGGTTCTGGACGAAAATTCCTACATCACCTACAATCTAGCTGAGACGCAAACCGCCGGTTCACCGATTCTCCTCCCCCGTTGACGAGGTAGCCCTAGATGTGCGGTCATCACGCGACCGCTATTTTGTTTTCGCGAGATATAGCGACGGTTTTTTTGGAAAAACGCCAACGGTTTTCGAACCGCAGCCCCCTCTCCACCCTTCTCTTTCTCGCTATCGTCAAGACGAAAGAGATTCGTAAATATCTTGTTCCGTGGAGCGATCGTTGGTGTCATTATCGTTCATATTTTCAACAAAATTCCGGGTCCTCGATCCCTCACACCTCCCCACACCCCCCTGTCGGGGGACAAACCAATAGTTCGGCTGATCACAATGCGGAAGCGCAAGCGTTGGCGTTGGTTCCTTCATTTCATAATCAATCGAGGATTTCTAACTTGACTGAGTTTCGTAGAAACGTTGGAAAGTGATCTTAAACGATCAACAATAACTGCCAAATTTGTCTACAAAATATTTAACGTTTTTAGTGCACGTGTGAAATCTGGACGCTGAAAATTACAACTCAAAATCAGAATATCATGACTTCAACACAACTGAACAAAGTGGGCAGGTCGAAGAAATTTCTGCCGGCGAAAAAATCACCCTGATCAAGTATCAAAAAAAAGGGCTCGCAGCGTCTCATAATAATCCGAGTACCATCGATGCATTTTCCGATGATACACGAGATCCCCGCCACTATGAAACAAATATGCTAATCCACGTTTTCAGGCCTTTCCGCCGTTTCCGTAGTACGTTCGACGAGCCTCGATTAAAGCTTACGTTCTTATGGTAATTAAGCAATACTTGTGAATTCGTACAGCATTAGGAGTAGATAGGGTCGGGTATGGGGCGTCACAACAAACCCCCTCCCTTCCCTCCTATGGCGCCATCCCCTCGCCTAGTGGGTTATCGGGCGTCTACCCCCACCCCTCCGCCGGGGTCTTTTTGGGGCATCTTCCCCTCCGTCGGGTCTTTAGCGGGCGTCTTCCCCTCTTCTTCCTGTTTGGGGCCTGCTTGCTGTTCTGGTGACGTCACGCTGGCTTTTTTTTTGGGGGGCATGGGATGGCGGTATTCGCCCCGTCCTGTTTTTTGACAGAGGGTGGTGTTTGCGTTGATTATTTGGGTAATGAGTTGCGTACTTGATTGAGCAGGTGACTGAGTCCGTAGCAAAGTATATCGGTGTGTGGTAAGGGAGGAGGAGAAGGAGGAGGAGGAGGAAGGGGACAAGTAGTAAAACTCTGGGTCGACACGTATTTTTAAAAACTTACGATTGGTATTTTATTCCACTTCGTGGGTTTTGTAAGAAATGAGTACAATAGTTTTTGGTGATTATATGTAAAGCTTACGTTCTATCGGTAAAAGTAATGTTTAATTTTTCTAATGGCGTTGTAAGAAATAAGTACACTAGTTTTGGTGATTATAAATCTAAAGCTTACGTTCTAATGGTAAATGAGAAAGAGTTGAGAATTTGTACAACATGAGAAGACTAGAAACTCTCGTCTGTCGTTCTTTGACAGTTTTTTGGCTCCGCAGCACTGAATGCAGTGTGGTGTTCGCACTCGAGATACATTGTTACAGTGATCGGTGGAGGTCAGCCCTTCATAAAATTCAGCCACGATGCGGTCGTTGTTTTTGTGGTCATTATCGAATATATCCACAAACTGCCCGAGAGTAAAACCAATAGCCATAAAATGCACAAACATAATACAGTATTGTCCACATACGTCCGAAGAAAGACTTCGAAGTTGTTTGACGTTCCAGTGGAGTCTTCTGCAGTTGCATCGCAGTGTTCGTCTGTGATGTGGTATGAGCGGTGGCATTCCGAAACTGTCGAAGTAGACTCCATGACCGGTGGGACTGACGTAGAACGCGACCCAGTGGCTACCCCCTCTCGTGTGATCATCGGTGTTTGCAACGATGATTGTTGGTGCTGTTCAAACAAGAGGGATTTGATCCGCGGCAAAAACCCCGCGAGTTCCGCTTTGAAGCGCCGGCAGTACATCCAGAATTTGAATGGTGTTCATCTTCGGTATCGGAGACGATCATACTACCGAATGTGTCTACTACCGTGGCGTACGTAGGTTCTTGGTCGACTGATACAAGGGTAGAACTGCTGGGTGCTCTGTCGTCCACCGGGGATTCGGGTGAATTCGATGCGTGAGACTGATGCTCGGATACTATTGGCAAGGGAGAGTCTCTGGTGGAAGACCGCGATGTCTTATTATTCTGCGGGTACGCTTTGTGGCAGTCTCCTGTGATACGCCTCGAATTCATCCAATTCTTTAATCTGATCACGTTGTTTGGAGCATACGCGTAGAATTCCTCTTTTTTAGCGCCGTGAAAGAAGCAATATTCTTTGCTCCGATCTAATTTAGCGAACACGGGGCAGTCGACTTCTTCCGAATTCATGATTTCCCGCGAAGTGATGTCCTGTAGATATTTGGCTTTTTCCCGACCGCGTGTGATGATACGATGGGCATGGCGTGCGATTTCTCGTAAATTGGTAGCAAGTTGATGCAGCGTTATGTCTCCTCCGAACCAATCGATCCCGTGATGATAACAGGTCACGTAATTGTTGACGGCACACTCCTTCCCTGATAGATCGGTAAACGGGTATGGCGGTTGTACGACCCAGTGAGAAAAATACGAATTCTCGAGTGCAACTAATGCCACTTCTTTCGGCAAGAAACGTCCGTAAACATCCCTGAAGCCTTGGATATCTACGATAAAATCCATCGCTGATGAAGATGTTGTCGAGACGGTGAGAAGCACTTGACTGTTTCTCTCGAATACGAAACTGCCCTTTTTAAAGTCGTCGAGCCGTACCTCCCACTGTGCTTCTGTTCGGGGGTGATCCCAACACGTGTCGCTCCGTCTTTTTTTTTGTCAGCGTTCGGGCTAACAGCCGAAATCTGTGACAACCTGACGCGATGCATCGACTTCAATAATATTGTCGAATTCCGCGTACACGATACAGTTGATAGTTTCTTTGAGTGCATCGTCGAAGCGTAATTCAATCCTGAGTGTTCCGTGTTTGATGAGTGACCAGTGAGACGAACAGTTGGCCGCAAGATCAGGCGTTAGGTCAAATGCTGTGAGACAATTTCCCATTTCATAGTGTAGTCGTCCGATACCGCAGCCCTCGTTGAGAAAATGTACTCCGGTCCCAGAGAATAAAGTGTGATACGTGTCGACGTATACGCCGTTCTTTCCAAAGCTCGGTTGCAAAGCTTTCGAGGGTATTTGAATGCCGTCGACGTACAACGATAGATAATTCAGCATGAAATGTTGAAAGTTGAAGGGATTCCGTTTTCTGTCACCGTTGAAAGCCTTGTTGCTGACTAGCCCCAAAATGACGCGTTTCGGTAGTTGTCCGAGTATGACGTTGTCCAGCGTCTCAGCCTGCACGCCGGCATGAATGGTGAAGGCTTTGACTTCAACTCGGGTAACCAGTTATTTTGCCGTACCCTTGGCTAGAGTTCTTGCATGAGCCAGCAATATACCTGGGCTGATTTTCACCCGGCGCACGAGTAAAGATGCTTCTAGAATATGTAGAGTATGCAGCGCTTCAGTTTCCATAAGGCAGAAGCTATCTTTCGAGCGTACGAGGCGTACTCGTAGTTCCACATCGTTCAGTAAAAACTTTTCCTGATTAAAGACGTCGCAGTGAAGATGTCCGATCAAATCTACGACGCGTCCGTTTCGCATGATTTCGTCGTACGTCGTTTCCACGCGGTTCGCAAATATCTGTTTCGCCGTTCTTGTTATCGTACCACAGTCCGTGGTAACTGCGTAATGTAGCAGCAGGAACGATTGTCCGGGAAAAAGGGGACTGAGCTATTGCTCGGAAGTGTGATGTAAAAGTGGTCCTTTGCCATCGCACTGGCGTGTCTTGCGAGGTTCCGCGTCAACGTACGCAGAACGAATGACTTCGACGACACCGTTGATCTAGTCTTTTGTCTCTTTTTTTTTTCTTCAATTTTGGAGGGCATCGCCATCGGGACCTCTTTCCTCAATACGCTGAAGCTCAGGTTCGTAGAAGGTACCGTCAATTTCTTTGCCGGAGAGATCCTCTTATACATCGACAATCCGTGCGCGAGCGAGTACATGGCGAAATTTGAACAATTCTTCGCTCCAGTTTGCCTCGTAGCCTTTCTGGAAAGTTCCTTTGGTTTTGCTGATTCGCACGATATCGTTTTCGCGAAATCGGGGTCTGCCGATACGACGTGCTGGATACCGCTTCTGCATGTAAGCCCGCGCTTTTGCAGCGTTCTCTAGCGTCACCTCGGCAGGGGACATACCGATACTCGAGTGACGTGTCTCGTTGTACGCTTGAACGATGAGTGGTGAAACGTCTACGTAGCGCTGACTATTCTTATGCGTAAAATAACGCTAAAGTCGCTCCTTGAGTGTGCGATTGAAGCGTTCGACGATAGCCGCTTGTATATCGGGATTGCGGGTAGTGCGATATCGTATGCCGTTGTCCGAAAGAAGCTTTTGAAATGTTCGTCCGACAAACTCCTTACCCTTGTCGGTCTGCAGTAAAACAGGTCTACGTGGGGTTGTGGTTAGCACGTGTTGAAATCCTTCCGCTACGGAATTGGCTGTTTTACACTTCAGGGGTACGACCCAGGCGTATTTGCTCAAAACGTCGATGACCACCAGTAAATAGCGATGTCCGTTATTTTTTCTTCTCATCGAGCTCAAATCGGCCAGATCAGCCTCCCACACGTCGTCGATGCTGGAAACGTCGTATCTTGCTCTTTCAAAGTTTCTTCGCACGGATTTGTGCAAAGTGTACGTATCCTGTGCAGCCAGCCATTTCTTCACCATCGCTCGAGTCTTTTCGCCGCGAGCCGCCCGTTCCAGATTTCGTGCACCCGCGTAGCCCGCAGGGTGTGCTGGTTCGTAATAGATCTCTTCGAGCATTTGCATCACTTCGAAAAGCGCAGTCTTTTCCAATTTCGTACTCCCGAATAGGGGGATCCCGGAGACACGTTGGTCTCTTTCGAACGATTACGCGTTACTGGAACTTGAGGTTGCGGGCTAGCCGTCTCATCGGTTTTATCGCTGGTGGTGGTGGTGACGGGTCTTCTCCTTTTCGGAACGAGGCTTCTTCGCGTCTCGTCAAACGATCGAATAGTTTTCCAAAATTCATCATTTCCCACACACTCTCGCGGCACTTTGATCGCGTGGAGAAACCGTGCAAACTATATGCTTCCTGCGGGATCAAATGTCTTTCTCGAGCGCATCGTGTGATTGATCAGATCGACAATATTTGTACCGGGAATGATTACTCCGTCGATTAAAACAACACCGGACACATCCCATCCAAAACGCGCAGATGTTTCGTCGCTCATCGTCAGCAATCGCATCAAAAGTCCCGCTTTTGCAGCATACCTGTTCGGAACAGCGTCTACTATCTTCTGATACTTCCGTTTCGCAACCGCTCTCGGTATTTCGTTGGATAATCGGCTCGCCGTGTTGCTTTCTCCGTTATCGCGAATCAGAACTTCCAACGGCTTTCTATCCTCGTTTGCAAAAAATAAATACCGCTGCATCGCTTGCTGGTATAGTTTCCACTTTTCCGCGTTGTCCTCTGACTTTGAGTTCAAGATAACTCTCATCTCCTGGTCCAGTCTCGAGACAGGATTGTCGACGGCGTCATTCGTCGTCGGCGGTGTAACTTTCGCAGTCGTATTCTCGCTGACGCGACGTCGAAATCTCTCAATCGTATCCGCCGGTATTAAAACCATCTTCTTTGCATGCTCCATTCTCTCTGTGATTCTTCTTTTTACTTTGAAAACAGACTAGAAGCCAAAGTCCCTAATATCGGTGCGAGTAAGAGAGTCAGAAATCCGTTTCCTCGTTGAATTAGAATTTTTTTCTTACTCTTCCAACTACCTTGCTTTTTGGCCAGTTGACGAAGCGTTTGCTTATGTTGAACGAGACGGGTTTTCTGGGCGCGCGACAGTTTCACGTTTCCCAGCAAGACATTGAGAGCGCACTCGCAAATATCTCTCACCAACGTTTTGTCAGCGGTACGGAGCAAAGCCAATTTTTGAGTAGGATTTAGTTTTTTGCAGAGCCTGCAGAGCGACAGTGTTTGTTTTGCCAAAGCTGGCACTGCTTCCCCGACGACTTCCTTGCGGCATCACAGCTGAATGACTGGGACTTTACCCGTTCCGTTCGACTTTATATCCTTTTTCGGAACGTATACGTAGTGTTTCTCGTCCGTAGGGAATATTTTCGTCCGAAAGCGACAGTTTTCAGGGGTCGTTTGTTTCAAGTCGAGTAACAGATATCCGTGCGGAATGGCCGTAGCATCGTGATAGGCCTCTTGAAGAAACCGTGGGTTCTCTGGACAGACCTGACGCGCGAGATGTTGTATCTGACCACGGTCCCGAGGATTTTTGGAAAATACTATAAGGTTCGCGTTTAACGAAATGTCGCGTTGACCGTGTCCTTGGTGAAATAGGTTTTGCGTGATGTAGAAGACGCTGAGGTTTTTGTGGTGGCAAACTTTGGTGAATAAATCGACGACTACGTTGTTGGACGCTTCGCGCATCAGATCGTCGATGATCAGCAGTTTAGGACTCTTGTCGCCGTCGTAGTCAGTGTGTTGCGGTAAACCCTCACGATATTCTATACCACTGGTGGATTCGTACAACGGTTGCCATTCGTCGTAGTACCAGATGACGCGAGTGAATTTTGCATCACACATCCGATCACAGTGTTTTAAGAAAGTCTTCACGAAATTGGACTTTCCACAGCCCGATGGACCGGCAACGATGGCAGAGAACGGATGCTTCCAACGTGTATCCAGAGTCATCGTCTAGCGTCGCTTCACTGTAAAAAGGATACGGGTGAATCAAATTTCTGCAAACATAGTCCTATCGACTGTATTAGCTCTTATTGCACGCGGCGGCGGCGGCGGCGGCGGCGTGCTGGCCATGAGCTCACTCCAGCACGCGCGGTACGCGGAGTGTGCTGGTCATGAGCTCACTCCAGCACACGCGGTACGCGGAGTGTGCTGGCCATGAGCTCGTACCAGCACACGTCTACGGATGAGCTTATCTCCGCGGAGCGCGTACGTCACAAGCTCGTACGTACGCGCGTACCCTGATACGCTGAGCCAAAACCGACACTCCGCTACAGCGTGACTACAGACTAATTGCGATCTCCGTATCGAGTTATGTGTACGTACGTACATTGTCAGTGTTCATTAAACGCTGTCTCACCTTTGGCGGAGTCTTGATGCAACTGAGATTGCTTGTCCGTATACTTCTTCTTCTTCTTCTTCTCTTCCTTCTCGGTCGTGCGTGCGTGACCTCGATTGTCTTCGGTGAATCTGATTCTGATCGTGTCGCACCCCGGCCGCTGTACTTATATGACGAAAAGCTGAACGAAGCTGACGACAGGGAGGGTAGAAACGAGGTCTTGGATCGTTGACGTGATGTACCTAAATTTTATTCGTGAAGAGAAAGGTCGAGCGAGAGCGAGCCTCACGAAGCATGCGGTCCTCATTCCACGTGCCTGAGGACGACTTGTTCACCCCCCGTTTCCGTCTTTGTACCCGTACGGTAACGTATCGAATGAATTCGGGCGGCGGAATCTCTTGACGAAGACGGGTTTGCAGGTTTTCGTCTCCGTTCGCGTGACAACATCGTGCAATGCGGTCCGACGAACAGCGCGGTATTCCAGACGCACGGGATCCGCTGATTCCACCACCATTCTCCTAATTGCCGAGAAGTTGATGCGTTTTTTGCTATCGTGATCCAGCGTGATGCCTTTGATTTTACAAATTTCCGCGTCGCTGCCGTCGGGGCGCCGTACCATAAACGCGTAGAATTTCGCACCCCCCGAAACAAACGCGTGAATGAAGGAGCCCTTACCGTATGCCTCCAATTCGTCCGTGAGATCACCGAGGAAATTTCCCGTTGGCAGTTCGTACTCGTTCGGATCGAGCATGTTTCGCCGGTAAATTAGGGAATCCGTATCGTAATAGAGTACGCGTCTATCGAGTAGTTCGAGATACTCGTACAATTTTAAGCGAGCTTGGGCAGTCGTATACGCGGCGATAACGACGTTGGATAAAGGCGACGGTTCAACGCATTGCATGGCGTGTGACCAGTTGACGTACAGTACGGTATCGTTTACTATCAATATGCCCGATACCACGACTTCGGGGTTGGTGATTAATTCCAATAGCTGCTGACGCGTATTCACTATCTCCGTTTTCGTCATATTTTCCCGCTGTCCAAACTTCCCCCAAAACGAATTCAGGCATAACTTAGACACGGAGCGCAGACCGGGATTCTTTGAAATTCTGGAACGGTCTAGCCGAATCCCCTCTACTCTCTCGTACTCGTCGAGATAATTATTGCGCGATGCCTCGTCCTTGCAATCGGCAGGCCAGCCACTGGCCTCCTGCTTGATTTTGAGGAACGTGTCTATATACTGCGCGAAATGGCCGCCTTGCCGAGTGGAAGAATCAAAAGAAGTAATCTGAAACTGCCAGATTTCCAGAATCTTTAAAATCCGGTAGCCCTTCTCTACGGCTTTTTTCAATTCGTCGGATACCCACGTACCCTCGAACTCCCGCTGTTTCTCTTCGCTATGCCGACAGCCGTTTTGTTCGAGGTTCTCGCAGCACGTGCGACACAAGGCAAACATCAATTTTCCGTGCATACGCACCGGCAAGACTGGGTGGTATAGGTTTTGAGGCGGTAAGACCGTACACTTCACCAAGCCCTCGACCCTTGCTATGTCCGTACCGCCCATCCCCGTTAACATGCGGCACTCGTCACCCACGTAGACGACCGGATGTCCCACCGGGTATCGACCGTTCTTACAGACGTAAGGGTAAAGCGAGCACACGTCGACATAGCGTATCTGCTCGGTCGCGACTCCGTCCGCATCCGTTTTTACCTCGTGATAACACGATGTGTTACCTGTACGTCCGCCATAGAAAGCATCCCGCGAGTTTAAAGACTCGGTACGCGAGTTAGTCGAGTGACTCGCAATGTACGCCCTCATCTCAGCATTGTTCTTCAGGAGACGATCGAAGACGCATTCCCACATTTCGGTTACGTGGTATCCCAGTGCGGTCATCCGGGCAGTTTTCGCGACGGTCTCTTCGTGACGCTTGTCGAGCGACACTCCGCTCACGGATCGGCGATCGCGATTGATTTTGAAACAATTACGGCAGCCGTGCCAGATACACCCGTGAAATTCAAAAACTCGCCGTACGCCATCAGGTGTTACGCAATACCCGTCCACCGCACGTCCCGTCTCGGGTACTCTGAACTCGCGCGAATTACCGGCATGACGGATGACTGGCTGCGACTCGTGTTCCACCCATGCTAACCAGTCTAAAGCCTTTTGCGAATGGTTATCAGCGAAGCGATATCCTCCCACCGGTAGGATGCCTATACGCTCGGGCTGTAAAAAGTTTCTCCGAAAGACCGCGGAGCACGCGAACGCTATAGTTGTACTCTCGGTGAAGGGGCACACTTTGCCGCGTTCCAAAAATATATTTCGAAATGCGATACACGCGCGTTGGAGAACGTCTACATCCGACCTACAGTACTTTACAAGGTCCCGGTCAAAGTCAAAGCTGTAACCCTGTTCTTGTGTCTCGTGGTACCAGTCGTAAACTTCTTTCCTCGTCTCGCTGCTCATGGTGTCCGGTGAGTACATTTCGACGGGTAGTAGCGCGCCCACGTAGTCCACACTCTGCGGTGTGTTGAAAAGATGCGATAAGGAGCCTTCAACCGTGCCAATCGGAAGCCCGAAAGCCTTTGGCAGTGACCCGAGAGACATAGGCATGTATGCCAAGGAGTCGAGAAATCGCGTATGCCCAGACTCCATCAAAACTTTTTTACTTCCGTTCAGAATTACCTTCGGAGGAGTTTCGTTGTTTTCAACGAGATAGCGTAAAATGAACTGCGCTTCGAACCCGCGTGCATTGTGCGCGATGCAAATTATTCGCGAAAAATTTTGGACGGGTCTTGTCGCCAGTTCTTGCAATGCCCTGACGGAATCTCTTTGGAAAATAAACTCGCGCACGAGGCCGTAAGCCGAACAGCGTGAGGTTGCTTCGGCTTCACCGATACAATCCGTACACACCTGCTGTGCCACGCAGAGATTCGGAATATGAATATTGGTCGAGGCGTCCCCAACGATTGAGACATTCTGCTGCGTTTCGAAATCATAGAATATAAGTATGAAGCGACCGGGCTTGTCCACGCTTTTCAACGGTGTCATCCAACAAAAGTGATTGTAAGAACGTTGACAGCGACATGTACTGCAGTCACGTTTGTCACAGCTATGTGGTCTGCCAATGGTGAGATCCACGAGACACGAGCAATCGTTACATATGCGCAACGAAGCGCAAACGAAACGTCGTGGGTTATTAGAGCCAACTTGACGATGCGTTTGAAAACAATTTTCTCTGCGAAAGCCGCGCCCACAATCTGAACACTTGGCCTCACCCAACTCCAGTTCACACGGCGGCCTGTTGGAATATTAGGGACAACGGTTCGAACAGCGATGTTCGAGAAGTCTATTGAAACTCTTGTTACAGGGTAAACAAAAGAATTTACCAGCGGCAGCAGCTGTGACGTCTGTAATTGGGCTATAATGCCATTTCTCAGGATCGTACGGTAAATCGACGCGGTAACTAACTTCGACCCCCGAATCTACCAGCAAGATGGAGCCGTCGTAAAATATCCCATTGCCGCTACTCAACTCATTCATTTCAAATACGATCAGCGCTATCCCTTCTTGCGCCAAGTTTTCCTGATAGCGGGAGATTTCATAAACGCCGCATCCTTCTTCTAGAATTTCGACATTACTTTCCGCTGTTAAACGCTGCGCTTCGCTACGCTGGAGACCAGAATGAGGGAATCGAATGGCCTCGTAACGCTGATGTAATTCTCCGCTACGTACAGCACCCCGTTTAGCATGCGCTATACCGACTACTATTGCACGCGCTAGACACATACCGTCGTTGTTGCTGATATTCATAATCGACCTCTTGTTGGTCAGAGCCCTGTTATTCCATACCATTTTGCCGCGCCCTGCCGGGACTCTGACCGTGTGCACAGTCACCGTGTACAATTCGTCCAGCCCGAATTCGGACGCGCTTTACGCCACGCTGGAAATCAGTTCCCAGAAGTCGCGAACCGGACGAAACGATAGCCATGCAGCCCCCTGATTAAAACTTTCTGCACCGAATTCAGTGAAATTTTATGCGTTGCCTTGATGCTGGTACTGCGGCTACTCTTGTTGTAGAGAGTTTGTAGGTTTTCACAAGGTATTAAAGATCCAACTTGGTTTGTTGGATATACTTCATAATTCGATATTAAATCCGATTGAATATAATTGGTAAAAAATATAACTTGAAATAATATGATATAGTAGTTGAATGCGAAACAGTAAAATATGTAACTCCTAAGAGTATACGAATTCATGTGAATAGTATAAAACTCCAAAAAATTTATCATTTGAGACAACTCCTGAGAGTGAAGTGACTCGTATGAGTTCTGGATTGAAACTGACTGATGTCTGCAATGACTCTATTGTTCCGTTCAATACTTTCTCATCTAGTTGAGTCTTCATTGTTCTCCTAAGCAGTAAACCTATCAGAGCTCGATGTTTAACCTGATGCACCGCTTTCACATTTCTCGTAGCATAAGTATGCAAATCTTTGAAGGCACCTTCCAGCCACTCTACGGGGTTTACCTCTGGATCCGGTATTTCAATCTTGACAACAATCTCGCGTTCGTCTATTTCGAACCGTCGGATATATTTACGCGTTTCGCCCACTATCGAGAACTTATTCTCTAGGACCTGTGGAACAGGACCGTTCGCTGCGTGAGGCTCATTCTCGTTCTCGACCCTTGCCGTAATTTCTTTAACGGCTTCGTCCTTATCCTCGTCATCCTCGTCTTGATTTTCGTCGTCATCATCATCATTTTGCTGGGTGGTGCTGAGTCTTATGCCGGAGAAACTAGCACTTTCGTTGACGCGAAAAGTTTTCCTAGATCCACCGGTTTGAACACGAGCGTAAGTGCTTCCTTTTCCGACGTCAGTTCGCGTGATTCCGAAACCTCGCGAGTCTACTGATTCATAGAATATAACAAACAAGGCCTTGTTGAACTATTTTTCACTCTTTTGACTGTTGGAGAGGCATGCGGACGAAAAAGCGGAAAAATTTGAAACGCGCGCACACCAAACGAATACCCGCGTAGCATCATTATCAATATTCGGGCGATTCTTGGTCGAAAACAATAGACCAAGTCAGTGAAGATAATCCACCGTCAATACTCTAAGTTGACCCCCTTGACTCAGCATCATCCTCGTCTGTGGAAGCGGAAACATTTCATCACGTTTGGATATATATCTATGCAACAGTGCGCGCCTCGTTGAGAAAAAAAATGTCCAGACTCCTATGATTCTGGGATAAAAAGTACGTCATTTGATGCGGGTACTCGACGAGTGAACAGACACACTTTTCTTTTTCTTCTTTCTCGTCACCCTCTTCTTATCGACGGACGTTTACATCTCCATACCGATCCACGTCTTCTGTGTAGACCTCTTCGAAATTAGCGATTTCCATCACTTCGCAAACTTTCTTCGAATCGTCTGCTTGCTCAGGTATTACTAAAGCAGATCGATACTGCTGCGATTTTCTTTCATCTTTTTTTCCGACACCGTCTTCGAGGCGGTCCTTCCCGATGTTAGTCAACTTCATCGCCTCGCAAATATACGCCGCCTCGCGAGTAACTTATCCGTTAACGCGTCGTCGTTCAACATAGCCATCAGCACTGTCAAAAGAGAAAAAAACACATGATTCAATTTTTCTTTTAATTTTCCGTTGCAGCGACATACAGAGAAAGTGATGTGATTTTTGCAATATTGAAAAAACGACAGGTAATTACAAAAACGTTCTAAGTATTCCCTGATCAAGGGTTCCAGGACAGCAAGGTACGCGACGCCACGCCTTCTGACTATGTCTACTACGTTCGCCAAACGCTCGATTGCATTGCCAAACACACCAGCGACGTGCATTCGCGCTATCGCTCGCTCACCAAGTACCGTCAGGAGCCGTCGCACTTGCCGTAACAATTGTGCTGGAGGCATTCGAACAAGAGAACGTCGCCACCAAAGATCGCATTCACAATCGATTAAAACACTTTGACGACGAGCTGAGCTCAGAACCTTCAGCACGACTGTTCGGCACAGTTTCACGATACCGGACATGATGAGAAAATTCCGAAAAGTCTGTAAGATAGAGAGCTGTTGACTGCCACGCAAAATGTCTAAGACTGACAGTTCCTTCGCCGAATCGATGCATATATTATTTTCCTGAATCTAGGACCCAAGAAGGAACAGGGTTGATTCGGGGGTGTTAACGCATTTCCCATTGTAGTCCAAATGCTTAGCATGTGGGCATCAATAAGTTTTGAAATAGGTACGTACACATGTAGATAAAATCTGCGTACGCTCCTCGTGGGAACGATAAAAGATGGGGGAACTCCTTCGCTGCCGATTCCGGAGGTGCGCCGTCAACCCGTCAATCCATATTTAATAACATTACGTGAAAGACTTCTACAGAGTCTTTTCAAAATTTCAGCTGTTGCTATTACTGCACCTCTCTATCTCAACTATCTGCCACCGTTAGTTTTTATAACATCTTCACCCGTCATCGGAACGCTACCGAGCACCTTCATTCTTGTCTGATGATTTGTACTAAAATTGCACAGGTGCCCAAGAACTTTACCTTACGTTCATGACACTTTCGTATAAACTGTGAAATATCGACGATAAATTAGGAGGATGAACGATGACCTCGTACGTCCGTCCGTCCAACGATCATTGTTGACCACAGTAAGTTTACGAACGAGCGTATTTATTGTGCGTATTACAGATGGTGTGCGAAAATGACCGTTACACAAAGAGGCGCGTTCTCAGTAACTCTTACGACTTCCGAGTCGACAACCCTTCAGATGTGCCGGTGCTCATGTCATACGTCATCATGCACTTAAGTTCGAGCGTCGAGACTAGTGAAATAAGACGATGCCGCGTGACCGGCGGGAGATCAGGTATAACGGATTTTGCCTCATATCGTATATTGCTTCATTAGGCAAACTGGCATCTGTTCAGCTGACATGATTGACGGGCGCCAGCCGTCACAGCAGAGGTATACGCGGCATCCGCCGAAGGGGAAGATGCTCAGAATGAATAAATATTGAAAAAGATCACTTTCAACCCACTTTTCAGAGAGGACTTGCCTTTCCCAACCGACTTATAATATCAGCCAACAGTAGAATCTACAAAATAAAGAAATATATACCATCACGAATCGTTGACACTTTTGACAAACAATGAACAGTTATGACTTCCGACGAAAATATTTTTTCTTATTATTCAAGATAATTCCAAAGAATTGCGATAGCAATTTCTTCCCGCGACTGGACGAGACAAAATTCAGAAATCGAGTAGAATTTTTTCAAGAAGACACGGTTCATATACCACTCCATGAATAATTATGAAAAACACCCCCAGACAACGATCGACGGATCACGAAATAGGAAACCTACCAATGTCCAGTAAGCACAAACCTCAAACGAAAAGATCACCGTACCCACTAAACGTTACCTCCAAACCCATGACAAAACAATAAAGCTTAGATTCCTACGACCATATTAGGAACAAAAACGAACCCTCCAGAAAAAGAACCACTGAATCGCGGAACTGATCATCCAAAGAATATACTCTATTTAGAATAGGTTCAAAGATTGAGACAACTCAATACTTACCGATATTGTAACAAATATTCATTACACTATATGTTAACAGTAAATTGCCTATAAAATCAGAGACTAGAAAATGGAAAATTTCAATGTAACAGTATGTAATCAAAAAGTTAATATTCTTCATATACCTGTATATTCACCTAAGCTTCAAAGATTAAGTTTATTTCATTCAAAGATTATATGTAAGATTATGTGTTAGATTATATTATATGTTCAAAGATTTGATTGAAATTCCATTTTCGTTCACCGGTAAAATTAGCAAAGGATTTCGAGCGAGGACGCTTGAAACCTGAACGGGGAGGTGTGACGTCCCAATAGCACGCACCAGTGCTCTCTTTTACAATAGGATTACTCGAACACGCCATGTAATTACCATTATACTCCTATAAACCTTCCTTATATCATTCCAACCATTTTTAACTATATTACGAATACCTCAGAATAATGTAGTATAAGCAAAAAATCATCGGGTAGTCTGGAAAACCATAAACCTTATAACATTGACATTTCCCAGACTCCGGCATACATTTTTGTCAAAAATGTAGGCAATATGGTCAAGCGGATAGCAGAGCTATGCAGCTGCACGTGCAACCATTTGAGATAGACGTTACACTACAATACCAAGAAAACCCATTAAAATGAACATCCAAAATCCTGAAAAACCGTTGAACGAAAATTAAGTCCTAAGAAACGGAAAACACCCACATTTTAGAAAAATTCCGCCAACACTCGGATACGAAAGTTCATCCCTCAGCCCTCGCGTTCCTCCAATCACAGAAGCCCTACTGCATAGCATTTTTTCTCAAGTTCCAAATCAACCAATAGTAGTTCCCGCGCCCACGCGATTATCCCAAATTTGAACCTTCAGAACATCAGCTGATCCCAAAAGTCGAATCGTCAGAACTTCAGTTCCTCTTAGACATTCGAATTAAGATTGGAAAAACTCATTTTCAGACAAATTTCTAAAATCTGTAGATCTCAGAAATTATCGTTTTGAGTTATAATCTTCGCTACATAATCAAGTTTTATTTGCGTTCATAATCTGACTGAGATTTAACCAACTCGAAATGGTTAACCTAATTAAAAATATTTCACATGATCAAGTATCTCATAATTGATAATATTCATATGTGACTTAATTCGAATAAACGCTGTTTATATAATAATTTTCATCGTCGTCATTTATTTCAACTGCGCTCAGCAGTGGCTGGTATAAGCCCAAAGTAACGACGGTAACGTGGCGAATCGATTGTTACGACCTACGGGTACCTGACTCTGAAAATTCTACCCCCCGAACATGACATCTTCCAGATGTGGAGTCCAAGGGCTAAATCGTAAAACCCAGGCAGGATCCAAACAGACCCCTATACCCGGAAATTTTGAACCAAAGATCTTTCTCTGTGTTGTCAACAACTCCAAACTCCAAACATTCCGTTAGCTTGAAATCATCAGCATCACAATACAATATAAAATCCATAAAATACCCACGGGCCATTCCACGTGAACCGGATCAGTCACCTTTCAGATATTTTTTTATTTCAGCATGTCGATTGTCCATGAGGAGTTGGATTTTTGTGCCAAAGGATTTTTGAATTAGTGCAAATTTCGATTTCTTATGAACAATCGAAAAATTGAGAGGCGGTTTCTTCAAAAAATCATAATTTCGTCAAAAATGATGTTCGATTCAATTTTTTCTTAGAATTTACGCGGATAAGGTCATAGATTTGGAAAAAAAATAAATGATGCCGAAAAAGTTTATTTATCATTCGTTTATTTGACAATGAATTTTTAAATTATTTTTAAAACACTGACGGATAGCACTGAAAAATTTGAAAGAAATGCTGACGTATACTTTGAACTATACTACAGCCTGTGAATCAATTTCAAAGATGCGTTCGGCTCCGTTTTCGAGTAAAAAATCATCAAAGATGGCAGCGCGCGTAAATTCGAGCTCGTCGACGCCTATGCTCGTAATGACGGGCGTCGAGCGACAGAGAATACCCTGTCTACTCTCCATGGTCGCTACTTCGTGTAAGCTTGGCGGCGGCATTCACGAGTCATTTTCGCCATGATCGACACCGTTGGAAAATCTGGAAAAAATACCAAAGCTTCCCCATAACACGGCAAAGCGATAAAGTGAGTTCCGGAGATGTGTTATTTCTCGTTTTCGAGATATCAGGACGCATATGGCACTCCGCGCTCGCTATTTGGACATATTAAGACACAATAATATCTAGACAGGGTATTCTCTGTCGCTCGACGCCCGTCATTACGAGCATAGGCGTCGACGAGCTCGAATTTACGCGCGCTGCCATCTTTAATGATTTTTTACTCGAAAACGGAGCCGAACGCATCTTTGAAATTGATTCACAGGCTGTAGTATAGTTCAAAGTATACGTCAGCATTTTTTTCAAATTCTTCAGTGCTATCCGTCAGTGTTTTAAAAATAATTTAAAAATTCATTGTCAAATAAACGAATGATAAATAAACTTTTTCGGCACCATTCATTTTTTTTCCAAATCTATGGCCTTATCCGCGTAAATTCTGAAAAAAAATTGAATCCAACATCATTTTTGACGAAGTTATGATTTTTTGAAGAAACCGCCTTTCAATTTTTCGATTGTTCATAAGAAATCGAAATTTGCACTAATTCAAAAATCCTTTGGCACAAAAATCCAACTCCTCATGGACAATCGACATGCTCAATCAAGAAAATATCTGAAAGATGACTGATCCGGTTCACGTGGAATGGCCCCTACTAGAAACCCCATTCGAAAACGCAAATTAATGATTTGAATCCAATAGGAATTGAAATCACATCTGATTGAAAGAACTCCCGCGAGAATTGTGTGAACCAATTATAAAAATCTCTGAAACACCGCCGCAAAATCTGGGTCTAAAAGAGCGAAATTCAACGGAGAATTAAGCAGTGTTAGTCTTAATTTCCAAGGAGTCTTAATTCACACTCCGAAGTTCAAAGTCACATCAGTCCAGTTCGCACATTCTATTACAAATTAAAGGTCCAAAACCAAGATTTAGCAGGGTGTTGTTTCACTTCTATTTTGTACCAAAAGCTCACTCTCCCTATCACGAACATGTTTGGTTTCCTCCAATCATCCGTTCTTAAATAATTTTCTTGCCTAAACCTGCATTTTATTCTAGATTCAAATATACGTTCCTATTCTTTTGATTTCGTCTTTGTTCCAATTATTCTCAAATCCAAGAGCCTCTGTTAATTCAACTTTTCAAACTCTTTAAAATCGACCAGGTGATTCGGCAACCAAAGACTTACCTGGTGAAAGAGAAAGATCCTTTCCAGAATTTCACGTCTGAACTCAGTTGATGAACCCGTTCATCATTTCAATAACCTTCTAGACGTAACACCGTCGTGAAGTTTCAACACAACCGACACTACTACATTTATAATCATCGAGAACGAGACGTGAGGTATAATGTTTCATTTTATCCACTTGAATCAGGAGATCGTAAACCAACGCCTCAAAACTTGTACACAAATAACTGAGAGAGTGATTGATCGAGTCATTATTCACGCTCACTTTGTAACCGCAAATATTGAAGGCTCTGATAACTGTTGCTGTTCACTTCCGGAAGCAACAAATGACGTTACTAGAATGTTTATATTTCGCTTTTGATGTACTGAAATTGCTCAAACACTCTGAATGGGAACCACCAATGTCACTTGAAGTTAGTGAAAATTTTACGTTGCTCCGATGCGATTTCTGTGCTTCACGAATTCTCAATATTCCTGCACATTTAATGAAACGTTCTTGTGCCAAACAAAGTATTCAATCTTTTTTTTTTTTTTATTACAAGAAACGCACATTGACCTCAGTATAGCCATCGGAAAAACTGATTAAGACGCCTGAACTCTGGCAGAGCAAGGAGCCAACTGAATAAATAATGCGCATCCTGCCATCCTGGCCTTGCGATGCGAGCGGTACAAAGCAGGCGTTATACCTGGCAACAGACGAGGGTTCTGAACTGAAAACTTACATATTACTAGCGCATTGAGAACCAAATAATACTGCCAAAAATACTGTCTATATATGTTCGTGCGCTACCGTGTTGTTCCTGCCGAGGCCAGGTCCCGGCTAATAGCTGGTCGCATAATTTTTTTCGCCTCCTTAGACTGGGGCCACATAATCGTTTTATTCAAGTCCATTAAGTTGGAACCCGAAGAGAGGCTCATAGAATTCGACAGTACACAATATATTGTGCTGTTTCGAGCTACCATAAAAATTTTTTGTGCTATCCTCAATATTGAGATAATCTGAAGACAAACTGCAGATTCTCACTTATTTTCATGATATTTTCCATTCAACATTGTTCTCTATCCTGTTAAAATTACGTTCGTCGAATTGGAACCTGAGCCAAGAGTTCCAGTAATTCCTGAAGGATTTACGAACTCTTTTTGATGTACCTGGAGGTTTCTGAACATTTTTCATGAGATTGCTTATAGCTAAGACTACGAAAACTGATTTTTGAAAATGGGGTGCTAACTTGACGGAGAACCCCAATTTGAGTGTCGAAGACTTTGACCACCCTAATCGGTTGTTTCGGATGAGTTATGGAATTCTTCATGGTTTTTGAGCAACGTTCTGCCGATTCCACGAAAAAACACAATTATCAAAAGCCATGGGTGCGCAATGTGACCAAAATCACCGCTCAAGTTCTGAATAGTTCTAAACAGTCTTTTTGATTCATTTGAAAGAGATCTTCAGGAAACGACGTCGCAGTGGTTCTAAATCCTGGATTGCTGGCAAAAAACCGAAAAATTAAGTTTGTATTCTATTAATTTTACCTATGGGGTCAGGTAGAAAGGTATTTCGGAGAACCCTTCCAAGGGTCGGTAGGTTGCGGGAGTTGCATTTAGCCGTTGGGGTCTTATTCGTCACAGAGCGCTCGAGCAGGTATAATCGGTCGTGCGCTACGCTAGAAAAAAATCGTTGCGTTCAAAGTGATATTTCTTCAAATAGAATTGAGTTATTTCAATTCCGCAAAATGTAA
Organism: Athalia rosae; assembly: GCF_917208135.1. Taxonomy (NCBI): domain Eukaryota; kingdom Metazoa; phylum Arthropoda; class Insecta; order Hymenoptera; family Athaliidae; genus Athalia; species Athalia rosae. The sequence continues at coordinate 12,568,952 of NC_064030.1, forward strand.
TCTCTTCCTGGATGTAAGTACACTTATTATATCATTGCGATTTCTCATATTAATCATACACCGAGTGACAAAAATTGTGAACATCAACCGTAAATTCTCGTGCTCGCTGCGAAAATAAGTTATGTTCACATTGAGTAGAAATCGATAATTCTAAATAATTCTAATACTGGTCAAGTGCTACGTTATTGTATACACTCTTGAGTAATACCTCACCAAAGAATTAGGTGCACTGAATCTCCCCTCTGGTAATGGTAAATTCTTTATTAAATAGACGCGTGAATTCAGGCACGGCGCGTGCTGGCGCAGGATGTATACTATAGTGTGCGAGGTGCACTACGGTAGGGTGCGAATTCAAGTGATTTGTTTTTCATGAATATAATAATTATTGTACCAGATTCGACTATCATTTTCATCAACAAATCATGACTGATTCTTAAGAATTTTCTTTCATTGCCTCTTTTCAAAATTGATTCTCTGAACTCTCGTAATAGCAGTAACGCGGTCGATTCAACGTTAAAGAAATTGTTTGATCCATTCGCTAATCATCCAAATGATATTGCAAGGTCGAATTGTCTAAAAAATTCCATTGCTCATACACATTATCTGCGGCTGAAAAACAAACAATTGGCAAGTTAATATATGATTCAAAAGACCAATGGAAAATAGCTGAAAGAATGAAAGCGAGGTTTATAAACAAAAATACGGCCTGAGTAAGCAGAATCGTCCCCTTTGGAAACAATACGGAAATTTCGAACGAGAACAGAGATTCAGATGCAGTTCGTGTGTCTGGTCGCCATTCGCAGAGCTTCGAGGACTCCAGTGAGCGGTCGAAACGAAGAAAAACTGCAGCAATTCGTAAGCAGTCTACATGTATATCAGGAAATACAGTCTGGAGCAACCTCAGTAAATTCAAAGATATACCCACGGTACAAATCTGTGTTTTGTGTGTTTTGTGTGAGGCAAAAAAAAAACTGTTATTCACTCAAAGATGACATCACGATCTCTGAGAGCACTGTTAGACCATACAGCAAGTCGCACTTTAGCAGTGCCAAGTGAAGTTTTGCATCTCCTTCCATCCAGCGAAGTTTATAAATTGAATTTTATCTGCAAATAGGGATGCGACGGAACATCGGGGCAAAGTACATTCACACGAAAATTTGATAAGGACGACGGAGATCAAACAGAGGCAACTATTTTTTCCACTTCCCTCGTGCTACTGCAGCTCGTGTTTGTTGACGGGGGTGATAACGGAGGAATAATCGTGTGGAACAATCGTAGACGGAAAAGTTCTCAAATAACTAACATCCACTGCATCAAGTCAACGATGTTATCTTTGCAGTGCTACATCCAAAGAATTCAATGACATCGACAACATTTTCAAGAGAAAAATGAATGAAGATCATTTAAAATATGGGATATTATTACTGCATTTGCGAATTCGTTTTTCCGAGTGCCTTATACATATTTCATACGAATCAGAAATTGAAAAATTGCAGGCTCATAAGGAAAGCATCGCAAGTCGGAAAAAGACCATCCATAAAGGTTTCCTTGAACGATTAGGACTTTTGATTAATCAACCCGAACAAGCATATAGCAGCACAAATGACGGTAATACTGCTCGTCGTTACTTTAAAAATTCTAAAGTTTCCGCATCTCTAACGGGAATAGATGAGCATCTGATCAAAAGATTCAACGTGATCTTGCAAATAATATCGTGCGGGTTAAAATGAATGTTGATGAATATCGAAAATACTCTTTAGGAACAGCCGGTAGATACGTGTATATCCTTGGCATTACCTGCCGACTACTGTGCACAAACTCTTGATTCGAGGCGCAGAAATAATAGGGTTTTTCATGTTACCGATAGGACAGATGTCCGAGGAAGCCCAGGACCTGGCAATAAATATATAAAGTTCAGACTAGAAAATTTAGAAGGAACAAAATATGGAAGATGTATTTGCCTAGCTTTTGATTTCATCTGACCCCGTTATCTCAAGTTTGCGTAAACTACCAGCTAAGTTGAGCAAATCATTATCGCGTGAAGCCATGGTCTTGTTGAAATCGCCAACTGCAAACAAGCCAAGAGTAATACTTGTCATACAGACGTACAAGTCTGTATACAAGTGTGCATACGAGTAATACAGACTTGCAATGTCTGACTGCAGCGACTCTAGCGACAATAACGATAGCGATTCGGATAGCAATTGGAGCCTCTAAGACTAAGTGCTTTCACATCATTTCAGTATCCAGAAGTAATATTTGATGTAATTTTGGAATAAATAAGTATTTGTATCCAAATTTGTATATACATTACGACGCAGAGTGTTTTTGTTACCCCGGGCGGGTTCGACCCGAAAAACACGCACGTTCCTTCGGCGCGATCTATACGAAACTGAAAACGAACATTGGGAAACGGAACAAAAAGATTGTTGGGCGCCAGACGCGTTATCGCGTCACCTCACGAATTAACAAAACTTACGAAATAAACGAATGCATATCCGGCGGAGTGGCTGGTTAGGCACAGACTGTCCAACAGCGGAATAAATAGTAGAGTGGCGTGAATTCACAACTACAATTCGAGCACAAAGAAAATAACGATAACGCAAAATCAAATTCGTTATTACGGGATACTGTATTTCAACTAATCTGGCAAGACGTACAAAATCGATAGATTTACAAAAGTTCAGGAGGAACAGAATATAATTCGTTCAACGGTAGCGGTAAATCATTTACGGTAGTACAGAATTATAATTTCGGTATGCGGAATAACGGGAGATTACTGATACTTTTTACGAGTTATCCAAATGTGCAATGATTACGAACGGAAGAAGAGGCGTTGTTTTACACGGAGCGCTTTCTCGTGGCTGCCCTACAGTAACAGGCAAATAGATTTTACAAACTGAGCAGGAACTTAACGGAACGAAATATTTAACGTAGGCGGTAACAAATTACCCAAATAAATTACAAATCTATACGGTAGAACATATTACATAAGTCATCAAATTATGATCAAGATACCATACAGCATCACAAGATATCACCAAGGCTTACTCAACGTTTCACTCAATTACTTAATTACGGAACGTACCAAATTATGCCACGTTTAGCAAATGCACGGGAGAAACAGTAGAAGACCAAATTACTCAGATCAAATCATATATTACGGAACGTACGATAACTTAATTCGGCCACGAAGTGTGCCGGGAAGAATTGCAGAATTGCCTGAAACTCAGATACTCAAAACGTACCGGACCGTACCAAATTGTAGTGGGACTCTTACCCACCGACTTACGGAAAAAATAACGAAATACACGATATTTTGAGGCGATTTCCAACCCTCACTAGACTACTCTGTGACTCTCTCAGAAGGTGAAAAACCTTACCTTATTGAAGGAGTTCGTTATCCACTGATTTTACAGATTCTAAATTACAAACTTCAACTGGTGACTCGAAAGTTTAATAAACTGTTGAAGCTCAAGGGCGGACGGAAGTGAATCTAAATCACAACGATAGCGGTAGAACAGGTGAGAAACGATAGCGATACGGTAGATGAGGAAATCTGGAAAGGATGATCTTAATGGGTATGGAAGAACCTAACTCGACGTCCTGTCTGTCCAACGATATGCCGCAGAGTAGGACGAGTTGAGCGCCGATGTCCAGGACCTTCTTTCTCGGAAATCGTCCGGATTGGCGTTTCTCTCTCCTAATTAGGCCATATTGGTGTAGGGCGCAATTCTTCCAAAGGCAATCGAATTTGTCTATTCGGCGCCTCTCCTTTCCTCTGACGTCACCATCTATGCTTCCTCGTTGGCTGCGCTCGATTTTGAATACTGACCGGCTGGCTGTCTGCGTCTGGAAGGCCATCCAAGGCTGCGTCGACTCAGGCACTTGGAGTTCTCGTCTTCATGAACAACCTCTCTATCCTATCTATGTCGTCTCGGGAGTCGGAATGTAGGCCTGGGTTCACCTGTGCCTTGGCTCCTACATGTCCTCCTAGGCAAAATTTCATCTTGGGAGGTTACCAAGTTTTACCCAGTGATAGGATCAGTTCTGGAACGGTAGGTGTTGGTTTGTTCTGTCTCCTGGACAGTGAGTTTCGGGACAAGAGGTGACACTACTCGATCCATGCCACCCTATACGCCGTCTCCGTAGGATCCAGTTGTGGGTAGCAGAGCGTCTTATGCACCTATCGTCCAGCGGGAGATCGTGGACAAGTCATCTTGCAGTCGTAAACACCGGTAGCGATTCGGGAGATCGGGAGGCAAGAGATGTTGGCGATGCTATCATCATCTGTTTGTCCAGTCCACAGTTGAAGAGTCCACATCGGTGTCGTGATTGGCACAGATGACGTCAGAGTTGTATACTTTGAGGAAAGGGTCCTGGAGGTTACCGTAGGTCGTCCTTGGCTCAACTCGTTGGTATTCCATCGGGTTACATTAGAGAATACTCGGAACAACAACGAAAATTAGCTTAGCATACGGAATATCTCTCATTTCAAATTAGCCTTGGTGATTCTTTTTGGTGTGCTGTAGTTTTCTATAATATTGATGAAAAATGGGAAAAAGTTCTTGGAGATTTGAACGCCAAAGTAACGGGGCTGAAAACACCACGTTACAATTTACATAGGTTCATAAATACATTATGTCTGTTAACATATTTTCATGTTAGATTCAGTATCATGTCTCCATGATAACGGGTAAACTCCTGTGCCCGAATTTCTCGAGTTCGACGGATTCTCAGCCACGTTAATAATTCACAACTAGCGCATCCCTTGTCAGTGTCGGAATAAGATCATATCAGACAATCGATATCGGAATACGTAATTCAGAATTTATCATTCGTCGGCCGGGTCAAGCACAACTAGCGCCTTGAAGAATTACCAAGATCCGTGATCGATTGTATCGATTGTGCAGTTAATAATATATTTCATTATAATCGTTCCGAAGTGATCGATTTGGCTACTTTCAATTCATTCCTTCATTTCTTTTCACATTTCTCTTCTTGCAGTCCTCACTTATTGTTCATTGGTATTTCTCCGGAGCCCTAGTACCAGGTAAGACAGTTCCCGAATCTACTTCTAGAATGGAAATCTAGTTCTCTCTTTCAAGAAGGATCAGATATTGTTATGTTTCGGGCGTGAAATATCGAGAGTGCGCCGCTTGGCTACCCCTCTCATCACAGTATCATGGTCTCCATATAGATTATTTCGGAAGATCCGAATCAATGCCAGTCCATTTTTCCTCCTTTCCCCTAATTTGCATTAATCTTTTTTTCTTGCTTACACTGTTGAAGTAATGAACTGCTCTCTCTCCTTTTCCTTACTCGCGATATAGTCTTTCGTATTTTTTTCCTAATTTCCACTATCATCGCTGGGACAAGCCGGAATCTCACCACCTATGCATTACTTCTAGATGCTGAGTACACGGCAACGCAGGCAAGTTACGATCTCAAGCTAATTGACCAGTGCGTAGAATGAGGTGTATGAAACATTCAATTCCTTCGGAATCAAAAACCCGACCCAGAGCGATTCAAACGTCTTTTTCTCCCCGCCAACACCTCCATCTCCCTATTTTATCAACACTCACTTCCCAGGTGACACTTTCTCTCCTACCAACATCTGGTTTTCGGTTCATTCCCTTCGAATCCGGGACTAATTCATCACCGATACTTCGTCAACCATTTCATAAGTCATCAGGTAACGTCCTCCCCCCCTGTATCCCCTGAAATCACCAACTTAACTTTGGAACCCAACGGCTGATCACCGGGTGTAATAAACTGCAAAATAACGAATTCGCTTGGTTTGGGCGCTAGACGCTGGCGCGTCACTTAACAGTCGACGAAACGAATTTGGAAACAAATTACGATTTCCGAAAAAATCTTCGACGGCCGGCAACTTAACTAGCTCAAGTACGATATGAAAAGGTCGAGGGGCTGGGTTTGCCGTAAATTACAAGACGGTAATTCTCTTCACTGGTTTTCGGCCCGCATATTCAATTCACAAGATAGGTGGTGCGATAATACGTGGAATTTCAAGCAGTCAAGTGATGACAATAATTGAAGATGTGCTGGCGGGATCGGTACGCTGATAAATCCTGTCGCTGTCTTTGAAATAGTAATTTCATCCTTCGGCGATCGAATCTCCGAACCTCTTTCCCCCCCCCCCCCCCCCCCCCCGCCCGCGCGTTAGTCCGTTACACATGAGATATGTGAAATATGGGTCACGACTCTTTGTACTACCATCAAATTTGTTACCACGCTTGACTATGTACAAATGAAAAGGCGGGGCAATACGGGGTACTCACAGAGAGCCCGAGCTCACTGAAACTCAAATATGACAGGAATTCTTCCTCCAATTTTGTATCTTGAGTATACGAGGACAATTTTCATTTACCATTAGAAAGAGAAAATCAAGAATTATTCTATTGTACCATAATAATAAGAATTATACTAACATTTAAAGTAATCACGATTTATATTCCTTTAAAATCGGTTATGGAGAGAAACTGATTTCAAAATCGACAGTGATGGTCGAAGTCCGGACCGATCATTGACCCAAAAAATAGCTCACCTTCTCCTATACATAAATTTGTGTCAGGTTCGAGTGATAAAAAATATCAAAACTTTGCATGCGAATAAATCAGATTCAAGAAAGGAGTGTATTGGTGTGGATATAACTGTTCTCCCGAAAATGGATAAATTTTATGTGTGGTCATAGATATATATTGTGTGGTGATCAAACCGACTTGTGGTAGAAATCATCATAGGGAGAACTGCAACAATTTTTCAGAAAAAAAATGCAGCATCTTTTCAAAAACGAATTCATGATTGAAGTATTGATTTGGATTCGGTATGAAACTATAATGTGTGTGTGAACATTGAATATCTGTTACGTACGTTTTGCTGTGCCTGCTCCTGTGACGAGGCGGGGGGGGGGGGCTGCCACCCCGACCGCCACCTCCGCATATGAGCGGCGCGGCCCCTTACTCCGTCGTGATTCGTTATCTTTGTAAACAATAAAATATCACATTAGTGCAAAAATTATTTATTTGGAAGGTATATATCTCAGTGCGTGTAGTATATGCAGAATATATGAGGAATTTCACGCAAACTCGACAAGCTTCCGTCCCTCACCATTTTTGTTTTGATCCATCCTTTTTTTTGATATTCAACTAACCCAGGATAGGTGAAAAAAAAATTATTTATGATTTTTCGAACGCCCGAATTCCGTCATCGGCTTTTAAGAAACAAAAAATTGTTGCACGCAACTACATATATAACGGTCTATTATATCTAGATCTGTAAACGATCTATCTTTTTCTCTGACACTCACCTAACCCAGGATAGGTGAACAAGATCTTTTAGAATTTTTCGAACACCCGAATTCCGTCAGCGGTTTTTGAGAAACAAAAAATTGTAGCGCGCAACTATATGTTCAACGGCGGCCTATATCTAGATCTGTAGACGGTATCGAACTTTAGAACCAGTTCAACTGGTTCGTCTTGAACTATTCTTTTCGGTGTATATTCTATCGATTGTCCACGGATTTTTTGAAGTCAGTTTCGAGACTTTAAAAATCAAAAAACTGAATTTTCGTAGAGTATGGCATTTTCCAGTTCTTTCAAAAGACTTTCGAATCGCCTCCACGAGCCCGAATTGTCGAGGTCATCTGGATCATGTTTCGAATCGTTTACGATTTCCGGCAGAATTTTCAGTTGGGGCTCCGTGAGGAGATTTCTGAGAAATTGAACCTTACCTAACCTGACCACATAACATGTCATCATCTCTTAAGTAATTCAATTTTTATCCAGTTATTGTCATAATTTGATTTGATAAACTTATTGATTTGAATCGTTGCTTCAAATTCATTGTCGTTGCTCTAGTTTTGGATTTTCGGTCATCCGCTTTCGACGTCCGTCACAGTTATTTCACATCTTAGTAACACCCGCTTCGTAATCCCAGTCTTCCAGGTCATCGGCTCTATAGTTTTCGACGTCGAGGTCGTCCGCTCCATAGTTTTTGACGTTAAGGTCATTCGCATCATAGCTTCCGACATCCGAGTCGTCGGCTTTATAGTTTACGACGTTCAGGTCGTTCGCCAGCAAACACCAGGGTTAGAATAAATCAGGCGATATACTGACAAATCAAGCTTGAAGCGCTAAGAGGGGTTGGCGCGCAAAGCGCGCATTCGCGTAGCCCCTTGTGTATGAATATCAAATATATGTTGCACCACGTGCCATTGCATGTGACCAAAATGTACGGCCAACGCTTTATAGCATTTTATATAGTTACCTCTCTCCGCCTTTTACCTATGTTTATTTTTCATATGATTTTATCATTCATATGTAACGTGTACTTCGATCGATCTTGAATTATACATCTTGTGACTTCGTTATTCAATTGTTTGTCGTTACTGTCTACTGCTCTTTATTTTGTATATACAATAGTTGTGATATATAGACATATTGTTACTCCTAGGAGATATCCGGAGTAGGAATAAATGGGTCAGGAAAATAGATTTCCAAGAAGTCTGTTTTATTCAGAAAAGGTGCGATGCGCTCTATTTGCTAGTTCTGAATAGACTGTTATTTACAATAATAACAGCCAACTAGGCAACGTCAGATTGACAGACGTCAAAGACATCTGACGAAGAATGTAGATGTAGCGTCGAGTGGCGGCAACCGACTGCTTGCTGTTAAACATCACGACGTTGGTCATGACGTCAAAACAGCGTAACAGCAGCCCTACACGACTGACAATAACCTATCGGACCATGCGATGCGTATACGCTAAGATCCCGTGAAGAGATTTCCCCCAGCGTAACACTACCCTCCCCTTCGGAAAAGAATCGTCCCGACTTTGAATCCTCAAGGAGAGACGCAAACCATGCTCGGGCTTAACATGGGTTGGTTTAAAAGAAATTGAGGTAAGCTGGAAGCTGTGGACCCTTCAAAAAACACTATTGCCCCAGAGCGAGCCGGCATTCACCTAAAATCTCAGGGAAAATCACGGAAAACCCTGAGGAGATCACTCGACACCCTAACCTAGTATTAAAAACTGAAGCCAGTAGGGCGGACAATATAAACCTTGGATACATGTATCACTTCATTCCGAGGGCAAGGCTAATTTTATAGGGGTATGTTATTGGAGCGCTCCACCGATCTCGATCTGAGGTATTATCAGGCAAAAGGTTGACACATGATTTTTTGACACCCTGTGCGATGTTCCTGACGTCAGTTTTCCTTATTATATTTGTGCTTTTTTTATGAGGCCCTTGAACGACGATGGAGGCGACTGGGCCCATCCAATGTTGGATCGTCGCTATTAGCTTTGGCTATGACATTGTCATTGGCTCCGGCCGCCCGATTCGCCGAGGGGCTAGAATTGCTAGCCCAGTCAGCCGACGAGACTGCAGATGACCACCCCCAGGTTCTGCAATTCGTATCCTACATGCGAAGGTATTGGGCCCCACTCGCTGAGGTAGTGAGTGTGCATGAGTGCCATTCGCACCAACAATTTAGTCGAGGCCTTCCATCACGAGGCACAACGTAAACTCGGAGGCCTTCATCCAAATATTTGGGAATTTATCGGTAAGTTGTCACTTATAGGAATTACGATGAACGCCGATTTACTTTGCCTATAATCTTAGCCCGTTCGAAGATCCAGTTTCTGATAAATTGTATATTCATTTCAAACTTCACAAAATATACATGGTTCGGAAAAATAACTACTTACTCTCATTGAGAGAGAAAACAGGTATTCGGTAGATTGCTCCGTTGAACGACATAAAGTGGGACTGTGATAACCAATTTCTGTTTCTGTTCAGAACATCTGACGGAGTTGATTACCAATCAAAGTATCGACTTGATGCGCCTTCGGACTGGTAAGCGACCCAGACGTCCGCGGACGTTGAAAAACATGGCGCGAGATACTCTCATTCGAGACGCGCGACATAGCCTGAGCGTTGGCAGGTATTATCGTAGAAATAGTACATGTCTTAATATACACTAGCGAGTAGTTGAGGTATCCGAGGACACCGGCCCCAATTCGTTCTTTCCTGAAATATCAAACACTATACCAAAAACGAGTTGACACAAATTTTTTTCATTTGTGGACACTGCTAGGGGGTTGAGCCACCCCCTAAAAATGAAGGTTTTGAGCGTTCACTCGGATGATCAAATACAAGGACGTAATTTTTTTTATCCGATTGGAAAATCTTTCTTATGATGAAGAATGACAAAACACTATTACTTTAATTCGGAAAACAAATTATATTTATTTTTTAAATTTTCATGCCTCAATATGGCTTCGATTGTCTTTCTTTTTTTTATCATAATGCGACTCATCAAGTGAAGTTCATCTCCGTAAATACAGCATTACATATTCTTTGACAATTAACCATTATGTTTTCATTTACTGACGATTGACCCTGAGAGAATTTCTTCAACGTTGCGCGGCCAGAACCGGAGTCGTACAATTCAGGCCTCCAAACTAGAAAGAAGAGGGTAGGTAGTCGAATCGTGAGGAATATCGATGTTCGAGCTGCACGATATACACTTCTAGCTTAACAATTTATATACTACAGAAGCACCGCGGGAAGAGCCTATCCCGGCACTCGTGCCACTTGGCTTGATGGCAGCTGGGAATCCCGTAATTCCTGAGCCAGGTACCTTTCGGTGTGTTGCGCATTTTTTTTTTAACTCTCATGAAACTGGATTTATCAGTTGTCTATTGACTTTCCGGCCCAACTCACTACAACACCGGCTATTTGTAGTGGTTTGCAGTGGCAGACGAGGTCGGGGATTCCGTCGGGGCAGGGGCCGTAATAATATCGCGATGCTGGAAGAACGGAATGCTCAGAGATAGGTCCGGCAAGAAGCGATCGACCCAGAGGTTGAAATATTCGACGAAGGTATATTTCACATTTTCACGGATAAACATTTTTCAAATTAATAAATTTTTTTTCTCACGTACTTCTGAACCGATTCAGGACTATCGTGAAGAAAAATTTCAACAGCTCAAAGAAAGGACCACTCCGATCTACATGTATTTCACTCTGACGAGAAATCTACCAGAATGCCGAAAAGTGTACCGTCTCCTACCACCTGATATATCAGCATACGAGCTGATTTGTGTACCACTCAAATTTTAGAATTCTAGATGATTTTTATATCGGGATCCTGAGGATTTGGGTACGCCAACTAGTGGCGAAAAATATAACCTCTCAAAGTAGGCTTCAGTGTCAATGTTTGCATGTGTCTCTAATGCAAGTAGTGAGAACTATTTATTTTATAAAATCAATCAAACTTCTAGTTTGTTGAAAACTATTTTTGTAAATTTGTATATACACGTTATTTCAAATTATCGTTATGGAGTTCTCACCAAAACCAAACAAAAGCAATATTCATTGCTCTGTTTATGGTTGTCAAAGTCGAGCATATAATAACGACACGGTTCATTTTTTTAATCATCCAAAAAAAAATGAGACTGTGGTCACTATTAAAAATAAATTCGACGAGGATGAAAAAATTGATCGCTTTGATGCATGGGTAAAAATTTTGAAAATGGGTAAAACTGTGACCCCTACGATGCGAGTGTGTTCTTTACATTTTGTTGCAGAAGATTTTATTCCATCGAGTAAGTGCTAATTGTTAATATATCATTATTATTTATTTTGAATGTAATAAAAATATATTTTTTCATTGAATTTTAATCGCTTTTATTTTTTTTAAAGGTTGTAAAGTGCGCAGATTGAAAAAAAACATCAGTCCCATCAGTAAACCTGCCGACTCTTTCAACTGACACACCTTTGGATTCTTCAAAAATTAAACAAAATTCTCTTCGATTGAAAAGATTGCACGATCGAACTACAAAAAAAGAACAAAGCTTGAACAATATTGGTCAAGATACTTATGATAATAATTTTCATTTCTCTGACTGTTTACAATTGAATGAAGACACTGTCCAATTGACGAACATGGAAAATGAAGATACTCCATCTCCAATCTCATCAAGCGATGAAAATTCTTGTTCCCAATCTGAAGATGCTACAACTCAATGTCCAGAGGTCCAAATCGATAAGGAGTTTCGGGATATGAGCATACAGGTTTCAACAGAATCACTAACTCCAAAATTTACATCTTTTATTACAACTGAGTATGAATTGAGCACAATGATAGGAATACCTAATTTTGTTCTACTGAAATCAATAAAAAAGTTAGTTGATAAAAAAACATCATCTGTACACGTGAACTCCAAATTTGATAATCAGGAAATTATTGTCATGAAATTCATGAAACTGAAACAAAATATGTCGTATGCAGTATTATCAGTTTTATTTGAAATTTGTACTCCTGAAACTTGTCGAACAAGAATTCTAGACATGATTGATATTTTGTATGCATGTTTAAAAAACGTCATTTATTGGCCAAGTAAAGATAATATTTCAAGAAATTAACCGCAGTGCTTCAAAAATTTTACAAATGTGCGAACTGTCGTCGACTGTATTGAAATTCCGATACAAAAATTCAAAAACCTATATTGTCAATCAAACACTTACTCTTACAATAAAAGTGGTTATACGCTAAAGTTTATGACAGCTGTCACACCAGCGGAAATCATCTCATTTATCAGCAAACCATATGGTGGTCGATGTTCCGAAAATGCTATTTTTGAACGAAGCGAAATCTTAAAACTGATGGATAAAAATGATGACTTGATGGCTGATCGAGGATTTACAGTTGGTGATCTATGTAAAAAATACGATGTAAATCTAATTACACCTCCATTCCTGAAACAAAAAAAACAATTTTCACAAGCAGAAGTTCAGATGGGGCGTCTAATAGCTGAAGCCCGAGTTCATATTGGAAGAAGTAATCAACGACTTAGAAATTTCCAGATATTATCTTCCAAAATCCCCACCAATTTCACTTTTTTGGTCAAATTCGCAGTTTTTATTGTTTTCGTCATTTTCGTCGATTTCATCATTTTTGTCAATTTTACAATTTTTTTTAGTTTTCGTAATGTCCGGCTATTTCACAATTTCCGCTCATTTTGCGATTCCTATCGTTATCGTTAGTTTTTTCAGTTCCACTAGTTTCATCAATCTCACGATTCTTGGTCATTGCCTGATTTCCATCGTGTTCGTCATTCTTGTCGAATTCATCAGTCTTGTCGATCCTGGAAATTCATCAATTCCGCGATTTTCATGTTCGCCGTCATTTCCGCTCATTTCACTATTTTCATTCTTCTTGTCATTTTGATTTATCGAACCGTTTTCGTCAGTCTCACGATCTCAACCAATTCCACTTTTTCCGTCAAATTCGCAGTTCTCATTGTTTTCGTAATTTTCGTCGATTTTCTCATTTTTGTCAGTTATAGGATTTTCGTAGTTTCCGTCATTTCCGGCTATCTTACAATTATTGTAACTAGGCACGGTGCTGAACTACAGATTATACCAAAGACTTAAGATGCGATCATAAGAGGCTATTGAATGCAACAGCTGAATCGCATGAACCTTTCACCGCGCAAACTATTGGCATCTGGATGAAGTCATTACTGAAGAATGCACAGTCAGATATTGAGGAATTCACATTTTACTGTACAAGGTATGCGGCAGTATCAGCAATTTTTGAAGACAATGTCGATATCGACACCATTCGTGGAACCGCTAATCGGTATCAAAATTCAAGAACATTCGCAAAATTTTTTGAGAGGCCCGTAAAAAAGCCCCAAGATCAGTCTACACGATCTGTATTAGGTATTCAAAACAAGAGCCAGTTATATACGAGAAAAAAAAAATGTCATTGTGAATGAAAAAAGCTGTGATCAAATGGAATAAGACTAAAGTTATCGCGATCCCCAAACATCCACATATGTCATCATCGGGGACGGGACGTGTAGTATAACTGATTGTTTGTGAAATTGATGATTACTGTCAATTAGTGTTGATAATGATGACTACCTACCTCTGAAGAATGCCTAAATGTATCCCGTAATCATCTTAACAATCGAAATACGTGATAACTTTCCCACCTGACTATGAACAATATGAAGACACAAGGAGCAAGGGGTAGAGAGATCGCGCGGTCAGCTATTTTCAAAATAACTCTCATCGTTGTGAAGTTTCCACATAACTGATACTACTACGTGTGATATCATTTCCAAACGAGACGTTGCATATAATTACAACATTAATGAGTATTTTGATCGTTTTCGTATGCCTGAAAAAACTTCCAATCCTACTCCAGTATTACAACATTGAATCATCACGGTCGACGACCAATTGTTATCGATTCCCGTTCATCCACAAACATAGAATCAATCGGCGAGTGGAAGAATTGAGAGACAAGCAAATAGTACAATCTTCAGTATCACCTTACAATACCTCTATTTGGATCGTCCCGAAAAAACTAGACTCTCAAAGTAACAAACGATGAAGACTCATATCAGACTTTAGAGCTGTGACACGCATAGAAAAAGTGGAAAGAATAAGTCCTAACACAATAAGCTATGCTCCATATCAAAAGACCTCTCGAAGTTCGCGCCAAAGTTCCGTGATTCACCGCTAGATGGCCAGGCGCCCGGACCTTGCCCGTTGTCAAAACATAGCGCGTAGAAAGCAACACTACGGCAGGTAGCGCAGTCCGGGGGCCTTTGGCCCGAGTTTCTCTCCGATGTAAGAATGTCATCGTCGTACAAGTTGAACATTATTTCGAGCATGGTATCTTGAGGGTGTCCCAGCGCCGAGCCCGAACTCCGAAATGAGTTTTGAAACGATCGCAGCACACATGGTACTCACCACGCCAACCACGTCGATTTCAGAGCAGTCGGTATGCTCAATATTCGATGGGTAATAGTATCACTGGCGCTCATTTCACTCATATACCTAATATTTTTCTTCATGATTCAAAACTGTATGAAAATACGGAATATCACTTTGTTGAATTTTTGATTTATAAACTAGTATAAAATTGTAATGCTCCTAATCAAGGAATTGTTTGCATTCGACAAATGGTGAGGGTGGTATAATCCAAATTTCTGTATAGCCCATTCTGCCAGCGGGGCAGAATGGGGTCACCGAAACATTTTGATAAAATTGTTTTTGAAATGATCGAAAAGGCCGTCAAACATCATTCTGGATTCGAAATTTTTTTTATCTCACGGTTTCCTCGAGTACCCCATTTTGCCCCGCCTTTACCTAATTATCATATTTTCCTCCGATAACACACCTAAATTATGCACCCAACTGAAACTTTCTACTACCATCGGTCGTGTAGGCCCATGTTTTCTATTTCTCTAATTACAATTCGATACAAAAGTCGGCATTCACAGAATATCCTCTCTTCTCATGTTGAAACCCTACATGAACTACATGCTGACGTCTCTGCACTAAAAAATTTCGAACATTTCAATCACTACGAGCGGCTGTGCGTTTAAAAAGTTAGGGTTCTGATACGAAGCAATGATAGTTTTATTCGTGGGGAAAAATCGAAGAACACGGTCTTATCAGAACGAGAATTTTTAACTCTGGGAATTTTCTGAGAAATGTCACATGAAATCGCCTAGGATGACAACCTATATGATCGCGAAAAAAATTTCCCATCCAGATGAGAGGTATACAGAGATTGAAATAACTCGCACTCTCTTCGTAAGGATGTAATTTGTGTGTGATATTTGTCAGCTTGTGATGAGGTGTTGCGAAAATTGCGTATCAAAGAGCAATTTCTTTCTAACAAGTTACGAAAATAGCTCACGCCATGCTGTCACCCGCTTAGCGAGTGATTTCGGGAGTCACAGACATTTAGTGTTTAGTAAGAGGGATTCCCGCTCTTGGTCGATACCATTTGTACGTACATAAGAAATTGTGCTACATTACTGCCCAACTACATTCAAAATGCAACTGCAACGAAAATATAGTTTTCGACTCGTGTTCGAATCAACATGCACAAACCAAAGGAAAAATAAAGCAGGTTAAGTTTCGTCAATGAAGCAAGTAAAGATTTCGACGACATTAATAAGTGAAAAGATAAGTTGAGAAACTCTAAATCAGAGAATTTTGGCAAATAATATTGAATGACCTTATTTATTATGTGCAAATGATAACGTTCAATGGAAACCACGAGAAGGTGGCGGGGTGTGTTCCATCAGGGAGGGGTATAGGGGTATAATGATTTCAGAGATTTGAAAGCTAGCCATGGCAACAGTAGTTAGTGTGTGCGACACTCTATTGAAATCGTGTAACTACAGAGGCTATTGTGCGAAGCAGTAATAGCCGCTGACGATCTCACTACTTCCCTATGCGACCTGGACTGCACTCAAGCGATTTAGAATGCAATAGAGCTTGGCGCGGTCAGCCCGTTTATGTAAACATGAACTTCACATTAAACTTTCAACACCTGCACTTTCAGGGCGCGATTTTCAACGTCCGCGTGCAGGTAGCGTGAAAAGTGAACATCTGCATATACATGATTATATTACACTTTCAGCTCCTGCACTTCCAGGGCGCGATTTTCAACGTCCGCGTGCAGGTAGCGTGAAAAGTGAACATCTGCATATACATGATTATATTACACTTTCAGCTCCTGCACTTCCAGGGCGCGATTTTCAACGCCCGCGTGCAGGTAACGTAAAAGGTGACATCATACTCAAATTTAATGAGAATCAATCTCAAAAGACTCTGACTGTCGATTTTTCGTAATCACTTTCGCAACTTTGACTCGCTTTGGCTGAGCCGCAAGCTCCTGCGCCTTGAGTATGTGTTCGGGTTCCCTGATTTCCATGCTCCTAAGATAGCAGCTATCGACTATTTCAGGTAACAAACAGGTTTCGTGAAACAGGACCAGGTGAGGTTTCATTTTTTCATCCAAAAATTTATCATCTCTGATGACCTTCACAATTTTGGAGCCTTTGGGCGTCCACATCATAAACAGACAATAATTTCGTCGAGTTATGTGTAATTGTCCCTGCACCTGATAATAGTATTCGTGTTTTTCGTTTATCTCGGAATACCCGACACACGGCACTGATCTTTGCAGCGATCGCTTCGTCTGGAGTAAGATCACGGGCCGAGTACGGACATTTTATCTCGACTATTCCGTCGTCGCCGATAAGGCCGTCAGGCGAAGCACCTGGACCGAGTATTTCCGGGTCAACGAATAAACCCCATTTTACCAGCTGAACATTTGCTTTGTTTTTCAGTTCGAGGCGTGCGGTTTCTTCGTGATTGCGTCCATATTCCAAAGCGGGAATATTTTGCGAATTATTCGCAAACAATATCGACTGAACAAGCGATCGACAGGATGTTGTCTTTCGCATCAGACATACTTTGCCGAATTTGGACGCAGTGAGCAGCTGTTTCCTCGTGGACAGCCACAGCAGGCTATCTGACTGGTAAACGGTGTTTCTTTCTAAATTCTCCAAATCTCTCTGAGACTCCTTCAACCTCGTCAAATGCCGGTCGAGTTCGGCAGCGTGATCTTCCGGACTCAAACCTGGTTACTGAGCGCGAGGGCCATAGTCTTTGTCGACCGTTTGGCGTCTCGGTGTCTACTGTCGGGGAACGTTCTTCTCTTTGGACTGATCCAATCGAACTTTTCACAACTTTCCCTTTTTTTCGCTCTTGTTTTCGACTTTAGTTGCTACTTCAGACGCTATCTTATCATTCACGTCTCTGTAGACTGTCAAGACCTTCTTACTATTATATTGCACGGCCGCACCGAGGGCGCGAGCATTGTAAGAGTTTCTTTTACCGTAGTGGATGCGTTTTGCACCAATGAATTTAGCCACTACGCCATTGAACGATTCCACAGTATTGTTATCTACATTGCGGATCAAGCTCTTGGCGTTGCGGCCGAGGCGAGCCACCGAATCTTCGATTTCTCTCATAAGCCCCAGATTCCTCAGTTGCGGTACAAAGTTCTGCTCATTCGGTTTCGGTCTTCCATCGCAAAAATACGCAATAGACGCGCATTTCGCGTGCTCTCCGAAAACGTGGCTTGGAATATTTGCGATATCCATTCGGAGAAGCCTGATTTTTTCAGAATCCGATACGTCTTGATTTTTTCGTTGCCGTATCGCTGTTCGGATTCCGGCGTTGAACCTTGGTACGCTATTCTTTATAAGGTTGCGTATTGTTCCCGGGACTCCTCTTTTTCTCTCAAACTCTTTCAGTTTGGTTCCCACGTTTCTTATGAGATGGTTGGCGCATTCAATCTTTTCTACATGCACGCCGTGTGCTCGATACGGCTCATAGTCCGTAATCTTTTTGTAGACGCTACTGTCCCCGTCCGCTATTAGAGTGGAGTAGATCAGCCCATGCTGTTCGATGCTGCTTTTGAATCCTTCCAGGATCGCATCGGATTCCATACCAGTTGAACTGTCGTTTCTACCCCAATTTTTATAGCACGTGTGTTCTCTAGGAGCTACGCCCTTCTGAAATGCCGGATCGCAAATCGCGCACGACTTATTACGGGTTCCGACATACAGTACCTTCTGCGTGTGAAGTCCGACGATCGCTCCCAAGCCAGAGGATGAATCGTATTTTCCTAATTTATACGATCTCTTCATCCAACTGCCATCGGTCACCACAACGATGTGGGGAATGCCGTTGATCACATCGCCCCTTTCGATGGCCAGTCTCCGTTCTTCCTTGCCAGCTTGTTTCATTTCCGACTCCGCGGCTTTGATCAGACCGGCGTAAACGGAATCATGATGCCGTTGAAATGTCGTTTCGGCCATACATTTCAAGTCCATCGCACCTAGCATCTGCTGTAGCTGATCGTATCCTATTCCAGAACATATACTGCCTAATACAGCCGATTCGTTGATGTCTGAGATGCGGTCACCTTCCGGCTCGCTCGATATTACCTTTTCAAAATGACACATTGAGCAGCGGAAGTGCAGCACCGTTTTGAGGCCAGATGATTTACATTCGATGAACCGAAGATTTCGGAATGAACATTCGACTCCCCTGCAATGTTCATCGAACGCATCATGCAGTTCCGTCCACACATGCTCGAATGGATAAATTCCTCTAGCCGTTGGGACACCATCCTGCAATTCCTCGTCTGACTCACGGTGATTCTCCACCAGGTCGTGTTCTTCGACGAGTCGTTCTTCCTCGACTATGTCGGCAATTTCGTCGTCGAACTCGCCTCCGTCGAGTGGTTGTTCCTTGCTGTGCGGTTTCCTGAGATGAATGTCCGGGAGCACGCAGGTCGACGATTCGGCCTGGTCGAATTCAACATCGAGTTTCTCGGTCGTGTCTCTGGAAGGCTGTTCGTCCTCGCACCGGCAGACCACTTCGATTGCGGTCAAATCGTACTGATTGCCGTAAGGATCGTCCAGTCTACCAGGTGGGATGTTCTTCATGAGCAGGTCACAAAGCGATTCCAAATCCGGAAAGTTTGTCAAGCACGCCCTACCATCAGGTGCGACATGTCCTGTTGACCTTCTACTATGGGAATCGAACATCCACACACCATTTTCCGTTCTGAATACGGCCACGGATATCAGATTACTGGTGAGGATTCCCGATTTCCCTCTGGACGAAAACTGCACCAATCGGGTTCACAAATCCGGAAAGCCATCTTTGGAAAAGTCCTGATGCAAATGTCCACAGAGCCAAGACTCGGAAACCTGTATGAGGCGATCTTCCCCACTTACTTCAATCTCCGTACACAACTCCGTAGCTGTCAAGAAGTCTGTGTTCCTTTCTTCTGGATTCACATCGTTTCGGGCCTTTATGCTTTTAGCGTAAAGATCATCTCCGATCGTGAGAACCGCATCCACATCCGCGGAATCCCACAAACGTGGATCTTTTATATTGCACATAGCTTGTGCGGCTGCTGCATTCGCAGTGCATTGATTGTTTCCCCCGAGTGCCTTGCGAAAATCTGAGATCCCCTTGATGAAACGTATCTCTGACGATCTCTCTCTTTCTTTTCATTCCCGCAGTATCCTCTCTGCGGACGTCCGTTCTTGCTTCTTGGCTACTGTCGTCACAGAGCGGCTTGATGGCAACTGCTCCATTGTCCATCTCCAGACCCTGTTGGACCTCACTATGTACCAATTTCGTGGCCTGCCCGTCGACCTCTGTGATTTTTTGCCGTCTGCGGAAATTACCCCGATAAGCAAGTTGTCGATTATTTGAGACTCCCCAGTATGAGAGAAACATTGAAAAACTAGGGATATCGTGAACCCCCTTGCCCCAAATGATGAACGTAAGAATTTTTCCAAACTTTCCTCAAGTATTAAAATTGGAATAGAATAAATCAATTAAGTTTTGGATTCAAGTATTGGGGTTTTGGTTCGAACAGAAAATAAAGAATCATTTATTGTCCACGGACTTCGTATTCAAGTCTCTATATCATTTATATTTATAGCTAATCCTATTATTTCGAAAACGTTTTCATTATTTCATAATTTTTTGAATTTTTCTCTGATAGGATTCAAAACATCTCCCGCGCTTTCATTCTCAGCAAAATTAGTAAAATCTTGAACCCATGCCCCCTAATTCAACGGCCTCCCGGTCCATTTCGGTTTCAACCCATCTTCGTTTCTCACTGTGGCCGATCCCAAGAGAGCTGACAAAAAATGTTCAGAGTCTTCTGAACACCCGGGTTGTACCGCAGATTCTTGTAAAAAGCCACTCTATTGCATGCAAAATTTGATACTACGTTTATTTGTACACCGTAAACCCATGCATGGATTATGTACTGTATTGCTGATGCATTTTTTACTCTATTTTTCCATTTTTGTGAAGATGTTCATCATAATTCAAATCACGAAATCCAATTTTTGCGAGGTATGTCATTGTCAAAAAAAAAAATTCTGGCACAATTTTCTCGCCGAGACAAAATTCCGGATACTTTCTAGATCATGAGCCGAAGTTGACACGATTGTTGACAGAATTTGTGTTTCCTTTTATTTATTTCTTCTAACCGTGACTCGGCCTGAATTTGGAAGTTACAAGTTCTGAGGGGGCCATGTCATAGGCCATAGATGGTATCGGACTATGATGCCACGTAAAATCGCTTGTCTTCAGTTCTACTTTTCAACACAAATTGTACCGATTTCATTTTTCAAAGAAATTCTTTCGGAGCACGCAATTGTTCGAAATCATTTTTCCCGAAATCTCGAAGCGACACTAAGTACACCATTTTTTCCAATTCTAGAGAAAGTCTCAAGAAATCTTTTCTCCGAGACGTATTTTGGGGGTCGCTTATATTATAGGTGGGATTTTCGCAGATTTTTCGCAGATTTTCTGATATTAACTACATGTGACCATCAATTTTCCGCGATGGTCGCTATTTTTCAAATTGTCGATAAAATTATACAAATATGTTGTCACCAATATAGACACTTTAGAGACTCTTTGAATTATGGATCGAATTCGGGTTCTCGAGAGATGTTCCGATTCTCGAATGTTATCGAAAACGCAAATTCCGTCTACGAATGGCAAAAATTTCACACATGATCGGTGAGATCTCAGAATATTCGTATCAGCAACAACACGTTGAACAATTTACTCATAATTTTCGCAAATGGCGAACCTTGCGGAAAATGGATTTTTTTTATCTGAAATTTCGAACAAGAACTGCAGAAAAACCG
The DNA here is from genome assembly GCF_917208135.1 of Athalia rosae. NCBI lineage: Eukaryota > Metazoa > Arthropoda > Insecta > Hymenoptera > Athaliidae > Athalia > Athalia rosae. Next base: position 12,590,561 of record NC_064030.1, read on the forward strand.
GTAAAACCCAGTCAGATTCGCACTACAAAAGTCAGGTTCACGACAAACGAATTCACTCAGTTTCCGAGTGAGATGAGTGTGTGAGTAACATCAGCTATAGATCTTGATATGACCCTCTGAAAACAACACCCAAATCGTTGGTAGAGAAATTGGATACAAATCTCGCAACTCTGGCAAAAATCGTAGAAAATTCCACCCATGATTCAAATGGTCTGAAAAATTCTGAATTCGCATAACGATTTCTCGGGAATTTCTCCGAAATCTTCAAAATGGTATACGATGCCGAAATCGAATTCATTTTTTATGTGTAACAAATAACTCTGAAAACTCCGCAAAATCCGATACTCTTGGGTGGGGGGTCCAACTTCACGCAGGAAGCCCCCCCTCAAATTTCAATGCGCGATAACTTTGAATGAAACGAGGCAAACAGAAAAAAAAATAAGGCAATCATGGCAATCCGTGTGATTTATTCAGAAAAATTTCTGACGGTGTAAGTACGAAAGATTTTCAAGAGTCCAAATGTCATCAGCAAAGCATTCTTCGAAATAAAATTTTGTATGAATTGAAAACAAATATGAGCCAAATTCGGCCCATGTTTCTGTGAGTGGGAGGGTGTCTATATTCTCCACAGACTATTTGTGATTTTTTGCTGAATTTCAAATAAGCACCTTTTGTTCGAAAACATTCATAGCTCCGGAGGTGATGATTTGAGAACTCAGCACAAAAAATTCGGAGCTCTCCAGAGGTAGGATGGTAACATATAAAATTGAAAACGAAATCTGAGATATGAGGTCTGGAGCCGTGTCAAGTTGACGTGGATAGCCCCATGTATAATAGTTATGTGCCGATAAAGATGGGATTCGGTTCTTAGAGCACGCTTGACGAGCGAGAAATCTTATTTGAGCACCCCTGCTGTTGAGCTCGACTGTGTAGCGCTGATGTCGCTCAAAACGTTGCGGCAAAGTCGGGAACTGTTCCTACGCGACTTTCAGTGACGCGGGCGTTGACTGAAGATATTTAAAGACAGCCAGCGAAATAGGGTTTATTGAAGCTCGAGATTTTCACTGTCGCCGAACGCCCTCTTAGTGACCTCGAACAGTTCGGACTCAACTACAATGCTCGGCATCGGCAATACGGGAAACACAGGTCGCTAAACAGTAATTACCGGTCGCGCCACGAGTTCTGTTATATCGACAAAACAGGTCATTCCCGGGAATTTTAATCTCATTAGGATAATCCGGTCAGCGAGCCGACTTTTTGCGATTACCAGATAGCCCTAATTTTTGTGTTTATTGAGTAATTTGAATTTTCGCGTGTTTTCGATTTTATATTCCAAAAACATCTAAGAACTGCCGAATAGGACCGCTTCCAACATGAGAATATGTGAAATTGTATGAATACTATTTTTTAAAAAATTTCTCAAACAAAAAAAGGTTGTTTTTGTTTTTTCTTTTTTGCAGAATCTAAAATATATAGTGCGATGGTACGGATGATATTTGTTTACAACGAATTGTTCATTTAGCTAACAATGATATTTGTTTACAACGAATTGTTCATTTAGCTAACAAATGAAGAATGAACATTTTTTTTTGGTCACATGTGAAAAAGTACCACATACCTATAATGATTTTTAAAATCAAAAGGGTACCTTAATGCGACCTTGATGTTTTTATTCAGCAGCAAAAAGAAATTGTACATTAAAAAATGCATTTTCCAATATTATAATTTTGTTTATCACAAACGATTTTTTTCTCAAAAATCATTGTTATATTTTTCTGGAAAAGAAATTTTTGATAACGTCATGAATAATTAATTTGCATATGAAAATTTTTTCAACAACAGTAAAAAAAAATTGAAAAAAGTATTAATGAAAACATCTGGAAATAAATTGTTTTCTGATAAATATTTGATTTATCAATTTGTGCATCTCGTAAAAAGTGATAAAAAAGTGAAAAATGAGAATTAAAACATATTATAGGCGGTATCTATTTCCTGTTGATTACAAATCTTTTTTTAAATTTGCAAGATCTACAGTAGTTTTGAAGATGTGCGCAACAAACGAAATCCTCTCTCTTTTTTGTCACTGAATTGTTGATAACTTCCGCAAGTCTTGGCAACGCAACTTAAATTTCTCCAAAAAGTTTCCGGATGCCATTTCGAATCGAATGATACCTCAACCAGGCGATTTGGAATTCGTAGGACGTCGACTTGCTGACTAGACTACGAGAAAGACGAAATCGAGGGATTTTTCGCTTCCTGAAATTGCAAATTACTTCCGGAACTGGTAACAGTGATAACACCTGGAAGAAAATATTCATGATACCACACTACGAAAAGAAAGGTTAGTCACAAAAATTTTCCCCTTAAATTTTCGTGAAATACCCGACGTCGGATTATTCCTAGTTTTAACAAGAAACACACGTTCAAAAAAAAAGGAGATAATCATTTCTAATATTACGGGAAGTATTTCGTAAATTTTGAACACTTGGTCGTTGATTCTTTAGCCAAAGTTTTGGAGGACTTCGTTTTCAGGAAGCACCGCGAGAAGGTAAATCAACATGGCTTCCCATACTGTCGCTTGACCCGAAGACCCGTGCAGACAGAGAAGGACTGTCGCTTGACCCGAAGACGCGTGCAGACAGAGAAGGACTGTCGCTTGACCCGAAGACCCGTGCAGACAGAAGAGGACTGTCGCTTGATCCGAAGACCCGTGCAGACAGAGAAGGACTGTCGCTTGATCCGAAGACCCGTGCAGACAGAGAAGGACTGTCGCTTGATCCGAAGACCCGTGCAGACAGAAAGGTTAGGTTAGGTTAGGTTATCGTTACAACAGAAGATTCGTACAGACAATAAAATCGCAAGTTTTGTGCACAAATTCTATGCACTCTGTAGATTCTTCAATTTTTGCGATGGTTTTGTACGGTAGTTCTGGTTATTGCGAAGACGCTCGCCCAACCAGACAAGATCCTTACGTATCTTCACTTTCATCATGAAATACGCGAAGTCTTTACGATGAGTACCGCACGACTCATGTTCAAACCAACCAGGATATTTAACGTGGACAGCCTTGACCATTATTGGGAATAACGTGTCCTGGATCAAATAGCTGCCCCGCAAGGAAGGGTAAGAGACATCAAAGACTGCATTCATCAGCCTAAATGCCATGGAAAATTCATCGCTGGGCACGCAAAGGTGACCGAGATCCAAATTGTCTCTAGTTTCGTACGCACGGAAAAACGTGAGAAGTTGCCGATCGTGCTGTAAGCTCTGACTAGGATTGATCATCAGCAAGGCGCACATCTGGCACTCGCTTATCGCGATGCACTTCTTCAATACGTACCCCGCAAAGTACTCAATCGCGCTCGACTCTAATGAGGGCTCGCGATCGGTGACGTCGATCACGAGCCTTTCTACGTCTAATGGCGGTTCTTCATCAGGGCAAGCGAGCACGTTGCTCGACGATACGCCGGGGGAAACTGCAAAATCGTGTTCTTCATCGCACGCGTTATACTCATCATTTCTGATGAGCGTGTCGTCTTCGTCATCCAGACAGTTCGCAGATTGCGCCGGTCGATTTAGATTCATCACGGCGTTTTTCTGCAAAATCAGTCGGAACATTTTCGCACTTGGGTTCTGATTATAAGTACCCCCATACATGCGACCTATAGAAAAAAGATTTTCTATCGCGTCTTGGTTCAAACGTTCCGTCATCAGGAACTTGATTCCTTCGAGCTTCAGATCACTCCAAAGTTGTAAAATCGCGGTCAACGTCAATACAAGCCCCTCGAAACAGGGTGGTATTTTAAGGCCCTGCCGAGTTATCGTACGCCACGAACGACACGCTTCTAACTGATTTCGCAGATTTGCTTCCACGTTGGGGTGGACGTCGGAAATCGCGCACCGGTTCGGATTCTTATCATTCGCGCAACGACTATTCAAGTTATCGAACAGATCGTTCAAGGTCAGGAAAAAATTTGCTGTAGCAGTAACCGTGTCTCTCTGTATACCACCGGTAGAGGAGGCGGTAAACAATGCGGCTGAAACGCGACGGCTAAAAACTTGCAGTGCAAGCCGACACTTCATCCGCTCGAAGTTGCTGGGATATACATGTTTTTCCGTAAGCTTACAGGCTGCTCTGGTACCCTTACCACTTTCGAGATTCCACAAAGACTTGACGTCATTCCAGGAAGCTCTCGCGTTATCATTAACCTGGATATCCTGCAGCAACAACTGGTTCCTGATACTTTTGAATAGATGAGGGACATCGAATAAGCAAAATACCTTGAAGCCCCTATGCGAAAAGTTTGGACGATCCGCCGTTACTCGACTGGATAAAGCGCTTCGATTGTTTGTGCCCTGATCACATACGATTGCACGAACGCACAAGCCGGCCTCGAAAAGAGCGTCAAGAACAGCATCGATCAGATTGTTCAACATTCCAGAAGTTACGGCGCCAGCGCTCAAGAAATAGGCAACTGGTTGCTTCCAATTGAACAACAAACCTCGTACCATGAAGACCAACGCGTTGGTAGCAACCCCCGACGAGCAGCCGAAGGAACCGAAATCCTCGAAGCCTTCAATTTTCTGCTTCCCGTCGTGGAGATCGAACGCTTTCCTGATTTTCATCTCGTCGAACAGTAAAACGCAGTTACGTTCCTCGGAGCGCATACAAGAAACCTTAGTCTTCAACGCACGAAACACTTCGCAACTAATACCTGGCCAGAGTTTTATTCTACCGAACCACTCCATAATCGAACTTTGCGACGGCAGCACGAAACCGAAATCTTCCCGCATTTTTGCGTACAAGCTCGGGGACGTGTAGTGCATTTTAAGAGCTAATTGCTTCTCGTCTTCTGTAAACGTGCCGTAATTTTTGTGAAACAATTGCATCATTATAAAAGTTAACAAAAACCCCTGCACTTTTCGCGCAACCGCCTTCGCAAGCGCTGCGTTCGCAATTACACCCTGCTGCAACCGGTTAGTTAGGCGACGAATTGTTTGCGCCTTGGATTTCACGATACCGCGAAGATCGCTATTTTCTCGCTTGAGCTTCACTATTCTTGTTTTTTGACGAACTATCCTAGCCAGAAGCGAGAGACGCTCGATTTCCCACTGCTTGGGCTCAGCATCATTTTCCTGCATGTCCTCGTCCGAATCAGGGATTGGATACAAAGTCGGAACAGCATGATTTTTTAACCTACCGCACGGAAGCAGATCAAGATGGGAGAAGTGTAGCCCACAGATTTTAATTTTTTTCAATTCCGAGTCAGATAGCTCGGCATGATCATCTAGACCACTATTCACTAGCCAGGTGATACAACGGTCCCTGTTACTCACTGGCAAGGAAAAGAACTTGAGACCCGGGACGCCGTCTCTGCTGCAGGAGCCACAACCCGTGTACGCACACCGGCTGTAGTGCGTCGATTTCGTTGATGCACCCTGGTCCATCATTTGGTCAACGAAAAAAAGTTGCACTAATTACCACTCAAAGTGATCGAAGGCCGTTGGATAGTGGGACCGATGATGAAACAAAAAACCAACCGTATCTTATCGACAGAGGACGAAGAAACAAACGCGATGGAATGCGAAGCTTTATAAGGGTGAAAGCTACGATAACCCTTGATGGAGGAAAGGCTACACGAGGAGAGAATTAATTAACAATATAAGCTATTGTTAATAGGCCGTGCAACCAGTGCTCTTATTCTAGCCCTCGAAAATTCCACGCGCCCGCAACGATTTTCTACTTACCGAATAAGCCGTTGCGATCCTCAAAAGTAAAGTCCTTCCGTTGACTTATAAAGGATCGTTAGTCAATGGTCTTTCTCGCCGAAACATTCACATATAAAATATGAGAGGAGAACACTCGGTGAATTGTACTTACACGCACCCTTACGTAGAAATTAATACACCAAACAAAGTACCTCCGGAGAAGCGAGAAATAGACTGTATGCGATTTCGTTAAAAATTCGCTACAATGAAAAGTCTCCGCCCGTCCCCACCATACATGCCGCTGGTGCGGACCACGCGGTGAGGGCAGTGCTACCATTCTGTTGACGTGATGTACTCAATCAGAAAAGGTTTACGTCTATTACTATTTTTTGCTGAAATGTTTTAAGATATCGTTGTATATGTATCGAACGCATTCTCAAAAAATATTTTCGTTCTGAGCGCAATTATTGATGTAATGATTGCCATAATAGACTAGTCAACAAGTGCCATTTGGACCAACTTTTTTCAGCAGTCTCCGAAAATTATGAATGAGGTGTCATTCGATTCGGAATGGCATCTAGATGATTTTTGAAAAAAATGAAGTTCCGCTTTGCGTGCGATCGCACCGCGCGCGACTCGTAGCGTAGTGCCTCCACCACTTCGGAACCATTTGCTGAGGGAGAAATATGATGGGATCGGGCCTGATGCGACGCAGCAACCGATAAATAATTCAATAAAAAATAGACTCCATCAAACCTCCATGAAAAAAAAAAAATTTCTCTATTCAGAATTAAATGAGGTATCTGGACATATTTTTTTCAGAATTTAAAAAATGGCTCTTTCCATAGGAAAAAATCATTGAACATCTCATTTGTTAATAACAATTATAATTTGCAATGATTTCCGGGTGAATAAAATTTTTTATGGAAGCTTATTCTTTCACCTTTAAAATGCGCTATCGATCATCTTCTTACGACAAATAGAACCGGAGATATTAATTCTTGAAGCTTACCGTGCGCTCATTTGGCATCAAAATTGGATATGTTGTAACTTTTGAAAAAAAAATATTTCGGACGAATGCTGAAACACGTATCGGCTCTTTTTGCGTATATGATACGCGAAAAAAGTTCCGTTCGATTCAAAAGATAGGCGGTCATATTTTGTCCGGTCTGACGTGGAATGTCCCATACTCACTTTAGAGGCAGTCCGCGCACGCCGTGCGGTCGCGCGGATCCGTAGTTTCAGCGTTAAACTATAATTATAAATAATGGGCATAGAGTTAAGGGAGTCGGGATTATTTAATTGGGAATTTCCTCCTCTTTAAAGATCTTTTTCGCAAATTTCTCAACTATTAATGGTTTCTGAATTATTCGCAAAAAACTAAATGCCTTCTTTTTTCGTCTTACTGTTTACCAACGGGTTAGAAAGAGATGGGGAGAAACGATCTCTCGCTCTTTGTCGTTCTTGGTTGCTGCCTTGTCGGCTACTGTGCTCCGCCCTCGATACACCGGTGCTCCGTAAAATGTTGACAATGTATGCTCAACGCAGAAACGGCTTGTTAGAAATAAATAGTCTAACAATAAGCAACAAGTGCCTTTCGGGTTTTTGAGCAGTCTCCGAAAAACATGAATGAGGTGCTATTCTATTCGGGACAGCGGGTAGAATTTTTTTGAAAAAAATCAAGTCCCGCTCGTAGAAAATTACAAAAGTTATAACCAATTTTGGGAAAAAACGGGGGTTTGTTTTTTTGCAAATATCTCAAAAACTATTTTAGATTTTTGAAATTCTTATCGCGATTTTTGGATTAGTCATCCTTTAGTTAAGTAACAAGTTTCTGCTGCACGAACATGAACATTGCAAGTGCGATAATTATTAAGCAGTGAATCTCAATTATTTTTTCTTTCTTGGAGCTATTCTTGAAAGGCTTTAGAATAGATCCCCGTTCAAACAATTTAAAAATGTTCATTTTTCACTTTTTCATTAACAATTTACGTAGTTGAGAAATGACAAACTCGAATTAACCATACAAAAATTTTTTTTTTAAATTTTGATTGATCCAGGTTTTTATCATCAAAAGCTACATGATAGTGTTTTTCTTTCAATTTTCATCTGTTACTGTTTGATAAAATTGTTAGAAACAAATGCGTTGTTAACGAGATAGTTAAAATTTTTCTTTATCAACTGAATCTTTGATGCAAACGTTGATTTGTAAAAGGAAAATCGTTTCTCAAACAAGTTTTTGTATTGCTTAAACACGGATTTGTTAATTCACACTTATTTTTATTCCACTTATAATTAATATTAAGGAACGGTTTTTTTAAATCATTTGCAATACACGTACATTAATTCTTTTTCCAAATTTGTCATCTCTACACGATGAATCGAAGAAATAAAGAGCGACTACGACGAATGAATATTTCATTATTTTTCGTCATGAAAATTTGTATGACAAAATTTTTATTTACGCAAGCGCTGACTGAAGCATGAAAAAATTGGACACAATTTCTTTTTTGTAATAACCAACGTAATTTTCGTATGGGACCCAAGAAAAAGAAAACGTCTATTTGGCACACTCTAAATTATCTATAAATTTATGGATGTTGACCTCTATTTTTGACGATAATTTTTTCAATAGATACTTATTTCGGGTTGGGAAGGAAACAAAACATTTAAAATAATCAAGTCTGTTTGTCTTTACGTTAATTTTATCACTAATATTACCTTATTACTATTATTATAAATTTTGTTTGTCTAATATATATTAAAAATAAAATTGTGGCGGCTCTTCGCGAAGCCGCCGCCGCCGCCGCCGGTACCCCCGCCCCTTCCTCCTCGTCCGCCGCGGCCGCCTCCGTGCTTTCTGGCACCGGCGGCGGTGCCGCGTGTTTTTTTGCGTTTCTTGCTGTAATGAAAAAAAAAGTTGAGGCTTCTGTCAGACGACACGAAATTAAGATTAACAAGAAATTCCAAATTTGCATGTTTGTGTGATTTCAACGCGCTAGAAAGCTGCTGTTAAACTTCGCTAACATCATGCTACTTCATAATACTTCTTAATTTGTATTCTGAATATTCAATATGGTAAAAAGGTACACAGGGAAAAATTTTTATTCCAAGTGATACCAAACAAATCTGGTCAAAACTCACTTTTTCTCGTCGTTGCCTTTCTTTTCCGGTACACCTTGTACCGGAGGTTCGCTCCCCGTAGCTTCCTCCGGTACACCTTGTGTTTCCGTTCTTTTCCGTCGTCTTCTCCGGTACATCTTGTACCGGAGAGTTTGATTCGCCGGCCTCGCCGCTGGTCTCCGGTACAAGATGTACCGGAGATGGCAACGTCTGATTATTCTTTTCTGTAAAAATTGTAGAGTCAATTTATCATACAATGTTGCTAATGTGAGGGGATAGGGCATGTAATACACTTTACGACCGTTATATTTCACAAATTCATTTCGCATACGAGTTCGAAGATATCGATGAAGAATGAAATATTCGATCTAGATATATAGCTATCGTAATCATCAGATTGCATGACCGTATTCGAAAAAGTAATCGTAATTCATTATTAGAATGAGCCAGAAATTTGAATACTTACGTGCTTTCTCCTCCATGGCTGGTGTTTGAATGAGCTCGCGTGCAATTTATAGCAAAAACCGAGGCACATTCCGCGGATAATACAGGACATTTTCTGTGCTACGGTAACAGCATACTATCGTTCCTTTTTTACCGATACAACCGATAATGCAGAACTACACGGTTAGCGCCGTGCCCCTCGTGCCCTTTTGCTTGCTTCAAATCGTTACCCATGGCTGGCTGTCTTTAAATATCTTCAGTCAACGACGCGGGCTAGAAAAACATGGCCGCGCTCACGATTTGTGTTTCGGCTCCCATATTCGGTTTTAAGTCGCCAAATGGCGCCTTATGGTTCACACGGACGCCACACAACTATGGAAAAATAAGCGGTGGTGGGGGTCGCTAGGACAGCCTTAACCCCGTCCCGTACTTCACACTATTTATCGTGACTTTGGGAAAACCAATCATTCCCTCATATTATACGTTCACTCAGACCAGGCACGACGAGGAACGCGTAAGGTACACGTTGTATTCCTACGGAACACTCCGAACAGACATGCACTTTTATTGACGTAATTTTTTTTCCAATAGCTGACGTAACTACAGTATTTTGGACCGGTACCAATTCGTGCATCCATGCTTTGAGATGTTCATCAAAAAATGTTACGGACTCCCCGATTTGACTGCCTGTGTCTATCAATGTCGAGCAAAGGCTACCACTAATATCAAGTTGAAGATATGGACAAATTGCTCTATCGTTGGATGGTGCATTCATCCGATATGCATGAGCCTCTATTTCGTCTTTGAAATCCCCTATAAAATCGAAAAAGAATCGGCGCGGTACAGGATCCCGCCGTATCGCACCGATATTTAGTTTAAATTACCATTATTTTGATTATTATTATTATAGGAGAGATAAAAGGGTTGCACAAAGTTTGGTAGTGGTTGCCTGACATCGGGCTTTGAACCACGTTCTGGGTACTTTGTGTTTCGCATTGGTCTGCTAACCATTCGACATCTTTGTTGATTTTCACGCGCATGAAGTTGTAGGCCAAGTTTGCACACTTTATCGTAGAACCAACCATGGTCGTTGATATCCAGACAAAAACATTGTCAATGTAAAAATGAGCCGCCAACTACCAAATTTGAAATCCTTTTGCCAGTACTTGTAATGAAATCAAAAAATAATGCCAAGCACTACGAGTTTCCGGCAAGCATATGGATACCAAATGCTTTCCTTGACCCTAAATAGCACTATCAGCTGTTTGGTGTTGGGTGCTGTCTGGTGAGCTGTGAGTAAACCTGAAGATAATGAATCAGAGGCACAATACCGCCGAGGGAGTGATGCATTTTCATGGGGCATAAGGTGAATTGGTAAGCTAGCTCCACGTGGTAGTTGTCAAGGATCCCATGGAGGTTTTGGGGATCGTCATGGCAGTCGTGGTAACTTATGTGGTGGCGAGAGTGGTGACTTTTACTGGGCGCCCAAAGTTACAAGGGTTAAAATGTGTCGCAATCTTGTTAGACTTTGAGCCGCTCCACAAGCCCACAGAAAAAATTGGGACAAGGGGCACGCTTGTGATGAGAGGTGAAATTTTGCTCTAGCTGAGTTCAAGTGATTGATAATTTTAGAAGTCAGTAATCTTGTAATATTTATTCATGCATTTAATAATGAGATTTTGTAGGTTCTTGTTTTGCATTGGAACGAACTTGTGTGACAATAATAAAATGTTCATCGATGTTAATTAATAATGCATTCCCGTATTCTATGATTTTTAAGTTTTTCTATAGTTTTTTATAAAATTATCTCAATGAAATTACTTTTCTTCTAATGATTTCAGAAGATTATTGTTCATCGCTTTCTATTTTTCTTTATTATCAAAGGTCAATATTGATTTCATAACCTTTCCACTTACATTTGTATTCAAGAAATGTCGAGAAAAAAAAAAGTTCGTTCTCTATCTTATTTTCGATTCTTTTTAAAATAATCCTGGAAAAAGTATTGATTATTCAGTAAGAATTTCGTTGCAAATCACTGCTTCATATCAAGATATTATTTATTTATGTATACTCTCACACATAAGTAACGCAAATAGGCCTGCGGTGACAGATGGATGTTATTTTTTTTTATTATTAGATATAGCTCGATGGGGTATATATTTCTGTCTCTGTCGCACCGTGTACAGTCCGCGACCTCTGCGCGTAAGCACACCAAAACACACCGGTATGACTAACTTTGTTTTTTTATAGTACCCTTTGTTTTGGTTGGATTGTTGGAGCTATCTCTCGCTTGAGTAACGCTTGGCGGCCCATATCGGTATTTCAGTAATTTTTATCTTCACCATGTGAAATCGGATTCATTCGAAAATCAATAGGTGCCGAGAACTCGGCAGAGAAAACTCACATTTAAAATCCGAAGTCAATCCGTGCACTCCTTCGACAGATATCGTGCGTCAAGTCTGCGAAGGAGAAGAAGAAGAATGCTGAAATCAACTAACTTTGATCATTAATAACTTCGGATCCAGTAGACCGATTTCGCTCAAATTTGGCCAGTAATGTTGGTTTGGCCGGGTAATGATGTCACACAAATTTCATTGAAAAATATTGAGCCGTTTAGAAGGTATAAAAATCGCTCCCTGTGTTGAAGAGATAGGCGAGTTTGTCCGGAAAAAGGATTCACGCTTGCGCTTGCCAGCCGAAGGTACTTGGCGGCGATTCGCTGCCGCGAATCTTGATTCACGGCGCGCTGAATCAGATCAGAGGTACTGTCTTGATCTCCGTTCTGGGCTCTGTAACGTGGATACCAGTTGTCCAAGACCGCAGTCATGACATCGAAGATAAAGGAAAATTTGGGTGTTGCAACGACCAAATGTCCAAATTCCTCCTCATCGTTGGTCTCGCAAGCCCTGAAGTACGTCGACATTTGCCTGATACCGCCCAGCGTCGGGTCGAGATTGATGAGTTACTGACGACATTGTTCGCAGTTTGTCTGATCATTAGTTTTTTTGGCGTTGTACCCCGCAGAAAATTTGACTGCGCATTCGGTGAGCGATGCTTCGAATATGTCGTTGGCACGCGCGACGATTCGGTGGGCATCGGCATCTGTATTCTCATTTACGTCCAGTTCAACATCCATCTCTGGGACAAGTCCATCAACACCGCATGCAAGGCTGAAATCGGTGTCTTTCCTCGTCCGGTATACAGCTGTTTGCTCCTCGACATTCAATAGCTTATCGTCCCCGTCGTCAGAGCAATTCGCTCGTTCCATTAAGTTCAGAACGATTTTTCTAAACGATCAGTCGAAACTGCTGCGTCGTCTGATTCTGATTTTCCGTTCCTCCGTGGCAACGCACCATCGAGAACACGTCCTCCAACGGATCTTGATTGAGTCTGCCCGCCATCAGGAATTTGACCTTCTCAATATTCAAGTCTTTCCAGAGCATAAGTATCCCCTTAACGGTTTACCTGAGCCGTTAAAGCATGGGGCGATTCTGGGGCCTTTGTTCTTGTTGAGGAAATAGGCATATGAGAATAACGCTGAACACCTTGCAATAACTTACGTTTATTATAAATTTAGTCAGGTAATCAGTCTTTAGTTGTTACATAGTCTAGTTGAGATCTCATGTCCTCTGAGTTTTCTGAGTCGGTTCATCTGAGGTGTCAGCTTTCTCGATCAATGAGAAGAATTTTGCACTTACTCTCTCAGACATGTGGGCTTCATCTGCATCTTCCATGGCAATAGGCGCGTGGATGAGTGAGTGTGTGAGAGTCTGTAAAAGTTCGTTATATTATGAGATTCGAAAGGAGTATAACTGTGTAGATGAGAGTTTCTGAATTGTATTAATTCAGTTGAGCACTGAATGATTGTATTAATCACATGAGCACACTACATAAAGGCTTACACGCAAAGATAGCACTTGATTGAGATTTACATGGAGCAACACGTGTCTCGTTAGCAAAACTATGAGCAAGCAAGCGTGGTTGCCGGAGAAGACGGCAATAAGGTGAGTCCCCAACGGTCGCAGTTGAGCGTGGTAGGTTCGCACAGAGCGACAGTTGTGGATGGCGCTCTTCTTGAGAAGACTGATTCTTAAACATTCCCGCCCGCCATCAGCAACTTGTTGATGATGAGTTGTGCCTTCTATGGTTGAGTCACAGGCAGCAGGGCGAGCTTGGAGATCGGTCGAGTGAGAGTGGTGGTTGCTGTTCTCAGGGATACCACTCGGGTGAGTCCATCGTCTCCTGGCAACAGTATGAGCACCCTGGCCATTGGCCACTTTCCTGGAGGTAAACGCTCATCAGTGATTAGGACTAGAGAGCCTACCTGTATGTTATTATGAGGGTGGTGCCACTTGGAAATCGCTTGCAAGCGCTGCAAGTACTGAGTTGACCATGTGTGCCAGAACTGTTGCATTCTCTGCCGAATGAACTGCCAGCGGGACATTCGATTCGTGAAGACGTCCAGAAGAGAAGGCTCGGGGACTGCGTTGAGTGCAGTTCCTATGAGAAAGTGCCCTGGCGTGAGCACTTGAGTGTCTTCAGGGTCATCGCTGAGTGGTTCGAGGGGTCTTGAGAGCTCAGGATCGCTTCTATTTGAGTGAGGAGTGTAGCAGTTTCCTCGTAGGTGAGCAATGTGTCTCCAACAGTTCTCTGGATATGGAACTTGAGAGACTTTACAACTGCTTTCCATTTACCACCCATGTGAGGGGCTGCAGGTGGGTTGAAAAGCCACTGAGTCTTGTCCTGTGAGAGCAGCGAGGCAATTTCCTGGTGCCCTGATGAGCTTTCTGCGAAGCACTGCTTGAGTTGTGCCTCGGCACCCAGGAAGGTGGTCCCACAATCAGAGTAGAGTGTTGAAGGAATGCCTCTTCTTGAGGTGAATCGTCTGTAGGTTGCGATGAACCCTTCGGTTGTGTAGTCTAAGACCACCTCGAGATAAGTAGCCGAGGTTGTGAGACAAACGAATACGCAGATCCAGCCCTTGTGAGTTTTTGAACCCCTACCTCTCCAGGTTTTGAGGGTGAGTGGTCCAGCGTAGTCAATACCAGTATGCGAGAAAGAACGTGACGGTGTGACTCGAGCCCGAGGTAGTTGGCCCATCAATTGCTGTGCACGGATCCCCCTTTGTCGAGCACACACCACACACCTGAGCACGTATAACTTGACTGGAGCTCTACCGCCGATGATCCAGTAGAGCTGTCTGATGAGTGCCAGCGTTGTTTGGGTACCACCATGCATCGTCTGTTTATGAGCGTGAGCGATGATGAGTTCTGAGAGTCTTGAGGTGCGAGGGAGAATCGCTGGATGCTTCGTCTCGTACGAGAGTTCTGATTTTTTGAAACAGCCACCCACTCTGAGCACACCATCCTTGTCGATGAATGCTGTGAGTCAGCTGAGTGGGTGTGAGTTTGGCAGTTGAGACTGCCAGTTGAGTTGGGCGAGTTCTTCTTGGAAGTAGGCCGACTGCGTAGCCTTAATCCAGAAGAGTCGTGAATCTTCCATATCATTTGATGAGATGGAAGCTGCTGGTGAGTTTCGTTTTCTTGAGAGCTTCTTGATGAGGTTACTGCACAGAGAGGTGATTCTGAGCAGCGTGTTGAGCGATGAAAACTTGTGCATGAGATCCCAATGATATTCCGGAGAAGTTTGCACGAACTGTTGCACGAGCTTCTTGTGCACATGTATCATCAGGAGCCAGGTTGGCTTGAGTGGGCCATGAAGCCTCTGGTTGAGTCATCCATGTTGGTCCCGTCCACCATAGAGAGTGTTCTTCGAGTTGATCTGTGGTTATACCACGCGAAGAACAGTCAGCTGGATTTGAGGTGTCTGGTACATGCCTCCAATGAGCTCTCTCGGTGAGTTCTTGGATTTTTGTAACCCGGTTACGTACATAATCCTTCCACCTCGAGGAATAAGCCTTGATCCATGTGAGTGTTACTTGAGAGTCCGTCCACAAATGAGTGTCGGTTATGTTCATGTTTAGAGTAGCAGAAACATGGTTTATTAGCGTGGAAAGTAGCAGCGCTGCTGTGATTTCTAACCGCGGGATGGTTAGGCGTTTGAGAGGTGAGACTTTCGTTCGTGAGCAGATGAGCGAAACGTTGGCGCCTGTGGACGGTGAGTGGGCGACGAGATACACAACGGCTGCTATCGCAAACTGCGAAGCATCAGAGAATCCATGCAGTTCAACAGCTGAGTCAGAGAGCGTGTTGAACCACCTTGGGATGCAGAGTCTGGCCAGACTAGTGAGATCTTGTCTGATGCTGAGCCATTGAGTTATGAGTTGTTCTGGGAGCGGGTCGTCCCAGTTGAGCTTGTGTAACCACAGTGCCTGAAGAAACATTTTGGCTCTGATTACAACTGGTGCGGTGAAGCCTAATGGATCAAAGAGTTGTGCTACTTCTGATATGATGAGGCGTTTCGAGAATCTAGCAGAGTGAGTTGATGAGATGGTTGAAAAGTTGAACGTGTCTTGCTGTGGTGACCATCTTATGCCCAGGATTTTTGCGTTACAGTCGTCGAATGAGATGTCTGATGTGTGACCGAGTTCTGATGAAACTTTTTCCAGCAGCTGCCTTGACGTAGAGTGCCATTTTGGCTAGCGGAAATCCGCCCGCGTGGCAGAGTTGTGTGAGTTGTCAAGCTGTTTGAGTGAGCTCGTCCACCGTATCTGACCCTCCGAAGATGTCGTCAACGTATCGAACGTGAGTGATCGGTTCCACAGCGAAGGGGTACCTTAAGCTTTCGTCCTCAGCAAGCTGAAGCAGCGTCCTTACAGCTAAAAACGGAGCTGCTTTGGTTCCGTACGTGACCGTCGTGAGCTGGTAGTGAAATTCCTTTTTCTGCTCGTCTACCCACAGTATCCGCTGAAGATCCCAATCATCTGGGTGTATCTTGATTTGCCGATACATTTTTGTGATGTCTGTGGCGAACAAGAACTTGCGTCGGCGGATCCAGATGAGCAAATCGAAGATATTGAGCATCAGATTCGGACCAGCGTGCATGAGATCATTGACAGAGTAGCCGGTGGAGCTGGCGCTTTAGCCGTTGAAAACCACTCTGAGTTTTGTGGTCGAGCTGTCTGGCTTGAGCACCCCATGATGTGGCAGATAATAGTGAGGTCTTCTGCTTGCTGAGCTGTCGTCGAGCTTAATCATATGCTTAGCCCTTTCATACTCCTGCATGAACTGAGTGTACAGTTCGCAGTACTGAGCATCTCTTCCAAGACGTTTGAGAATTCGTAACAAGCACTGATGTGCCGTGTGTTGTGAGTCTCCTAAGGCTGCTGGTGTCATCTTGAGCGGTATTCTGACGATGTAACGGCCTGTTGAGTCCCTTGAATGGGTCGTGCTGAAGTGGCGTTCACACTCCTGTTCTTCTGGGGTGAGTCGTGAGTCAGATGAGCTCGAAGGTTCTTCTTGAACCCAGAACCTTGTCGGCAACTCTTGCAATGATGAGTTTGATGTCTGTGAGACGCCATGGTGTGCTGTTCTGACAATTGTGACTGGTGCATAAACCGGGCCGATGACTAGCCAGCCAAAGATAGACAATTGAGCGATAGGAGTTTCAGGTGAGTGCCTGATGATGTTAGGTTTGATAAGCTGCCCGTAGAAATCCGCTTCTATGATCACGTCTATTGCTCTCGGAGTGAGGAACTCTGGGTCAGCCAGGTTTAACCTCTTGAGATGAGGCCATTCGAGCTCTTGAGATATCGCGCTGGTTGGCAGGATGGTCGTGACTATCTTTAGGACGTGAGCCGAGATGTTGACGGAGACTGGTCTGTATCTTGAGTGAAGGGTGAGCGTGACAACACCCTTGGTTTGTGAAGTCCGTTTTCCGCCAACACCATAGATGTCCAATGTTGAGTGCCTTCGTTGAAGGCTGAGCTGTCTGGTGGGATTTTCTGAAATAAACGAGACTTCTGAGGCAGGGTCGATGAAGACTCGAACCTGATGTGATGAGGTCGTTGAGAAGGCTGTGGTGATGGCTGTTGCCAGCAGGGTGAGATGGCTGAAATTCGTGAGTGAGCGCGCAGGAGTGCGATCGTGGTTACTGACGATCGATCCTGCACTTCATGCCGTCAATGATTATTTGACGTCTGAAGTTGGCTCCTTTTGCGCATCTTGAGATGACTGGGTGCGCTCGGTTGGCGTGTTGAACATGCTTGGAAGGTCTGTGCCATGTAACATGGTGTGATGAGTGTCGTTGCATGTTTTGCAATGCCAAGAGCTGTTGCACTTGCGTGCATTGTGCCTACCTAGGCAATTGCAGCACAACCTACGCTCCTTGACCAATTTCACACGTTGCGCCAGTGAGTAGTCTCGCAGCTTTGGGCACATCACGATGAAATGATCCTGACCGCAACAGTCACACGGATATGGTGATCGACGCTGAGTTGTCTGCTGAGTTGTCTTCGTGGGTGCTGGTGATGAGCGGTCTTGAGGCTGCTGAGACGCCTGGTGTGAGCTAGCACGCTTAGGTATGGCTCCCTTCGCAGCGCTGGATTGAACAGGCGTCGGCGTTTCATCTATGTTTTCCAAGGTACGTGCACGCGCCATTAGAAACGCTGTGAGTTGGCTGAGCGTCGGAAACTCGTCAGTGGATGTAAGAGAGGTCTCCCATCTCTCACGGGTGTCTCGGTCGAGCAGTCCGCTAATGAGAGCCACCATCAGACAGTCGTTACTTTCTGACGTGAGTGTTCTGAGCGATTTGGTGGTCTCATTGATGATGCTTACCATCTTGGTAAGCGAGCTGGCCTGACGCTTCGGCATCGGTTTGAGATTGAGTAGCCGATCGAGATGAGTTTTCAGATGAGCCTTTTGTTCTCGAATCTGGCGTCAAGGAGTAGCCACGCTGCATTGTACGATGCAGGGTGAGGTGAGAGGTTGGCAATGAGCTCCGAAGCGTCACCCTGCATAGCACCCTTCAAGTACTGAAACTTCTCCAGGTCATTAAGGTCTAAGCGATTCCCTATAACTGAGAGGAACATGGCCTTAAATTCCGGCCATTTCCGACAATCTCCGCTAAACGTAAGTACCGACAATTCGGGCGGGCGTGGGCGGGAGCCAGTCCCGGATGAGTCTGCAGATTGAGCAGGAGCGATGTGTTCCTCTTGGAGATGACCGAGCAGCCGCTTGGTCTTTAGCATCAGCCTAGTTTCCGTGCTGCTGACCTTGCGAGCAAAGTATGCGTGGTCTAGGTGAGCAGGCGGCCAATAGGGAACGAGCCATGAGTGCTCTGTTCGGAATGCCCGATGCAGCTCTTCGAGTTGATCGAGCACCACGGTGACCTCCGTCAGCATCATGTCGCCGGCAGGCTCTGAGGCTTGAGTGAGCAGTTCTTCCATTGACTCGATGATCTCGTTTTGAGCGTGAACGCAGAAAAATAATTCGCCGCTGAGGATCGTGGGTGAGCTGCTTCGAGTGTTGGGGCCTTGAGGCGGCTCAGGGACATCAAGGTTGCCAGCTGAAGGATTCTGAGTCGGCGGTTGTGAGCCGTCAATCGAAACCTTGCCTGATGCATTATCGTCCATAAGAGGCATTGCGGCGTGCTGTGTGAGCTGTCACTTGTAAATTAGTTACTCCAGCGTCACTGAACTGCACACAAACACGAAAGGCTTCAATACGCGTGCGAGTCACGATTGTTCGCGGAGAGGTGAGAAGTCTGCCTGAGTCAGTATGGCACGAGCGCGAGCGAGAGGACACTATTCACCGTACACCACAAGTGTGAGAGAGACAGCGCTATACCGCACAGCACACGAGCGCGAGAGCGTTAGAGATATGCCGCACAGCACACGAGCGCGAGAGAGTCATAGATATACCGCACGACACGAGTATTACACTGAGTTTTCCGAATAAGAGATTGCAGGTGTCCAATCCGGCTCGAAAAACCAAATGATGAGGAACTGAGCATATGAGAATAACGCTGAACACCTTGCAATAACTTACGTTTATTATAAATTTAGTCAGGTAATCAGTCTTTAGTTGTTACATAGTCTAGTTGAGATCTCATGTCCTCTGAGTTTCCTGAGTCGGTTCATCTGAGGTGTCAGCTTTCTCGATCATTGAGAAGAATTTTGCACTTACTCTCTCAGACATGTGGGCTTCATCTGCATCTTCCATGGCAATAGACGCGTGGATGAGTGAGTGTGTGAGAGTCTGTAAAAGTTCGTTATATTATGAGATTCGAAAGGAGTATAACTGTGTAGATGAGAGTTTCTGAATTGTATTAATTCAGTTGAGCACTGAATGATTGTATTAATCACATGAGCACACTACATAAAGGCTTACACGCAAAGATAGCACTTGATTGAGAATTACATGGAGCAACACGTGTCTCGTTAGCAAAACTATGAGCAAGCAAGCATGGTTGCCGGAGAAGACGGCAATAAGGTGAGTCCCCAACGGTCGCAGTTGAGCGTGGCAGGTTCGCACAGAGCGACAGTTGTGGATGGCGCTCTTCTTGAGAAGACTGAGGCTGGCGTCCCATGATCCGCAATTTTTTCCGGACCCGGAGATCCGGAATCTAGTTATTTTTCACAGCGCCAATCAGAGGCGTTCCGGTCAAACTATTTGCGGGACGTTTATATCCCCGTGTCACATGAAGCGCATTTTACGTGGACGGAACGTTCACGGAAGCGTCGCCGGCGAATCAATATGTTTCCTTTCGGCGCTGAGTTCAAAAAGTAGTACTGTGATTGGATACCAGCAATTCCGGCGGAGTGAATTCCGTGCCGTGGGACAAGGGTAGTTAAAAATAACGGAAATTATGTTACCCATACATACAAGCATACTATATATGTGATCACGCTTCGTCAGGGCGATTTTGTATACATTTCATCCAAGAAACATATGTAAATGCAAAACATACAGTGAAAATACAGCAAAAATGGATTCTGAAACTGTGTTGTTATATATTGGAACTATTTGGGTTAAGTGGAAAGCAGTTAAGAACATCTGGCAGAGAGAAGTTATGCGCCGTAAATTGTTAAGTTTAATTCATATTTATGAGACTTTGAACCCAGAGAGAGGTGATTGCCAACGAAATTTCTGGGTCCGCCCAATATTCACAACAGAATGCCGATTACGACAGGGTGCAAGTGACAATTTGGTCAAAGAAATGGAATCAGCTGACAAAGAGAAATACATCAATTACTTTAGAATGACACCGGAACTCTTTAATAAGTTATTTACTGTGCTGGAACCTGGCCTAACAAAACAAACTGTGGTTCGTGACCCGATTCCTGCCAGAACCCGATTGGAAATTACCCTTCGTTATTTAGCATCGGGCGACAGCATGATGTCAATCTCTTATGCTTTTCGGGTTGGACACAACACCGTTTCCAAAATTGTAAAAGAAGGTTGTGACAAAATATGGAACACTTTGAAGGATTCAGTATTTTTGACGCCGAATGTAAATAATTGGAAAGCAATAGCTGAGAGCTTTAATGAAAAGTGGAACTTCCCTAATTGTATAGGAGCTATTGATGGCAAACATGTAGTACTGCAAGTAAGTAAACGTATCATTGGGTACAATTATATGCATGAGTATTTGTCATCAATTTAGGTAGTCAGTCTCGAGGCACCTGCTTGCACCTTGTGAACGACATAGCTATATGTGGGTCATTGGAATTTTGTTGCACTCAAAAAGTTTGTTTTTCATTTTTTCATTTCAGGCACCACCGAACAGTGGTTCAATGTACTACAACTACAAGGGGACTCACAGTTTGGTCTTGCTAGCATGCAGCGATGCACACTATCGGTTCACTCTGATCGACATCGGTGCTGAAGGACGCCGAAGCGATGGGGGTATATTCCGGACTAGCAATATTGGCAAACGATTCGAAGAGGATTCACTTCAACTTCCTCCGCCACAATCTGTTTATGGCAGCAGTGGACCAATTTTGCCTTTTGTATTGCTCGGCGATGAAGCTTTCCCACTGTCTAAATATATGATGAGACCATATCCCCGGAGTTCTGCACTAAATAGAACGAAAAAGGTTTTTAATTATAGGCTGAGCAGGGCACGAAGAGTGGTAGAAAGTGCATTTGGAATTATGTCAGCGAAGTGGAGAATTTATCGTCGGCCAATTATTGCATCCATGTCCACCGCAACAAAAATTGTTCAAGCAACATGCTGCTTACACAATTACATAATTTCACATGAAGCTGAAATGCCCACTGCACAGAGATTTTACTCCATCCTAAGCACCGAAGAACGTAGCGCCGGTTCTTATGCCCTCCGTGACATAGAAAATGCTGGTTTGGCATCACACAGCGTTCATGCAACACGAGTCAGGGAGCAATACGCGAATTTTTTCGAAGGTGAGGGTGCAGTGCCCTGGCAATGGGAGAGAGTCATGAGGAACGACTTCTAATATAGTATTTTTTGTAATATAGTAATTTAACATTATGTATCTCTAACCTGAGTAAAGACTGATCGACTCGCATATAGGTATACTGTCTTTAATTTAATAGCATTAATTATGAACCTCAAAACCTGTATTTAATGTGTTTTCATCTAAGCGTAAAAGACAGAAGCACACTGAACACGTATACAAAAATAGGAAGGGGACCTGGAATGAACGGAAAAAAGATTTCAATCACTCAATTTGTATTGTCTCAGAAATTGATAACAGTAATAACGAGAATATAAAACTAGTTGATAGTAGTAGTAGACCTAACCTAGCATACGTAATTGACCTGAAGTAAGAAAATCCTTAAAAATACTTTGTTGTGGAAGGCATCAATCCATCCGTTTGTCAAGGGACTTCTGGTAAATTCAGTCTACCTTCAGCTTCCATTAGTAGCGTCAAAAACTTTATTTCTAACGCTGCTCTTTCGCGATATGGCAGTCTCCGCAGACCTTCACCTAGTCGCATCAGTATGCCATCAACCGCATCTGGCTGTGGCACAGGCTGCTGCAAAGCAGTTAGTAATGCAGAACGCACACTTGCATTACTATCGTCTGTTTTGCGCTCTATAAGAAATAAAAAATATATTCAGGTAAAAGAAAAAGGCATGAAAAAATAAGCAATGATCTACGTGGACTATATACTCACTTTTGCTGCCTGGCGTCGGAGTTCTAGGAGGTGGCGTAGGTGACATTGTTGTGTGACGTTCAGGGCGTATTGACGTGTAAGAGGTTGTGGATGACGTTGATGATGGACCGGGAAGAACAGTGCGCAACTCGACGTTCCCTTGGGGTGACAAGCTGAAGCGGCCGCTATCTTGAGGTGATTGTGGCTCAGCTAAATTACTAACAGATCTGTCAAGTGATAAATAACATCCGATGAGAACATCTTCTTTTTTCTGATTCCGGAATTTTTATAATATTGATAATGAGCATTCTATACATACTCTGTATTTGGTAATTGGTCGCTTATAAATCTCATTCGTTCGTAAAAGCGAAATGAAGTTTTTTTTGAAGGATCAGCTGCAGACCCACTAGGTACGTATTTCAGCTGCTTGTTTTTGTCCTTAATATAGCAATCACGCAAATATTGCCATCTCTTCTTTGCATCTTCCGGGGTTGTGCCTATAATATTTGATGAATTATGTTCTTGGTTGACTACTCACAATCAGAGAGAGTGATTATTGGCAGAAATAATAGGTTATACACACTAGCCAGCTCCAATTGTTCAATTATTAATACTAGTACAAACCTCCTAAGACATTGCTGACTTCCAACCACAGTGATTGCATTTTTAATTTTGTTCTGTCTTTCACAGGAAGTCTGATGTTGTAGAGTGCAGGTCTTTCGGAAACAGCATCGATGAGGCGCTCATCAAAATTCGGGTCATTGTCAACCCCTTCCGTTGCTGTTTGTCGATAACTGACAATCTCTGTGGTAGCTGGATCTTGTGTGCTGACAGCATTTTGTGTGGCATCTGGCCTTGGTACTGCAAAATTATATGATATGATTGATGATGACACGATGGTCTATACTCTATCGAGTTGAAAATAGATAACATGAATGAACTTACTCAATGTTACAACGAAATTGTCATCAACTTTCAGATAGTGGATGTACTCATTATAGTGCTCTAAGCACTTGTGCATTATGATGTTGTTACATCCTTGTATTAGCCAACCGCAGTATCCACACTTAACAGGCTGTAGAAAATGATTTGTGAAACAAATGTCCATTAATTGAAGGTTATGAATGAGATTATTTGTAATGTCTGGAGAAAAATGAGATTTTATTGATTGTTTTTTGGGTTTTTTCTCATGAACAATTGCCTACTTACAGGACCTACAGATGAATTCATTTTCGTGAAGAAAAAAGCTTGATCTTTGTGGCGATTGTTATGGTGCACACATGCACACAGCACGAGAATTCCGTTGACATTTCACAACTGCAAGTGGCGGGCACGGAACGGTATAACCGGAACGCCTCTGATTGGCGCTGTGAAAAATAACTAGATTCCGGATCTCCGGGTCCGGAAAAAATTGCGGATCATGGGACGCCAGCCTGAGGCCGCTGTCCCATGGACTCCGTATTCGTTGCGGAGTTATTCCGGTCAACCGATCCGCAATCTAGGGTTTTTCCAAGAGCCAATCAGCAGCGCTCCGGCATTCTCGACTCCGGGCTTTCTTAAATGCCGTTCTCCCATGGTCCGAAATTTTTACGGACGTAACAATGTTCTGCCAATTGCAGTGTCTCCTTCTGGCGCACAATTCGAAATGCACGATTTTGATTTGATGATGAGGTTCCGAGAGCGTACAGTCCGCAATCATGTGCCAGACGAACTTGAAAACACCGGACCATATCCGTAAAAGCAAAAAGACAACACAAATATTGACAGCACATATCAACAGAAGAATAATAACAAACGAGAAGAGCGAGCATTAAAGTGACGTGAACACGAACAGCATTACCTCAACCGTTAACTGAATCATCAGTCAACGCCTCAACTCTATTACAGAGTATTATCAATTCATTACCTGCGTGATAATAATGGATGCAGAAACTTCATTGATATCCATCTCTGTTTTGTGGATAAAGTGGCGTAAAATTCGGCAGCCTTCGCAGCAGCGAATTATGCGCAGAAAGTTGTTGAAGTTATTGACGATGCACGAATTTATGGAGGCTGAAGAACACCAACGACCTCGCAGATTTTGGGTGCGACCGATATTTGAATTGGAAAGTCGACTTCGCCAGGGTGCAAGCAATAACTTAGTTCGAGAGATGCTGTTACATGATCATGAGAAGTATATTACGTATTTTCGAATGACGCCTGAATGTTTTGAAAAGTTGCTGGCTCTCACAGGACCCAACTTGACAAAAAAGACGGTAGTGCGTACTCCAATCTCAGCTCGTACTCGACTCGAAATCGTACTGCGTTATCTGGCATCCGGGGACAGTATGGTATCAATTTCATTTGCCTTTAGAATCGGAAACAATACTGCATCTAAAATTATTGCTGAAGGTTGTGAAGAAATTTGGCAATGTTTAAAAGACACAGTATTCTTGGTTGACAACGCAGAGAATTGGACATCTGTAGCAGAAGATTTTGAAGCAAAATGGAATTTTCCGAATTGTATTGGGGCTATTGATGGGAAACACGTCACGCTGCAAGTGAGTATATGCGAGGTACCCGTTTAACTAGTTGTGATGATGTGATAAACATATTGATGCCGGTATTTTTTAATAGGCTCCAGCAAATAGTGGTTCCACATTTTATAACTATAAGGGCAGTCACAGCATAGTACTGCTGGCGTGTAGTGATGCGCACTATCGCTTCACATTAGTGGATATTGGAGCAGAAGGTCGTCAGAGCGATGGCGGGGTCTTCAGAAATAGTGAGATGGGTGGTACGTTTGAGGGAGATCGGTTTCAACTACCTTCATCTCGAGCTGTTAGCAGTGATGGACCAATCTTGCCATATGTTCTTGTGGCTGATGAAGCTTTTCCGCTCACAGAATACATGATGAGACCTTATCCTCGAAGCCGTGCATTAGATCGGAGAAAAAAAGTCTTTAATTACCGGCTCAGTAGGGCTCGCAGAGTGGTTGAAAGCGCATTTGGTATTCTTGCAGCAAAATGGAGGATCTTTCGTAAGCCAATTGAGGCATCTGTACCCACTGCTAAGAAAATTGTGCAAGCAGCGTGTTGCCTCCATAATTATATATTATCGTACGAGGCAGAAACGCCTTTGCGGCCAAGATTTTATTCAACTTTAAGCACTGATGAACGGTGTGCAACCTCCCTTGGGCTTTCTGACATCCAATATCTTGGACCACACACACGCAGTCGACATGCAACACAGATAAGGGAAGACTATGCTACCTTTTTCGAAGGCGCAGGTGCAGTTCCCTGGCAATGGGAGAGAGCAATGCAGAACGATTTTTAAAACATTGTTAAATGATTCGGCTTGTGCAAAAACTTGGTTTGTCTACCGCTTGCTTACCCAATAGCTCTAAATCTATAAATATGTATCAATAAATTGTTTTCCCGATTATAATTTCTCCACCGTTTTGAAATACTTCAGAGTTAAGATTCAAGTTTCCCATTTAGGTGAAGAGTTATCAAAAGCTAGGATAGGGTGTGAAGAAGCTCATACTTCAAGAAATAGTCAGCAAAAGAAGTACAACTCTATTTCAAAACATGTCCGAAAATAAGTTCTGAAGCATAGAATTTCAGTCTGGTAAATTTAATTGATCTTCAACCTCCATCAGCTGGGTTAGGAAACTAATTTCTAGTCGGCATCTCTCACGATACGGAATCCTCCGCAAGCCTTCGCCCAGCCTAGCCAGGAACCCGTCCACTGCATCTGTTTGTGGTACTTTTTCTTGCAATGCAGATACTAGTGCAGATCGCAATTCGACGTTATTGTCAGCTGTGGTCTTTCGCCCTAAAATTCAAATCAGTTAACAAGTCATCGGTGTATCGGATGCAGGGACTTTGAAATTTGATTCTTTGCAATATACCTAGTAATTTTGACCCGGGATTTTATAAAATTAGTAGAAATATAGAAAAAAGACAGCTGATCCAAAGTTTTTATGTTAGATGTACTTACTTTTTGCTCCTGGTGTTGGAGTCCTTGAGGGTGGTGGTGGTGACCTCATTGAATTATTCACTACATCGAATGGGTCAACAGACGAAGATGTCGATCCCCCTGACGAAGTAGCAGGAGAAACATACGAAATGTTGCAGTTAGGCGGAACACTAGAACATCCACTATCATCTGAGGTGGCGGCTGCGGTTGAAGATGGCTCAATATTACTCACAGTTCTAGGAAATGAAACATCAATTTGATCATACAGTACAGACACGATTTTGTTGGCAATTCTGATCATTAATGAAATCAAAATGTACGTACGGAATGCTTGGTAGCGAGTCGCATAAAAAACTCATTTGCTCATAGAACCGGAAACATTGTTTTCCTTTGTTCAAAATGTCAGCAGCAGACCCACTTGGCTTGTACTTCATAAGTTTATTTCTCGATTTGGTGAAACAATCCCTTAAATATTGCCATCGCTTCTTGATCGCCTCAGTTGTCATTGTTCCTGTGATAACATTCAATACAGTCATTGATGTAAATTTCGTCTCTCTCCTGTTCTGACTCAATGGATGTTTTATAAAAGAGTCGAGACTCCTCTGTCAGAAATAGTTCTGTGACCAGAGCCTACAGCCCCTACTTATAATTATGCAGCTACGAAAAACTGATGTTTTGTCACATTGATAATAATTTCTAAAAAAAAAACCTCCAAGCGCTTGGCCAACTTCTAGCCACAGTGCATCCTTTTTAAGTTTTGTTCGCTTCTTGATGGGCAGCTTGATATTATAAAGTGCAGGTCTCATGAATACGGCTTGTATCAAAATTTCATCTCTTCCTTCAATTTGGGAGGTCTCGTCGGTAGTTATTTGCGTATTTGTTGAGATAGTATCCACCCTCGGGACTGCAAAAATGTGCAAATACCAATAGATGTTCATAGAAATGACGATGTTGCATGACGATACTTAAGTAAACCAACTTACTATAAGTTACAACAAAATTGTCATCAACGTGGAGCAGGTCATTTTCTTCAGTGAAGTGCATGAAGCACTTGTGCTGAATAATATTGTTACAACCCCCTATCAGCCATCCGCAATATCCACACTTGACGGGCTGTCAATCACAACAGTAGCATAAATTCCTGATTGAAGGTCCGTAGAATTGACAAACAAGACATAATGTTTCGGTGCCCAATATACTTATTATATTGGTTAAGCTATTCTGATAAGTTATAATATTATATTACCGTAGTTTTTGTATGATAACTTACGGGATCGATGGACTGGTTCATTGTGTACTTCTTGCATGCGATGCCGTATTTTTTATTATTACAAATTTATTTTATTCTTGAGTTTGCTTTGTTGTTTAAGGTTAGTTTACTTGTTTTATTCTGAGCAATCGACTTGTTGCGTAAAATTTTACGAATGCCCGCAATGTACACGGAACAAAATGACCGGAACGTCGCTGATTGGCCCTTGGAAAAACCCTAGATTGCGGATCGGTTGACCGGAATAACTCCGCAACGAATACGGAGTCCATGGGACAGCGGCCTGATTCTCAAACAGTTCTACAATGTTCGCCATTCCGCGGATTCAACAAGTACGTTTTTCCAAGGTGTCGCTAAAAATCCCTAGAAATGCCGCAGTATCCGTAACGGTAGGGGTATCGATGCATTGCATCGCTGCGGCAGTCTGCATATCCGCGGACACCCGATAGTTGATTACCAGCAATGCGAGACAACAGTTCATTTTCCAAACGAGCTCTGGATTGACGTGTTTCTCGAACAATTGCACCGCTGCTCTGATCACTTGATTCTTTTCGAAATCCCGCAACTTCCGCACGTCCCCCTAGAAAGCTATTCGACCTTCGTCGGATCCGATATCGTGGACCAAGAGCTGATTACGGAAGTTCTTGAAGTGGTGGAGCACATAAACCAGAGCGTATCCTCTTTACCACTGCGTGTGAAGTAAGGCTGAACTATAGACGTTATCTGCTTGCTAATAACGCTTTTTTCATTAGGACAAAATATAGCTCAATCATCTAATCCAGTTTCCTCGACCTCGTCCAGCATCTGATCAATGATAATCGATAGTGTCTCGTTAGGAATCGAACTTCCCGTCAAGAAATGCCTGATAGGCTGCTGCCAATTATGCAGCAAGCCCTGAACTATGAGAACGAAAGCACTCGTGACTACTCGATCGGAATTTTCCAAGCTACCCAAGTCCTGGCAACCCTCAACTTTTTGGCGTGCTCCGTTGTATTCGAAGCCTTCCTTCATCTTCAATTCATCGAAAAAAGGCACGTATTCACGTTCGTTCGGTTCCATGCAAGCGACTTTTTTTGATAGGCATTCGAAAATCATGGGACAACTGCCTAGCCAGAGCTCGATACGACCGAACTATAATTTTAAGACAGAAATCGAGAGTAACACGAATCCGAACCGACCTTGCAGTTTGCTGTAGAGGCCGGGTGATGTAGAGTGCATTACCAGCGCCAAATCTTTCTAGTACAGGGGGAATCGCGCTTTCGGCTCATAAAAGAGCTGCATGCACATAAAAGTGAACTGAAAACTTTCTATCTGGCGGTTAGTGCACGAGCGAGGTTTGCAACTGACTCGGTAACACCTGTCAGCATCTTCGCGGATTGACGTGTCAACGACCTTCTGCATGCTTGTCAAGTCTTTCTCAGCGCAGCATTACTTCGCTTCAATTTGACGATATGTTCGTCTCTAATCGCGATCTGGGGTCTCAATATCTCCTCTGTCCTCTCTACGCCTTACGATCACTGGCACGTGCAGGAAGTAACTCGGCTCGCACCGCTCGCGGTCCAGAAGGTGTAGGGACAGCTCCACGCCGCAAGCGGCTTCTGAGGAAAAACGCATCTCGGAAAAACCGCTGATTGCATATTCACACGCGGTCCAATTGCTCGGCAGATATCTGCTTCGCCTAGATCAGCATTGCCGCTGTTAACGGGCCATCCTAACGCTGAGGCGGGATCTTTGCTCGAAGGCAATCGATGAAACCGAACCCCCGGAATATTGTCCCTGCTGCGCACAGCACAACCCGAATACGCGCAAACGCAACTAGCTACGAAGCAATTATGTCCGGCTATTTAGTACACGGCAAAGAAGAATAGCAGATTTGGAATCGCTAACCAACCAGTACAATGTATATATATTCGAAATAGATGATGGCACGAGTAGAAGTCACTGAAATTGAGAACGTAGTATGATGAAATATACTTGATTCAAATACGACTGGTAACACGCTGTCCACTGCTGCCGAAAGCCTCTGCGATGTGGCAAAGACTGATTTGTTCTCAAGTTGTAGACACGGTCGTCACGAAGTTGGAGTGTGGCGAGAGGATTGCAGAAAGACAAGCGAATTTTCTATTCCGGTCAGCTTCCTGCATTTTCTCATTCGTACTCTCTTCGCCAACGCCGCCGTTCCACACTCTTATAGTGAAAGGCGGTTTTTTTTCGCATACACGTGTACGAATAGGTGAAGTCTCCACGATTTCGCTTGTTGACAAGGGGGGCTGAAAACTCGTTATCGCCAATTTTGTCGTCATTTGTTTCGCAGAGCAGCGAACACACTCCGAATTCAGATTTAGCGGTCCAATACGTGGACGACGTAACGGGAAAGTGGGGTGGCAAAAGGGTGTATTGTATCTGCCAAGGATGGATCGTCAGTACTTGCTTGTTCTTTTTTTTCCATTTACTGATTAGCTCTTGAATGATGCCGGTGGCCAGTGACATAATTACCGTGTGCC
Source organism: Athalia rosae (assembly GCF_917208135.1). Taxonomy (NCBI): domain Eukaryota; kingdom Metazoa; phylum Arthropoda; class Insecta; order Hymenoptera; family Athaliidae; genus Athalia; species Athalia rosae. Next base: position 12,620,607 of record NC_064030.1, read on the forward strand.
CCTTCCTGTTGTAAATAATACAAAGGCAACTGTTGATTAGAATTTGCGAAAACGTGATTTCAATAGACGGAGTAATGAGGGGAGATCGATGCTAGATGATTCAAAGTCACCTTTGGGTGGCGATGCCGTTGACGAATGACGGGTGCTGGAAGCCCCTGTCAGATGAAGTAAAGGCGACCTGCCATCGTGTGCCATAATTTGCGTGGCTAAATTGGAGTGGCTTTCCTATGTCGTCCTTTTTTCCTTTGACATAAAGATCAACATAGTCCTTGAAGGACCGAACGGGCACTATGATATTGTTCAGAAATACTCTAATACCTTTGGTAGAAGCGATGACTTCATAAGCTCGACGAGTCTCTTTCTAGAGTCCCTGCGTTCTCAACGATACCATGTCATTATCCAACGCCTGAATTTTGAACTTTGACGAATCCGGTGAGAATGTTACTCTGGTGAAGTCTTTCCCGTCCGCAAGATCCTTGATCCTTGGCTCGCTCTCTTTTGTCATGTTGTTTATCCACGTCTGCTTGCACGAGCCTTTCGAAGTTCCGTAACAAACAAGTAGCGTTTAGTGCAGCAGCAAGCGTTCGGTTTCATAGCACGAGGATCGTGTGTGCGATTCTGCACGTGTGAAGTTTTTTTCCTTTTTCTTCTAATGTTCACGTTATTTACGTCGCGAATGACATGAAACGCGAACAACGCGATGATGAAGTAATGCAGTTTGCCCTGGTCGGTTGAGTTGTTCTTCTTGCAAGCAATGAGTGCGGCAAACTGTTGTAATCAGGAAAAGTTATTCGACCATTCGGATTTGTTGGAACACGACACTCTGTTGATTTCAGAAAAGATGCTGTTTGGTTTGAAAGGTAATAACAATACTCACCGTTAAATATTATTGCACACCACTCATTGATGTTGAAACCAGACAAATTACCTCTTCCCCAGCGATACCTATACCGCCTTTCCTGATGCCCGTCTTGCCGAAGACTGACTCTTGCTTCTCCCCCCCTCTGTCTTCCGCTCGCGCACCCTGCTAACGCGCCCTCTATCGGGTTACTGAGTGCCTCACTTCTCGCAGTTTTAATTTGATTTGACTCACCTCGACTGATGAGAGTTCGGTTTGGACTCGGTATGAAGGATTGATTGAATTCAATACGAAAATAAAGGACAAACTCAACGAGTATTTGGCCGAAAATAAAAAATAAAAAAAATGCGACAAGGATAGTGGTTGGCCAGACCCGACGAGCGACGACAAAAAGATTGTTGGGCGCCAGACGCGTCGCTTAACAAATTCACAAAACTTACGGAATAAACGAATGCATGTCCGGCGGAGTGGCTGGTTAGGCACAGACTGTCTCAATAAGAAATAGGAACGGAAATTTATCAGTAATACTCTTTCATCAGTCTTGACATGGCTTATATTACGGTAAGGACATTAGGTCCTCTGGGTTTCTGTAGATGGGTCATCAGGTGTGTCTACTTCCTCAATCAATGCGGAAAACTTGGCAGTGACCCTTTCTGACATATGAGATTCGTCAGCATCTCCCATAGCTATTGGTGCAAGTGCTTGTCTTTTGGTCAGATATCTAGTCACCATACTGGCCACCGAATTGGCACTCGGGTTATCTGTCGTTTTGTAATTACGGAAGAAAGGCGTTTCGAATGACGCAGCGGCAGACGCAGCCGCCAAGATAAAAGGAAAATTATTACGGTTTAAGCATGCTGTCTCTTCTCTAGTATAAAGTAGTTTAGCGAATGGGACCTCGTCCCTCAGGAGTGTCTCCAGAAATGCCCAGGCTGCGTGCATTGGGCTTGTTTCCCCCCTAAGGGACCTGGTGGCTAAGATCTCTGGATATTCATCGTACAGGTATTTCTCGATAAGGACTATATGAGTCATCTCCGTGTACTCGAGGAGTGTTAATACATCCCTGAACACTCTTTCTAGAGTCCCTGCGTTCTCCGATTTTGAGATCGAAGGCCGATCCAAAAAGATTATTTAGGTAAGCCATAGCACTGCAGTCCAAGAACTGAGTAACTGAGGATTTCCTTTTCTGATGCACTTCCGATAGAGTTTATAAAGCTGCTAATTCTTTTTTTATACCATTTTTCAAAGCCAATCGGCGTTACTTGCTTGGAAATCGACAGTACTGTTACACAGAACAGAGCGAGCGCACACTTGAAATCATCCTCGAATATGTTATCATCAACAGGAATCTTATTACAGAAGGATTCAGTATAGGAGTCCCACAAGCCGTCTTTGATCTCATCAGCTGTCACAATAGATGTCTGGAGGTCATATCCAGCGAGAGAAAGAGCGTTTTTGAGGTTCCCAGCGCTAGATATCCCGGATCTTCCAGCAATAGTCTGAAATCCTAATAACAAGCCAGCCAATGATGCAGCCGCAGTACAGATCTCCCCTTCATCATTTTCAGTTAATCGTGAGCAGGACCAAACAAGGAGTAAAGATACACTGTTCTCAGAAGTGTCATATTGGTCCAGTATATATACTGGAAGCTCCCGTTCATCTATGTTCCGAAAGGAAATCTGTTTGATACCTGAGCGTGCATTCCTCTTGTGAGACAGTGCCTCCCTTTTAGGCTCATATTGCTATCTGTCATGTCTTAAGTGGTTAGTTCTTTTGATAACTTGAACTTGTAAGATTTATTAACCCAAGGATATGTGATGATGCAAGATATTTTTGGCCTCAATTATTCAGGTATATTTGATGAGAGACAATCGAGACTGCAATTAGACCTTAATACCACTTCGGGATTTTTTGAAGCTATATGGCATGTTTCGGAATGTGCGATGACAATGAGAACTCATCTTAAAAAGATAGGAGGGTAGGTAAAATTCTCCTGAGGCCTGAACATGCACCGAGACCTTGAAAGAAGTGTGCGTAATGCAGCCCTTCCGCTACCGCATAACAGTACTCTCAGCGATCATAGAAAGCGTTAGTGGTATCAGAAATCTGTTCAGGTCGGAGGCCCTTCAGAATTTCCAACACCCTGTTTCGGAGCTCAGCAGCGTTCGCTATTCTCCCTTTTCTGCATAGAGACAGTTTTTGAAGTGTGCCCATAAACCATAATCTAGCGGGGAAAAATCTAGTGAACGCGCTGGTCGCGCGACTGGACTGCCCCTGCCGATCCATCGTCCGGGGAATTGCCTAACAAGATAAGCTCTGACGGCAGCCGTGTAGTGTGGAGGCGCAACGTCCTGCTGAAACCAGATGGGTTTCTGGTGAAAAACAAAGTTTTTTAGTACCATTCTGAATGATGTTGACAAAATAGAACCGCATTATTATTATGTTCTGAGGTTATTATGCTCACCCCACCATCCACTGCCCTTAGGGCAGATATGATTTCCTCCTCGAGTAGACGAAGATACCTTTCGCCATTGAGGTTTTCACTAAGGAAAAAGGGCCCGATGAGACGGTCCCCAAGAACGCCGAGCCAAACATTAGTTTTCTGTGGGTATTGTGTGGCTTTCCGAACCACCAAATGAGGATTGCTTCGAGACCAAACCCGAACGTTTAGCCGATTTGGCCTCCCGTGCAACACGACAGTACTCTCGTCTGTGAGACAGATCGTACTGAGTAATCGCTTTTTCTTGTCATTTTCATCTATCGAACCGTTTTCGTCAGTCTCACGATCTCAACCAATTTCACTTTTTCCGTCAAATTCGCAGTTCTCATTGTTTTCGTAATTTTCGTCGATTTTCTCATTTTTCTCTAATATAGGGTTTTCGTAGATTCCGTCATTTCCGGCTATCTTACAATTCACATTTTTCTTGCGATCCCCATCGCTATCGTAATTTTGCTTAGTTTTACAATTTTCATTAACCTCACGATTTTTGGTCATCGCCTGATTTTCATCGTGTTCGTCATTTTCGTCGAGTTCATCATCTTTGTCGATTCCGAGAATTCATCGATTCGGCGATTTTTATGGTCTCCGTCATTTTCGGTTATCCTACTATTTTTATTTTGTCTGTCATTTTTATCCACTGTACTATTTCCGTCAGTTTGACGATCCCCACGAATTCCACTTTTGCCGTCAAATTCGCAGTTCTTATCATTTTTGTTATTCTCGTCAATTTCATCGATTCCGTCAATTTGACGATTTTCGTAGTTTCCGTCATTTCCGGCTATTCTACAATTTCCGTTAATTCTGCGATATTCATCGGTATCGGGAGTTTGCTTAGTCTCACCATTTTCATCAATCTCACGATTCTTGGTTATTTCCTGATTTCCATCGTGTTCGTCATTCTTGTCAATTTCAACATCTTTGTCGATGCCGAAAATTCATCAATTTCGGGATTTTTATGGTCTTCGTCATTTCCGGTTATTTTACTATTTTCGTTTTTTTTTGTCATTTCTATTCATTGTACTATTCCTGTCAGTTTCACGATCCTCACTAATTTTACTTCCGCCGATGAATTCGCAGCTTTTATTATTCTTGTCATTTTGATCGATTTCATAATTTTTGTCAATTTTACAATTTTTTTAGTTTTCGTAATGTCCGGCTATTTCACAATTTCCGCTTATTTCGCGATTCCTATCGTTATCGTTAGTTTTTTCAGTTCCACCATGGATATATTGAACTTCAAGGGTATACAGCTTATTCTTAGTAGTAACATAGATATATTGAAACATATCTATGGTACTATAGATATGAGCCGCTTATTTTGAAAGTGGCCTAACTCCATTTTTCTTCAAATCGAGATATTTAAATTTTTGCGTTTCAATGAATTTAAAAATATACGTATAGGATACTAATGAGTCATACTGCTTAAGCGCATCTAAAGATGTTGAAATTATAGTTCCTGTTAAAATAGTGGCAATTATTAAGTGAATAACGTGCGTTTTCTTATCAAGAATGGAGTTGGGCCACTTTCAAAATTAACAACCAGATTCATTTTTAAATTTGAAGATGCCCAAGTCCATTCAACATAATGTAAGATGTTTCAAATTGAAAAAAAACAATATTGAATTTATTTTACATATGTTGAAAACACTTCAGAAACATAATTTATGCGATTCAAAACATTTTTTAATTACAGAACATAAAAAATTACAAACATAAATTTATTACAAAACAATTTACTATTCGTCTACATTTTGTGCGTGTGAAAGGGATTTGAAGTAGTCATGATGTTCTGGTGGTATGTATCGCAATAGGTCAATCATGTCTTTAAATTTTGCTGTTGTAATTTGTCTAATATTATTATACAATGGTGTCAATACAATATTTTCGAATTTTCTTGGTCTACCCCGGCGTGGTAATAAATTCAGGACTTTAAAATTTTCATTGTCATTCATTGATGTCTTATAGAAAATTTTATATGGTTCATTTCTGACAAAACGCATCCAACATATTCTTAACCAGTTTACAGATTCTCCATCAGAATTCTTTGCCCTTCTAAAAATTGCGTCTTCTAATAATTTTGTTGATACAAAATCTTCCTGTCTCATTTCATTTATAATAAAATTATTACCTTTCCGACACTTTTTAATAATCTTATAATAATCTTGGGGAACGTACAGTAAATTATTTTTTTTTAATGCCATTTCTACTACGCCAAAATCTCTATCATTTGGTAAAAACGAATGTCCTGATATTAAAAATTTGTGATCGATGACTTCTACATTATTTTCCAAAGTTTGCACAATTTTTAACCACATTAAAGCTACTTTAATGTTTCTATTTTGCCCGGTGCACATGTCACTGTATGCTATTATGTGTCTTTCATTTCTTAAACTTTTAATATGTTTTAAGATGCATGAAACAACTTCTTGAGCACCTCTGGATGCAATAGTTTCATCCCAAAGGTACATGTGAACATTATCGTTGTGAAAATTGTGTATACCAAAATTTAGAATATACATATTGCGTTTGTAATATGCTACTGAGGTAGTCAGCTTGGGATACGGCAAAGCTTTTTGCAAGTCGAACGAGAAAGCAAAATAATAATCCGAATTACGTGATACTTGCTCCTGATCTTGTTTTAGTGAATTTCTAGCTGATTCTGCTAGTTTTAAATGCACATCGTGTTCTTCGGTGAGTTTATTCTTTTCATCATCATTATTCGACGCTTTAATTTTGATGTTTAATAAGTCGCATTTCTGGCATGTATCTTTACGCGGTTGGTGGAAATGTAAATCAAAATCTTTTTTAAATATTTTCCTATAAGTCCACTCATTAACGGCTTTTATTCCATTTTCCTCGCAATAAAGCTCATATAAATTAAACATTTTCCTGAGAGTTAGATTAGGATGTAGATATTTTCTATTAGGATTATGAGATCTGGTATAATGGGATTCAAAATTAGGGAAACTTTTAATATGGTTTTGAACGTGCTTTTTCCCTTCGTCGGATAATTGTCTTGAAGATCCGACCATCCTCCCTCGTAAATCATTGCCCACATTTACAGAGTTTAGTACTCGTTTTAAGCGTCCTTCGCTTACTTTAAAAGTATCCAAAAAGAATTTTTTACAGACAGGAATTTTTCCGTTTCTAGAAGTTAACAAATATCTAAAACTATAATTTCTTGGAGAACCTTTTCCGTTTGTTGGACGTCTTCGTTCCACAATTTTGCGCTCAACAGCTTCGTGAAGTAGTACATTTTGTTTATTAAAATCTGCCAAACCCCAAAACTTCTCAAAAATATTCTTTCTTTCTTCTACATTGAAATTTTTTGTGCAAGCGTTCCGACAACCACAATCTTTGTTTTCGAAAATTTTTTCGGGAACAATATTTCCGGTTTGAGTGCAATATCTTTTTCCTGAATTCCGTTTAATCTTCCGCACTTTTTGGATGTATGATGCATCAGTCTTTTCTCCATTATTATTCGGATCTTCATCCTCTGAAGACGAATATTGTTGTATAATTCTGTTTCTTTTTCGATTTAGGTTTAGGTTATTAGTTACTATTTCTTCTTCACTATCTGAACTAAATAGTCTTGTTCTGTTTTTCCCCATGGGTGAAATAATTTCTAAAATTTAATATTAAATTTTAAGTTTTATATTAATTAAACCTACAGATTCTTCAACTAACGCAATTGTCCAAAAAATGGGGTTAACTTGTAAATATTAATTAATTGAAATTACCATCATCACTGCTTTCCGACATTATCAATAGCAAATATCTTGATGTAAGTAGAAATGGAGTTAGGCCACTTTCAAACTACACGGTTCAGTTAGTGAAGTGATTATGAAAACTTATGTGTAAAAAATATAGCGAATTTGTTCGGAACATGAGCACCCTGAAATGCTTCGCTGATATATGACATGAAATTGTTCATGTAACCATGGTGACCGGCAAAAAATTGAAAAACGGAGTTAGGCCACTTTCAAAATAAACGGCTCATATATTGAACACATCTATGACGGTAGTGGAACATAATACACGGCCTATGAGAAGGTTCTGTTCAGTATACAGGGTGTCCCATTTCAAAAAATGCAGACGAATATCTCGGAAAGTATTGGTTGCAGAGAAAAATATTTCAGATCAAAGTTGTTTGGTTTCAAGGGGGACAGATTCTGATGATATTGGCATAGATATATTGAACTAGATCGGACAAGTTGCTGGCAAATCGTAGTGTCGCGACATGAATGTAGTCGGCGCGCTCGGCGAAAATATCTTTTTTGAGGATTTCGCTTCAGGACGCTGTTTTACCCACAGAACGACCTGATACGCTATAAGTCACACGATTTCGCAAATTATTTTCTAGACCGATCGATATAATAATTCGACGTAGATGTTCAACTTGACCGACAGATATGTGACCGAGAAAGATTAGCCATGTTATACACGGTATCCATAAATTTTTAACGTTAGATACAGGCTATGATGCAAATAACCTGTAAAACCTGAGGATTCTTTTGGAAAATGTGTGGAACAAAAGTTGCAGAATCATGAAAGGAAAATTCAATAACACATGATAATACATCTATGATAATACCATAGATATATCGAACCTAATTTAGTTGAAAAATTTTGGGAAATTTTTTAATGCTTGATCCTCACTTTCATCATAGATATTTATCTATCTTTCTATTCTTTTATATATCAACCTCAAGAGTTGAAAGTTCGTTAATATTTAGATTCAAAGGTCGCTCGAAAACATCTTAAGTACTTTACCTTGGAGGATAAAAAATTTTAAGTGACTTTTAAAAATCAAAGTATCTACTGGATATTTGTGGTATCTTTATCGTTTATAACATAGAATGCAATAGACGATTGAGAGAAGAAACCGAAAAAAATTTAATTCTGCACGATTTTGTCAATTGTGTTAAAATCTTGAGTGACCCCTAAAAATCATCTGTTTGAGCTGATCTTCGGAGGAGGCTCTCAAAACATGTGTGATACATTTCCATAGGAGACGCAGGAAGAGAAATATCAGTTTTTCTTTGGGGCAACCCTAATCCATTTATGATAGGCTTATCGATTCGTAATCGAGAAAAAATATGTCTGAAAATTTCAGCCATTAAACCCAGAAATACGATATAAGTTGAAAAAGCACATTTTCCAGTAATTATTTCATCACAGATATATTATTGATCTAAGTTTTCTCTCTTCTAAAACGTTGTAATAGAATAATGTAAAAGAGTTCACCAGACCCCCAGTATAAAAATTATAAAAATATCTGCATCCTCTCGAAGATACCTCATATTTCAAGGGTATACAGCTTATTGTTAGTAGTAACATAGATATATTGAACACATCTATGACGGTAGTGGAACATAATACACGGCCCATGAGAAGGTTCTGTTCAGTATAGGTATATATGTTTCTACATAGATACTATATCTATGGTTTTAACGTCCGGACAAGGTTTCTATTTCTATCATTCAATAGGTGATACAAATGAGCGCCCCTGCGAGAGACAAATCTGTGAACCATCAAGAGTGAACCCCCTTATCAATCGAAATCACCGCACTACATCTGTGACCTTAATGACAGTTGCTCAATGAAATCGGTGACCAAAATTACAAGTTCTTTCCTCTACAATTATGTACTTGAAAAACTGACAATAAGATGATCTTTCGAAAGCGCGAACTCACAAATTGCAACGGAATTATAAATGGCTTAAACTACTAACGTTCACTACTATTCACAACGAGACAACGATGGGAATTCATAATTCAGACATCAGATGCATTAGAACTACTGTCGCACTATATTTGCGGTGGAAGGAAAAGAACTAATACAAGCAGTATATTTTTTTCAATATATTTATTTATTAATAGGGGGCAGCGTCGCCGGCCCGCCATCTACCAATATTACTAACGGTAGTAATAGTGGTAGATGGCGGGCGCCCGATTTCCCCCCCGGCGGCGGCGGTTTCGACGCGTCTGCGCCTTCTTCTGCGGCCGCGCCGGCTCGCCGGGGTCCGCTGCCTGCACCTGCGCCGGCTGGGCCGCCTCCGCCGACTGGGCCGCCTCCGCCGCCTGGGCCGCCTGGGCCTTCTCCGCCGGGGCCGCGTTCGCAGCGGGCTGCGGCGGCTGCGGCTGCTGCTGCCGTTGCAGCTGGGCCACCGCAGCCCTCAGCGCGACTAACTCCTGCATTACATCCTCCTGTGAATGATAATGATTATAAGCTATAATTTGATGTAGAGATAGCACTGAAATCAGACACTTTCATTCGCACTGTATCTTGACAATTTTAATAGTTCTATTGACTTGGACTAGTTTTTCTGAAGGAATGCTTGTTGTGATATATGAGATATGTGAAATATGGGTCAGGACTCTTCGTACCACATTTAGTTTGTTGATACGCTTGATCATGTATATAGGGGAAGGCGGGGCAATACGGGGTACTTAACGAAAGCCCGAGCTTTCTGAAACTCAAGTATGACGAAAATTCTTTCGCTAATTTGTATTTGAAGTAAGCGAGGACAATCTTCATTTACCATTAGAAAGAGAAAATTAAGAATTATTCTATTGTACCATAATAATAAGAATTATACTAAGATTTAAAGTAATCACCATTTATATTCCTTTAAAATCGGTTATGGAGAACAACTGATTTTGAAATTGACAGTGATGGTTAAAGTCTCGACCGATCATTTAACAAAAAAATGGCTCACCTTCTCATTTACATAAATTAGTGTCAAGTTCGAGTGATAAGAAATAGCAAAACTTTTCATGCAAAAAATCAGATTCAAGAAAGGATTCTATTGGTGTGGATATAACTGCTCCTCCGAAAATAGATAAATTTTATGTGTGGTCATAGATATATATTGTGTGGTGATCAAACCGACAAGTTGTCTGTGATAGAAATCATCATAGGGAGAATTGCAACAATATTTCAGAAAAAAAATGCAGCATCTTTTCAAAAACGAATTCATGATTGAAGTGTTGATTTGGATTCGGTATGAAACTATAATGTCTGTGTGAACATTGAAGATCTGTTACGTACGTTTTGCCGTGCCGGCTCCCGTGACGGGCCGGGGGGGGCCGCCACCCCGCCCGCCGCCTCCGCATAAGAACGGCGTGGCGACTCGTCTCTGTTTGTTTCGTTATCTTTAGAAACAATAAAATATCACATTAGTGCAAAAATTATTTATTTGAAAGGTATACAGTGCGTGTAGTATATGCAGAATATATGGGGAATTCCACGCAAACTCGACAAGCCTACGTCCCTCACCATTTCTGTTCCAAACCATCCTTTTTTTTGACATTCAATCAACCCAGGATAGGTGGAAAAAAAAATTATTTATGATTTTTCGAACGCCCGAATTCCGTCACCGGCTTTTAAGAAACAAAAAAATGTTGCACGCGACTATATGTTCAACGGTCTATTATATCTAGATCTGTAAATGGTATCGGACTTCGATACTAGGTCGATTTGTTCGTCTTGAACACTACTTTTCGATGTATATTTTATCGATTGTTTTCGAATTTTTCGAAGTCAGTTTCGAAAATTCAAAAATCGAAAAACTGAATTTTCGTAAAGTATGGCATTCTTAAGTGCTTCAAAAAAAATCTCAAAGAATCTTCTCACCGAGTCTGAATTTTTGTGACCATCTGGATCCTGTGCCGAATTTTTTACGATTTTTGGCAGTCTGTCTGTCTCGCACTCACTATATTGCTTAAAACTACACCCTCTACGAAAACTAGACATCATTTCGTCTATTGTACAATACTCACTAGGCACGCAAGCTTCCTGACTCTTGAAATTGAAATCTTCCCAAAGTTGACGTATTGGAGCAAGTTTATCAGTTATAGCTCGATCTTGTCGAGTATCAATATTGTCAAAGCGGAGTGCTCTTAATAGTAAATAGAACCGCTTGTAAGGCATGACACATCGAAACATTTCTGGTGCTATACCATCTGTTGACCACAAATCTTTGGCATTTACATGAGACATTTCATATATTCCTGCAAGGTATAACATACCCATCAAGGCTCTGATCTCATCACTGTCAGTAGCGGCACAATCTCTTTCTCTTCCATTGATCTCATTTTGTCTAATTTTAAGTTCGTAAACTTAACGATATCTTCAATATTATCAGGAGTAGAGAAATATTCCCAACACGCCAAAAGAGTTTTACAATTCTTTGCAGTTCCTTTTACACCAGGAAGGTGGATAACCAAATTTTTTTTTTCGTTTTAGAAGATGCTGGTGGAGTTTTACTCCACTTAATAGACTTATTTTTACTTAAATAATAATTTTGACCAGTATCACTTGTACTATTAGTATCGCAGTTTTCCTCGTCGCTTAAATCAAAATTAATATCACTATTATTAACATCGTTGTCATTTATTTCCGCTGGATCTGCATCTGAATACCCGCTGTCTGCATTATTTGCAGGAAACATCTCGTTCGAGTCGTCTGAATCTTCCTCTATCTCCATAGTATCACAAAAAGTTATTGCACCTGTTAAGAGATTTAATTAGTTAAATTTAAGAATAATTGTTTTTTGGTTATAAAATTTCATGGACCAAATTTTTTTTATTCAATAGAAAAAAATTAATTAGCGAATTATAATAGATAACTGTAGCAATAAAATTGGTAATAACCATTTAATAACAATTGGTCAAATGTTTCATACTTTGATTGTTTTTTTTTTAATCATTATCTATTTTTATAGTATAGTAGAATATCAATTTTTAGTTTTTAAACAAAATGATAAAAAACAATAATCAAAACTTTTACAATATTTAAAAAATTTTTTTCCCTCACAAACAAAGTTTAACCTCCAATGTATACATACCTGGGTGATTGTTAAAACGTAAACACTTGCCTTCTTACTTGGTTGGAACAAGTTAATAACTTCAAATAATTATTACACTAAGATCCTTACAACTAAATTTTATTAAATAATTTATTTTCACGCTACATTTTTTAGTGGTAAATAAATAACCTCCTTACAGATGAATAAAAACATTGGCTGATGAAATCACGCCACCATACTGTACTACCCGTTTCGACCGCCAAAAGAATGTATTCATGTATTTGGCAACGTCGCATGAAAAATTTCACCTACGATTGTGGTCGCACAGTGAGGGAATCGCCGCGATTTCACGGTTTTCTCACATTAAAAAATCATTAAAAAAAAAACTAGAGTAATTATAATTGTACTGATCATTTACATTGACTTCTGATATTTGAATATAGGAATAGCTAATGTATTTAATATTTATTTTAAATAGTTTGGTGAATATTCTCATGAAAAAATAAAAACGCGGGGATTCCCTCATAGCGCGACCAACGAAAGGTTGAGAATGTTGCATTGACTCGTTGTGGTGCTCCAGGATTCTCCGTGGTTCGTCATAGCCCTGCGATGTTATTATCCATTCTTGTATCAGATTATCCATTGACTCCGATATCTTCGGTCTTGCGTGACTCTTTCGTGCAATCTAAATGCATTAATAAAATCTGAAAAGTAATTTGCTATGAGAAATATAATATTCTTCAAGTATAACTAATGATGTTTCGGTGACTTCGACAGAGTAGAATGAAGAAAATGATAGGGTGAGATATGGGTGTGATGGACTCTATTGACAAAAATGTTTCACATACAAAAATAAACCATAAGGATTAACACACAAGGAAACATGCATCGTAATGAACCCAAATTACTTATTTACACTAAGGTACAAGGACAAATCAGATTTGGCTAGATTACAAGGAATTAGACGGATACAACAGAGAAATACATTACCAGGATAAAATATAAGGAATTATATAGGTACAATACAGGCATACACTACACGGATAAAATATAAGAAATTATATAGATACGATAGAGGGATACATTACAAGAATAGAATATAAGGACTTATATAGATATAATAGAGGGATACATTCATCAGTACCAGTATATCAAGAAGATATGGAGGTGTAATAGACTCTACTTACAAAAACGTCTCACACAACAGGGAGAAATAAAAGAAATCAATTAGGAATTTTCATGCTCAGAAGCAAGAGTGCTACTGGTGAGCCCAAATGATTTGACGAGTGAAGAAATGACGAATGTTGGTGCCAGTTGTGGATATAGCATTTTGTTTCGTCAATGTGCATATCCTAATCTCGATGTATTTGGCCAAAATTTTTTGCGTTAGTCTGATTGAGTGAGTGTCGGAACTATCTGGGATGAATGTATCAGCTACGTGTTGGCTGAGATCGGGAAACAGCTGGTACCCTGATGATACCAACTCTTTGAGGGCTCGCAAGCTGAGTACTGCAGGAGAATTGGGTTCCTGTGTTACTCTACCTGAATTAGCATTAGAGGCTCTACGAAATAAGACTTCTGCAATTAAACAGATTTTAACTACACTTGCAGATGGCACTATCAACCCACCACGGCTTTTGGAATTCACTAAAGCAGTCTTGTTTTGACGGTGAGTAGCTGAATCTGTCCTGCTCTCTGAATCTGATGATTTTTCTACGCAGTGAGCGTACTACAAACCCAGCAATGTATCCGATAGCTGGCTCAGAGAATTCGGTCAAGGTAATGGCTGTAGACCAAGCAAAATGTATAGCAAAATAACTGTTCCATTATATCGGCTTCAGGATAATCTTCAAGTACGCCATACTTGGTCTGTACTTGAAGATTATTAAATTCTCCATAAACACCTTCATCATACCTATCAACTTTGTAGACACACAGGTTAAAAAAGTCGTATTATCCATGGCACGAGTATTCCCTGTCCCTACTTTTACTTCATGTCTAACCAGTAATCTTTCATAGGCAGACACAATTTGTGACGCGGTGGGGTTCGGACACCAACCACTTCTACTTCTTACGGCAGCAAAAAACAACTCTAAATGGTCCTGAGACATTTTGTACGTCAAGAGATATTGCAAATTTGAATTAGGAGGTTTCACAAACGTGTCAAATATTGCAAATGTAGACAGAACGGCCGTATAAAACCCAATAAACCCAACTTCGCGTCTTGAATGAGACAATGGCGATCCATTCGATAATTTTAGTCTACGCAGGTGAGCAATTGACTCTGTGAGCCTCGGTCTTCAGATCATTTCATTATTTCGGTTCAGCGGACTTTTGTACCCCGAACCTCTAGGATTTCTGACATTTAGAAAATCGAAAATGACATCAATGTGTCGAATGAACTCTACGGCAGCCTCGCATTCTTCGAATTCAGGTAAGCCTAACACCTTCCAACAAAATTCTATCGCATCAGCCACACTGCTACTCAGTGTTTGTGCAGCTAAATAAACTTTCATAATCATTTTACGGTACTCTTTATGTTGCAACCGCAATTTGTTGCCTAAACGCAAGCCCTCCTTTTCTTGAAGACGAGCTAACTGTTCTATGTACCGCCACTCAGATGTCTCGTTCTTATCATTTTTAAGAATTTTATACTGTTCTAAGCAGTTGCGGATATTTTTCAGCATATGGCCCGGATCGAAAAGAATATGGATATTCCCCTCGGTATCGACTAGATGAGGGAACGATGTACGTGGCTCTGAGTCTACTCCTAACAACTGTACCATTTTAAAGTGGTCAGCTGGCCCATTTAAAGTAAGTGAATAGATTTGTACTCCGACTTTGTGTAATCTGATCGAAGCTTCTTTTACAATATTACATTTTTCTTCCGCAGACAGACCTCTGACCAAGAAGTAAGCGACTGGCAATTTCCAGTTCGTATCTAGAGGTACTACCATCATCACTGAGCAATTAGTTGCTTCTAATGAATCATCCCCTCCTGATTCCCCAACACCAATGTCAACATGCCCCCGAACTTTTCCATCTCTCCCTCTTTGACATTCGCTTTTCATTCCCATTTCATCTATCATCAACGCACACACAATTTTCCTTCCTTGCTCAGCAGCTTCTTTCACTTTAAATTCTAAGGTTTTGAAACTCTCATCAGTAAACCCCGGTTCCGCATCCACGTTAACATACCATGCTCTAAGGACATCGGGATGGGGAAGTGCTGATTGAAAGGACTCTCGCACATAGGTGTAAGCTTTGGAAGAGTAAAATTGCAGGGTTAAGGCAAAGCATCCCAAATCTGCCGGATATTTCTCCCTACTAAGCGTCCCAAGTCTGTGATTTTCAATCATGCGGGAAAAGATATCTAGAGGAATATTATGGAATGCCTCTAAGGAGTAGGATGAGTCTTCACTAACCAGGTTCTTCTGTCTTAATTTGCGTACCACTTCTTTCAGCGATGTCACTGATTTGTTCAACCGCTTCACTTTTTGTTGCAGAACCTTCGCCGTTTTTCGCACAGCTGCCAGTTTCTGCCTGGTGAAGAGGAGCTGTTTGAGTGTACGGCGTGGACTGCTTCCATAGGAATGGTCGTGTTGCACATCCTGGATTATCCTCACAGAATGAGATGTATTTGGATCTGTTTGGAGTAAGAATCTGAATTTAGGTTTCGTGACCACAAAGATGAAGGGATGTCATCTTCTTCATCAAATTCATGTTTTGCTGTTTGAATAGGTGAACCACAGTGGTTTTCAATGAATCCTGCATGTTCGAAACAGTTGTGAATGGTACTTTCTGACTTTTTATTCCAAGCATCATCAACCATCAGAATTGCATCTAGCAACGTTATTTTTGCGGAAGACTTGTTCTTATCAGCATCAATACAATTAGTCATTTTGAGCACAAGGTTCTTTCTAAAGTTAGTTTCAAGTGATCGTACCATGTCTTGATTCATCAGCTGTAGTACTGATGTTGTGTCCGACGGACGGAAAGCAAGTGTTATAGACTAGCAAATCAGTAACTTTTGTATGCGCCGGGCAATTATCTACCAGCGATGAAATCTTTTTCTTTTTCTTCACCAAATCACGATTTCGATCTCGCAGCCATTTTCCAGAAATTTCTGACGTCATCCAAGCTCTATGATTGTTAGCATAATCGACAGGCAACGATTTGATACTTTTAGAACGTCTTGGTTTTTCTGACTTCCCAACAACAAGCAATTTTTTTTTTTTCGTGCTGCTCATATTGGCTGCTACCATGACACTTATTCTATTTTTCGACATCTTGCCTCTACTACAATTCTCACCTCTAAATTTCAGAGTTTTGTTCGGTATTGATTTGTAAAACAGTCCAGTTTCATCAGCATTAACTATTTCATCATCAGAGAATTGTCTTCGTAGATTCGGCCATACAGACGTCAACCAGTTCGTTGTTGAATTTTGATCAACAGACGAAGATTCACCGACAATTTTTCCCGCCACAATGTTATGTCGACCCTCAAAACGACTGATCCAGCTTGCGAAACAATTGAATTCGGGAATACCAAAACGCGCGGCGGAAGCATGCGCCTTTTTCCGTAGCATAGGGCCGCTGATAGGTATTTCTTTGTTTCTCGTGATTTTAAACCACCGAATTAACGCTTCATCAACATTTTCTAGTCGCGATTTTCGAAGCTGCTTCGGTTTCAAAACGTTTGAATTGAACGATTGCTTAATCCCATCCTTGTTTCTGAGAATCACTGAGATTGTCAAATGACTCACGCCAAATTCCTTTGCGTGAGATTGGTTCAATTCTCCATTTTTCAATCTGGCTATTATTGCACCTTTCTCCTCAATCGTGGATGCTCTACGACGTTGAGATGACATTTTTTTTACATAGGTTATACCTAAAATGGAAGCGTGACGTTCAACTGTAAATTATGTACTCACTGAGATGCAAAACAAAAACGAGCCGCGTGCCGAACGTCGTCGGAAATCAACGGGAATCACACGAAAGTGTAAAGAATTATATCGGTCCTTATAAACGTATGAAATTTAGTGAAAATGGATCATCATAAACGACGTGTCACTGTAAGCGAAGTCATTATATCCGCTTTTTTCATGATGAATTTGATATAAAAACCAAGCTTCGTTGTGTAATCACGTCATAATAGGTGAACTTTTGTTGTCGAATCTAATGTCGTTTTTTGAACTCAATCGCCTACTTGTCTGATGCAGTAAACTCGAAGTTATCGTATTGAATCGCTGCAGCTAATGACCACTGTTGGAGCGTTCGTGTGGTAACAGGTGTCATACTTTTTCTTGCTTCGAAGAATCGATCGTACTACTTGTCTATCATTTCCCATTTTTCAACAAGTGTTCCTCCGTTTTTGATGTCTTTTTTCCGAATTTTCAGTTGGCCTTTTTGTTTTAATGCAGTACCTTCGTTTTTCCGTATGGTCTTCAACGACCACTTCAGGTTTTTTCTCGCCATATTGCCAATTTTTATTTTCATGTCTATCGGAATGTATATACTGACTCGAGGTTTTTCCGGAGATGGATAATCACTTGGCGCAGACTCTGTAGATGATGTCAATAGAGATTTGGTTTGTAAGTGATTATTGGGGGATGTAGCCTCGCAAACCTTGGCCTTCCTTAAAAATTTACATATTCTCATCTTCCAAAAATAATTCCTCCGTTTCTGTCAGGTCCGCATTTTTTATGGTCGTTATTATTTTTTCGACCATCTTCTCGGCGGGAACGGTTGATTTTACCAAAGGATTTTCACTGCTGGTTTCGAAAACTATGTTCTTTTGACGCGAAGTTTTGACACATTCATACACGGAATCAGTAACGTCTTCTTTCGAATGTTGGAACTCGTAGTCAGTGATTTGACTTACCGAAGGAGCTGGATTGCTGGCTGCAGAAGTACATGTACGGTCTTCCATTTTTGCACGAATAATATACTTACAGTGAATAATACGTCTTGCCTGGTCGATAATTGTGGTGAAAGTGATGACATAGGCCCTGTCGATCAGGAGCGGTCTTAGTGGTGAGCGCTCTGAGTCACTGAGGCCCAGGCAATAGGGGCAATCTCTACACTTGACCCTGGTTAAGCGGCACCGCTAGCAATACGCAAAGTTGGGCTTTCCCCGGTAGGGGCATTTCCGATGGTGGTGCCCGAAGTGGTTGCAACGCCAACCAGCGCCGTGAGGCGCGTGACGTAGGTAGCTCAGGGGGCTGTTGTCCGCCGGCTGGCGGGCGGCCGCGTGTCGCTTCGACGTTTGCGGGCACCCTGCGCGCCGTCCCGGGGGGTGGTGGTGTCGGGCGTGGGCTCGTCACGCCGCGCCTCGGTTCTGATAGGCCGGGAGTAGGGCGCCCCCGAGGTGGTTTCGGCCGGAGGGTTTCGGAAAGGTGGCGACGGACCTCGCGGCGGCGGGGAGGGGTCCCTCGCCGGCCGGCTGGCGATGTAGAAGTTCAGGTCCAGCTCCGCGAACCGGGTCCTAGCTGGTTTGGCGAACGTCACCCGTTCAGCCGGGCGTTGATATGTGTGTCAGTTTTCTCAAGTTTTTTATATTTTTTACTATAACACCATTTCTACGCGGTGGATCTGGCAGAGGGAAGAATTCGATTGAAATTTGCTTTGGCTTCGTTATTTGCACACGTTTTACTTTCGCCGGCCACCAAGGATTTCGGCCGCTTTTGAAGTACACGATTTCATCCGTCTCAAAGTATTCTATTTTGTATGATCGAGGTCGGTCCTGCGGATTGAACGGTTCAACTGGATCCACCTCAACCGGGCGATTGTCGTCTACGTCGACGTTTTGATTGGCCAGACGCTCATTTATTTGTATTTCAAACTGCTCACGTTCTTCTTTAAGTTTTTGTTCTTGAATTTTTAGTATTTTGAATCGTCTTTTGCTTAATTTTAATAGTTCTTTGGTTTTTGAGATTATTTTCTTGTAGTATTTTACATCTTTTGGAAATTTCGTGCATACGAAGCACTTCTTCATTAGACAAACTTTACACTTTATGTGTTTTAGGGGCTGTGGCCATCGAGGTCTGTTCGGAGTTTTCGACGTACCCGGTTGGGGTGAGTCTGGGTTAAAACGGTCCTGTCGTCTTTGCGGCGCGTCCGGGTCAAGTCGGTCCTGTCGTCTATGCGGCGAGTCCGGGTTAAGTCGATTTCTGTTTTCTATAATTTTTTCCATTTTTCGTTTGGCAAATTTGCTTTTCGAATGCTGTAAAGAAAAGATTATTCGAATTAGAAATACATACACTAATATATTGTGCAGTTAGGGGGCAGTCTCCTTGTTGCACACGATTATTTATATAACAATAGTACATAAAATACTTACATGCACCGTCTCAAATATCTTCGTATAAGTCGTTTTTCATCCCCGGAAAATGTTCGGAACTGTGCTACCAGTATCTCCGCCGCCTCGTATATTTTTTGGGCGCATAGAGCCCTATACGCCGATGCTCCCTCATTTTGAAAATCTGAGCGTAACATCAGTCTGGCGTACAAGATTTTCGCCCGGCCTAGAGGCATATTGGCGAACGGACCCTCCACATCTTCTTGTATTCTGTAAATAAATTCATGAATGTTACATATTGTAAATATCAGGGAGACTCCGGTGAAATTTTTGCAAGAAAAAGGTTTCTTAATTCTTACAATATCAAACAATACTTACGCATTGTTGTACGCTGCCATTGCGCCGTTGCGTTTAGAAAAACTGGTGTGTTGATAAATTGTTGTATTGTTATGTCCTCCAAGTAATTTTTTAGCGAGTCTCTTGTAGCTTGCGAAAAATTTGCACTTCACCCCATACCTTCTCGCATGAGTTCTTTGATTGTCTCGTCATTGTCAAGTTCAAAGACTTCCGGCTGGTTTGCAGCCATGTACGCCTGGAGATTCATGAGAGGTGTGAGGTGATCCTCGGAATTATCTCGGTCGTATTTCCGCTCTAAAGGTTCCCGTCTTCGCTTTGGCATTTTGGCGTGTCGCTCTGTAAGTAAGAAAGTAACACATATCCATCAAATTTTGCTTTATATATCCTGTAATCGATCTGAAAAGTAACGAAATTATTGATACATCAGTCATACCGTTTGGTGCCGGTTTGTTGTGACATCCGACGTTGAGGCATAGAGTATGCGGTTAGGAGAAAGCGCGCCATATTCAAATATTGCTTGCGTACCTATCCGAAGTATAATATGAACGCGTAGTAGGGTGACTTGGCCCGGGTTCAGGTGCTCTGGTGGCACCGCAATCGGGTGGCCTGGGTGGCACGGGCGACCTGGGTTTCGCGAGTATGAGTAGTGGGTGGTGCCACCTGCGTCGCAGCGTGCCTAAGTGCACCTGGCTCCGCCTGGGCGCTGGCGTCCGTCATGGCGGGGAACTCCCGGCGGGCCTCTGTGGTTCCCGCTACTGGCGGTTTCAAGATGGCCCGGACGGCCGCGTCGATGGCACGTCCCACGCCAGGGTAGGTTTCTATAATCTCACAAGGACTTTGGCGGCCGGCTCCAAGTAACGTTGTGCCCGGGAGTCGGCCCACTAATCTGCCATCGTATGCCGGAGTATTCTGTGCGGAAACGAATGCGGTATTCGGTAGGGTTGTGGGAGGGCACGGTAAGTGGTAAGTTCTGTCTGCGGGTTTACATATTCGGCGTATAGGATTTTAAATCTCGGACATGTATTCTCCTCACAATTTTCTCTGTAACTACGTCGCATAATTTCACTACTACCGGCAATACCATTAGGTCATGCCTAAGAAACGACGAATTCGTTTTACGTTGGTGGGTTCGGGTTGTTTGACGACAAGCTCGATTTTTTTGGGGTCGACTGGTAGCCTTGTTTTATTTACGATGAATCCGAGATATCCTAACTCGGCGCGGCAGAATTTGCTTTTTCCCGCGTTGAAGGTCAAACTTGCGTTATGGAAGCGAAACTTTTCGGCGGGATTGGTTTTCAAATGGTCTAGGCCAGGTCTAGACCGACAATACATGGCATAAGCTAGGTAACGTGCGGGCGGTGATTTCCCGGTGAACGTTCTGCAGTTGGATTCGCAAGCGTACTTCGTTCATCAGTTTGGTAGTTTGTCCTGTGGCTAACAGAATCGTACGCGTTTTGGTGTTTCACGTGGGAATGCCTCAGGACTCGATCAATTGGACGCCGGTACTGGCTTCCGGAAAAGTACGGGAGAAAAATACTCATGCACCGGCAACCAGTTCATCAAAAAGATGTTTGGAAAGGATTAGAAACTGAGATAGCTGAGGATTATCCACGCAGGAAAGGGTTGTCGCATAGTCGAGCACAAGCCTATGCACAAATCAGTGAAATGTTGAATGCAGAGGGTTGGAGTCTTGCTGATTTTCCGGAAATGAAACAAAGAATAATTACTCTAGAATCGATTATCAAATTACTTGAGAAATCATCCACAATCGCAGTGCGACAGTATGAAAAACCAAATGCTGAACAAAAAGAAATTGTTGACGCCGTATTGGATTCGATTAATACAGCCGTATACACCAGCGGCGCTTGCTTTTACATCGATGGTCCAGGTCGCTCCGTTGCAACTTACATTTACAAAACTATATGGCATTCATTGAAAGCGAAAAAAAAAAATGTGATTACAATGGCATTCAGGGGAATTGCAGCAACATTGTTTCTACAGGGTAGAACAGCTCATTTGACGTTCGGATAACCTGTTCCCCTCTATTCAGACTCAACATCCGGCATGAAGGTACAATCTAAACAAGGTGAACATTTAAAAACAAAAAGGTTCTTGTCTAAGATGGAGCTCGAGTGCCACCCAGGCACGTGTTAGAAGTAATTGATAAAACATTACACAAAATAATGAAAGGTGATATACTATTCAGTAGGAAGGTTTTGATAATGGGTGGCGACTTCAGACAACTATTACCGATAAAAGTGAAAGGTCCACGTAATGAGACAATTGACCTATTGATCAATTTAGTAATTTATGAAAATAATTCGACAAGTTTGAATGAACGCAAAATATGTGAACTTCATCTGATGAAGTCGAATTTTCCGAATCTATAAGAGATAATGCATTAATGATGAGAAATTGAATATTGCTGAGAATCACGTCAATTGTGATAACAATGATATAGACTAACAGAGAAAAAAACTGTGTTAGAAGTTAATGTTATGAGATTGAAGGAAAACTACAGGTAACAAATTAATACGACGAATAAAACGAAATGCTACGCGCGCGAAACGCGCGCGTGCAATGCTAGTATCTACTAAAAACGATCAAGTTGAAAACCTCATCACGGAAAATGGTCTTTTACAAACAAAGGATTTGGATTTTGCCGTGAAAAATGGCTGCCGATTTTCGCCGACGTACTATCCACGACGTTTAAATGATGGTGAGACTGTAACAAAACCGTAGCTGATCTATTCAAAACTTCGAAAAGCAGTTCATGGTTTTTGCGGCATCCTGTTGTCAAATAACCGACGGATCGATCATCTGATTGACAACATTTATCGCGAGATGTTGTCAGTCATTAAAAATCTGAAAAACACGTCAACGTTTTCAAAGACTGGAAAGAATATGGGCTCTGATTAGATTCCAATAGAACTATTCATGCAAAATACCAAAAAATCATAAAGCGTGAAGTACGACATTGGCGTCAAGTCTCAGAACGAATAGTTGCTATCATCCAATACCTGGACAGTCAATCTCATGCATTACGTGGATCTTCAAACAGGCTTCATAATAATAATGGCAATTGTTCAAAAGTGGTAGATCTTCTGGCAAAATTTGATCCAATAATGGCCGAGCACATTCGTCGAGTAACTAGCCAAACAGTTCACAGAGACGAAGCATTAGCAATGGCGATTGATCTAGAAGTGGAGCCAATATTTCTACCGCGTAACGCACTTCCGTGTCCTTGGCAGAAAACGTCACTTCGACGATGAAGCGCCGGACGAATTTATCAGAAACCCGGAACTCAATGATGAAATTAACTTTTCCTATTTCGTCGTTTACACAGCTGTGATGTCTCTGAAAGAACGGTTTACTTCATTACCAGCGCAATCATAATTTCAACTTTTCGTATTACATATTTTGATTAAAATCTATTAAGAAAAAAGAAATCATGCAAAACTACAAGAACTCACATGTATCATCAACATTCGGAGATAGCATGAATATCGACGGCATAGACCTGTGTGATGAATTAATGAACCTATCAAGCCTGCTGAATAGGCCTTTTCATCACAAAATTTTTTTGTGCGCATGCGTTGGCATCAGTCATCTTTTTCGTACTGTTTTTTGTAAACAACCATGCTAAAGTCCCTGCGTATAAAAATTAAAATAAAAAAATATAAATTCAGGTTGATTAATTATAAAAAAAGTGAAAAAAAAAAGTAAGAAACTTCATAATTGAAAAAAAAAATTTTCCAAGCCATTGTAGTTATGTCGTCTGTACGAAAAGGAACAACAAAACGGTGTTGTTTTGGAGTATGTAAAAGTGATACACGGTATAAATCATTCAAAACCAATACATATTATTTTATAAATTTTCCAAAGCCTTGCCTGGAATATCGCAAAAAAATAATTAAATCATCAAGCAAATCACATATTAAAGCATGTGCAAAATGTGCAAAATGTGAATTATGGGTAAAAAAATGTGGCAGAAGTGATCGAGGTTTTAGATCTATTGATGATGTTACCAAGGATACTTATATTTGCTCACTACATTTTCTCGGAGAAAGTGGTCCAACTGAACAAAATCCTGATCCTTTAAGCTATCAAGAATCCCAACATATAGATAAATCAATCAATAAGGTAATGTATAAAATAATTTAAACACAAATATGATTTTCCGAGTTTTAACCTCAAACCTGTTTTTAGGTGATCAAAGTAAGAACCAGCTTATTTGAAAAGTATAAAAGAGTAGATATGGAAAAATCAAATGGATCTGAATATACGAAAGTAGATAATATTTTCACAGATACGCAGGTACAGTGTGAATTTAATGAAATTATAAAAATGTATTAATTTCAATGAAAAATTTTTGTATTTATTACAGACATCAATAGCTCATGAAGAGGTTCACAACGTACTTGATGATAATGTTTGTTTTGTTGAACAAATATTACCAGATCAAACGTCTGAAATGAGTATAATCGACGGAGGTACAAATTATGAAGAAGCTAGGAAGCATACAAGAACAATAGAAATTCAGACCGATTCGATAAAGATGCGTAATAAAATTATTCAGGTTAAGTTGCAAAAAAATTCAGCCATGGAAAAATTCATTAATTCCATTAGTAGTGATGAAAAAAAATGCATATTTTATACAAGTTTACATTTTGAGCAAATCCAAGCTTTACATAGATTTTTGAGCCCAGCTTGCGAAAATTTAGATTATTGGGGTAGTCGAGAGTCAAAGCATGAAAATACTGAAAATAATAATCTACACAAATTGACATCATTGCAGCAGTTGATTTTGGTATTATTAAGATTATGAATGGGATATTTAATAGAAGATTTAGCATACAAGTTCGATATTTCTACGGGATTTGTTTCAAAAATATGTACAACTTGGATTTATTTTTTGTACAATGAATTTACCACTCAATTGAAGCCATTTATGTTTCCATGTAGGAAAACAATAGCTGAAACATTACCAGAAATATTTCGGTCTATAAAAAATATAAGAGTAATAGTAGACTGTGCTGAATTTTTTTGTCAATCACCGTCAAATTTTGAACACCAAGGTAATTTCTATTCAAGTTATAAAGCTCATACCACTTTTAAAGTTTTGATAGGATGTACTCCAAATGGGTGTGTTAGTTTTGTATCTGATGCATTCGAGGGTTCAATATCCGACCCTGAAATATTTAAGCGATCAAAAATAGCAGATTTATTGCAACCTGGAGATGTGGTATTAGCAGATCGAGATTTTACGGTTCATGATGTCGTTGAAGCTAAGCGAGCACATTTGAATATTCCTCCGTTTTTGAACGGACGAGATCGTTTAACAGCTCAAGAGGAGATTTTGACGAAGAAGATAGCAAAACAACGAATATATGTTGAGCATGTTATTGGGCGCATAAAAAAATTTAGACTTCTTTCAACGGTTCTACCTTTAAATATGCGTACTATCATGTCACAAATTATATTTGTTTGTGCATGCTTGGTCAACTTTCAAACGCCAATTGTTTTCGATGAATCAAATAATGACCGGCGTTTTAGGAAATAAAATGAATTGAAAGTCAACATAATTGTAATATATATTTAAATTTCAAAATACATAACATTTGTAATGCTACAATGTATTTAATTTTGTATTATATTTTTCATATTGTAAAAATAGATTTATGAATTTTGTTTTTATCACGAATACTTTTTGTAATATATTGAGGAATATAAAAATAAAAAAAAAAAGTTGTAAACAGTAGGTTGGGAAATTCTTTATGAAATATATTTCACTTCGATAAATCAAAAGGAATCAAACGCCGTGGGATTCTCATTTCAAAATACTCTGGAGCCAAAATATTTTGATGGAATGCACTAACGTGCTTAAGTATAGGTTCAATGAAAATACCATCATAAAAAATCTTCTCTACATGGAACCCCTTTGGAGTCCAAATGACGAAATCACACCACAATCTCTCAGTTATTGCCATTTGAGTTTGTATTTGGTAGTAATATGGGTGATTTCGTTTTAACTTCATGCATGTTTTATTAACAGAAGTACAACAAAATGAAGTACGCTGCTGTGGTGTCAGGAAATGTAAGTTTGTTGGGTTATAATTTTTAAAAATTTTTGGGCACTTGATTTCCAACACTCCGGTTGTATTCCTCAATGGATCAAAAATTAAGCCATCTGGCGATGCGCCTAATCCTGGATACTTGGAATTCACCCACAAGCCACTACTCTGAACTTCATAAGAAAATTTTTTTGAAGTAAAGTCTTTGTATTTTTGACGTGCAATTTCTTCATTTTCTCTACCATATTGCATCGCTTCAGTCGTTATATTTTGTTGGACCCACAGCTGAGAATTGACTAGAGCAAAAATTTGGTCATTTGTTTTATCAGTCTTAAATTGTTTAATTTTTGAAGCTGTTATCAATATTTGACGGTATTGCCACCACTTATCATTATCACTTTGAGCCCCTAAAGTGATATCAACAGGCCCAATCTTATTATTGCACACATTAGTGGTTAGACGATAAACTAATGTTTTCAACTGACTTTTTCTTGGTTTATCTAATATATAATCTTCATATTGAGGCTGTAATAACAATTGCCACATAGAAGGAGCTTTTCGACTAGCATTTATTAATTTTAAGTCCGATAGTAAATTATTTATTTTTTGTTTGTTTACCGGTCTTGTCAAACTTCGTCCGGGATCATATGACCTGCGTTTACTGATGTCATTTTTATTTTTATACTGTTGCTCATCGGCTTTATGAGGTTCTTTTCTTTTTCTACCTTGATTCCAGCTACATAGCTTACTCGTACAAGGTACATTTTCTTCATCACATGCATCTAGATAATTTAATAAAACATATAGCAAAGCAGCTACATGAGAACACCGGCCCATACTCGATGCTTTGCAATCACAAGTACCATAAACTACTCGGGTAGTTGACGGATTTATCATAACTGATACTTGATGAACTTCTTTAGCTTTATAAGAAGCTTGAATTTTGCATTTCAAGCAAAACATTTGATCAGATGTTACGCCTTCAAGAATTTCAAATACATGGCCGCTGTCCACATATTGTTTGCCTCGTTTCAATGGTTTGGATGTACTGTAATCAGTTTTTGGAATTTGATCATTATTATTATAGTTTTCAATGTCACTGTCACTATTGTTGTTGTCTATGCATGATGTTACTAGATAATGATATATAGATCCATAGCTGAAGTTCTTAGGCACTTTGTCAGAGGGAAATGGTTGCCAAATATTAGGATAATTTATTATTTGACTTTGCAAAAGATTTGGACTTTGATTGTGTGTACTTAAGATATTTTGCCATTTTCCTTTGTCAACAGTTTGGTCCACTGGTACATTGTTCCTGATGGCATTTTTGACTCTGTAAATTTCATAATTTTTTATATATTATTTCGGATTAAAAATTTGATTTATAATCAGAATAACTCAACACATTCAATTCAGTATTTGAAATTGTCTAATTAATAATCATGTATAGCCTCAAAATATTGATGAGACTTATTTTATTAATTATTGCCATCAGTTATTCTCACATTAACTAAAATGTTTTTTCAAATACTGTGAATCACTGTGAATGAGTTGACATTGTTAATTACAATAAAAATGTAAACTATTATTTTTTTTATAAGTTTTTAGATTGTAAACAAATATCGATGTCTAACCTCTCAATCAGCTCACTTTTTTTCCCTTTTTGCGGACGTCCATGACATTTAAGCCACCTTCTTAACTGTTCACAATTATGAGCTTCAACTGAATCATAAATAAGTGAAGCACCATCGATAGTTTTTTCTAATAATTTATTAGTTTTTGGAGATAATATCCCGTTCCCAGCCATTGCTGATCAAAACAGTACGAATCTTTTGAACTACCGCCATTTCAACATGGCGCCTACGCTTGCGCTCGTCTTATGATGAAAAGGCCTATAGCGAAATAAAGCCATTTCATGTTCTGAATTAACCAAAAGAAATCTCGATCTCGCAACCGTTTTTCCGAATGCAGTAGTTGCGTTACGCATTTTATTGACATTACTCGTATCTGTGGCTTCTGGAAAACGCAGTTTTTGAAAATTAAAATTATTCGAGAATTATTTATGATCATCGATGAGCCAAGAACGATTGGTGGGGTTAGCGACGTTATCGATGGAACATAAATTATGCAGTTCTATCTGTTACAGCGATATTGTTCATGACTTTGCCAGAATAGAAGCTAGAAAAGTGAATTTTGATGGAGTATGAATATGTTTGTGAACCTATAATGATGGGGGCGCCATGGGTAAACATTGCTCAAGGCGTTATTGTAACTAGGCACGGTGCTGAACTACAGATTATACCAAAGACTTAAGATGCGATCATAAGAGGCTATTGAATGCAACAGCTAAATCGCATGAACCTTTCACCGCGCAAACTATTGGCATCTGGATGAAGTCATTACTGAAGAATGCACAGTCAGATATTGAGGAATTCACATCTTACTGTACAAGGTATGCGGCAGTATCAGCAATTTTTGAAGACAATGTCGATATCGACACCATTCGTGGAACCGCGAATCGGTCTCAAAATTCAAGAACATTCGCAAAATTTTTTAAGAGGCCCGTAAAAAAGCCCCAAGATCAGTCTACACGATCTGTATTAGGTGTTCAAAACAAGAGCCAGTTATATACGAGAAAAGAAAAATGTCATTGTGAATGAAAAAAGCTGTGATCAAATGGAATAAGACTAAAGTTATCGCGATCCCCAAACATCCACATATGTCATCATCGGGGACGGGACGTGTAGTATAACTGATTGTTTGTGAAATTGATGATTACTGTCAATTAGTGTTGATAATGATGACTACCTACCTCTGAAGAATGCCTAAATGTATCCCGTAATCATCTTAACAATCGAAATACGTGATAACTTTCCCACCTGACTATGAACAATATGAAGACACAAGGAGCAAGGGGTAGAGAGATCGCGCGGTCAGCTATTTTCAAAATAACTCTCATCGTTGTGAAGTTTCCACATAACTGATACTACTACGTGTGATATCATTTCCAAACGAGACGTTGCATATAATTACAACATTAATGAGCATTTTGATCGTTTTCGTATGCCTGAAAAAACTTCCAATCCTACTCCAGTATTACAACATTGCATCATTACGGTCGACGACCAATCGTTATCGATTCCCGTTCATCCACAAAAATCTATCACCTTACAATACCTCTATTTGGATCGTCCCGAAAAAACTAGACTCTCAAAGTAACAAACGATGAAGACTCATATCAGACTTTAGAGCTGTGACACGCATAGAAAAAGTGGAAAGAATAAGTCCTAACACAATAAGCTATGCTCCATATCAAGAGACCTCTCGAAGTTCGCGCCAAAGTTCCGTGATTCACCGCTAGATGGCCAGGCGCCCGGACCTCCCCCGTTGTCAAAACATAGCGCGTGTAGAAACACTACGGCAGGTAGCACAATCCGGGGGCCTTTGGCCCGAGTTTCTCTCCGATGTATGAATGTCATCGTCGTACAAGTTGAACATTATAGTTTCGAGCGTGGTATCTTGAGGGAGTCCCAGCGCCGAGCCCGAACTCCGAAATGAGTTTAGAAACGATCGCAGCACACCTAGTGCTCACCACGCCAACCACGTTGATTTCAGTTTCAGAGCAGTCAGTATGCCCAATATTCGATGGGTAAGAGTATCACTGGCGCTCATTCCACTCATATACCTAATATTTTTCGTCATGATTCAAAACTGTATGAAAATACGGAATATCACTTTGTTGAATTTTTGATTTTTAAACTAGTAAAAAATTGTAATGCTACTAATCAATGAATTGTTTGCATTCGACAAATGTTGAGGGTGGTATAATCCAAATTTCTGTATAGCCCATTCTGCCAGCGGGGCAGAATGGGGTAACCGAAACATTTTGAAAAAATTGTTTTTGAAATGATCGAAAAGGCCGTCAAACATCATTCTGGATTCGAAATTTTTTTTTTTCTCACGGTTTCCTCGAGTACCCCATTTTGCCCCGCCTTTCCCTAATTATCATATTTTCCTCCGATAACACACCTAAATTATGCACCCAACTGAAACTTTCTACTACCATCGGTCGTGTAGGCCCACGTTTTCTATTTCTCTAATTACAATTCGATACCAAAGTCAGCATTCACAGAATATCCTCTCTTCTCATGTTAAAACCCTACATGAACTACATGCTGACGTCTCTGCACTAAAAAATTCGAACATTTCAATCACTACGAGCGGCTATGCGTTCGAAAAGTTAGGGTTCTGATACGAGGCAATGATAATTTTATTCGTGGGGAAAAATCGAGGAACACGGTCTTATCAGAACGAGAATTTTTAACTCTGGGAATTTTCTGAGAAATGTCACATGAAATCGCCTAGGATGACAACCTATATGATCGCGAAAAAAATTTCACATCCAGATGAGAGGTATACAGAGATTGAAATAACTCGCACTCTTTTCGTAAGGATGTAATTTGTGTGTGATATTTGTCAGCTTGTGATGAGGTGTTGCGAAAATTGCGTATCAAAGAGCAATTTCATTCTAACAAGTTATGAAAAAAGCTCACGCCATGCTGTCACCCGCTTAGCGAGTAATTTCGGGAGTCACAGACATTTAGTGTTCAGTAAGAGGGATTTCCGCTCTTGGTCGATACCATTTGTACGTACATAAGAAATTGTGCTACATTACTGCCCAACTACATTCAAAATGCAACTGCAACGAAAATATAGTTTTCGACTCGTGTTCGAATCAACATGCACAAACCAAAGGAAGAATAAAGCAGGTTAAGTTTCTCCAGACCCTGTTGGACCTCACTATGTACCAACTTTGTGGCCTGCCCGTCGACCTCTGTAATTCTTTGCCGTCTGCGGATATTACCCCGATAAGCAAGTTGTCAATTATTTGAGACTCCCCAGTATGAGAAAAACATGGAAAAACTAAGAATATCGTGAACCCCCTTGCCCCAAATGATGAACGTAAGAATTTTTCCAAACTTTCCTCAAGTATTAAAATTGGAATAGAATAAATCAATTAAGTTTTGGATTCAAGTATTAGGGTTTTGGTTCAAACAGAAAATAAAGAATCATTTATGGTCCACGGACTTCGTATTCAAGTCTCTATATCATTCATATTGATAGCTAATCCTATTATTTCGAAAACGTTTTCATTATTTCATAATTTTTTGAATTTTTTTTTTTTGATAGGATTTAAAACATCTCCCGCGTTTTCATTCTCAGCAAAATTAGTAAAATCTTGAACCCATGCCCCCTAATTCAACGGCCTCCCGGTCCATTTTGGTTTCAACCCATCTTCGTTTCTCACTGTGGCCGATCCCAAGAGAGCTGACAAAAAATGTTCAGAGTCTTCTGAACACCCGGGTTGTACCGCAGATTCTTGTAAAAAGCCACTCTATTGCATGCAAAATTTGATACTACGTTTATTTGTACACCGTAAACCCATGCATGGATTATGTACTGTATTGCTGATGCATTTTTTACTCTATTTTTCCATTTTTGTGAAGATGTTCATCATAATTCAAATCACGAAATCCAATTTTTGCGAGGTATGTCATTGTCAAAAAAAAAAAATTCTGGCACAATCTTCTCGCCGAGACAAAATTCCGGATACTTTCTAGATCATGAGCCGAAGTTGACACGATTGTTGACAGAATTTGTGTTTCCTTTTATTTATTTCTTCTAACCGTGACTCGGCCTGAATTTGGAAGTTACAAGTTCTGAGGGGGCCATGTCATAGGCCATAGATGGTATCGGACTATGATGCCACGTAAAATCGCTTGTCTTCAGTTCTACTTTTCAACACAAATTGTACCGATTTCATTTTTCAAAGAAATTCTTTCGGAGCACGCAATTGTTCGAAATCATTTTTCCCGAAATCTCGAAGCGACACTAAGTACACCATTTTTTCCAATTCTAGAGAAAGTCTCAAGAAATCTTTTCTCCGAGACGTATTTTGGGGGTCGCTTATATTATAGGTGGGATTTTTGCAGATTTTTCGCAGATTTTGTGATATTCACTACATGTGAACATCAATTTTCCGCGATGGTCGCTATTTTTCAAATTGTCGATAAAATTATACAAATATGTTGTCACCAATATAGACACTTTAGAGACTCTTTGAATTATGGATCGAATTCGGGTTCTCGAGAGATGTTCCGATTCTCGAATGTTATCGAAAACGCAAATTCCGTCTACGAATGGCAAAAATTTCACACATGATCGGTGAGATCTCAGAATATTCGTATCAGCAACAACACGTTGAACAATTTACTCATAATTTTCGCAAATGGCGAACCTTGCGGAAAATGGATTTTTTTTATCTGAAATTTCAAACAAGAACTGCAGAAAAACCGGTAAAACCCAGTCAGATTCGCACTACAAAAGTCAGGTTCACGACAAACGAATTCACTCAGTTTCAGAGTGAGATGAGTGTGTGAGTAACATCAGCTATAGATCTTGATATGACCCTCTGAAAACAACACCCAAATCGTTGGTAGAGAAATTGGATACAAATCTCGCAACTCTGGCAAAAATCGTAGAAAATTCCACCCATGATTCAAATGGTCTGAAAAATTCTGAATTCGCATAACGATTTCTCGGGAATTTCTCCGAAATCTTCAAAATGGTATAAGATGCCGAAATCGAATTGATTTTTTATGTGTAACAAATATCTGAAAACTCCGCAAAATCCGATACTCTTGGGTGGGGGGTCCAACTTCACGCAGGAAGCCCCCCCGCCCCCCCTCAAATTTCAATGCGCGATAACTTTGAATGAAACGAGGCAAACAGAAACAAAAATAGGGCAATCATGGCAATCCGTGTGATGTATTCAGAAAAATTTCTGACGGTGTAAGTACGAAAGATTTTCAAGAGCCCAAATGTCATCAGCAAAGCATTCTTCGAAATAAAATTTTGTATGAATTGAAAACAAATATGAGCCAAATTCGGCCCATGTTTCTGTGAGTGGGAGGGTGTCTATATTCTCCACAGACTATTTGTGATTTTTTGCTAAATTTCAAATAAGCACCTTTTGTTCGAAAACATTCATAGCTCCGGAGGTGATGATTTGAAAACTCAGCACAAAAAATTCCCAGCTCTCCAGAGGTAGGATGGTAACATATAAAATTGAAAACGAAATCTGAGATATGAGGTCTGGAGCCGTGTCAAGTTGACGTGGATAGCCCCATGTATAATAGTTATGTGCCGATAAAGATGGGATTCGGTTCTTAGAGCACGCTTGACGAGCGAGAAATCTTATTTGAGCACCCCTGCTGTTGAGCTTGATTGTGTAGCGCTGATGGTCGCTCAAAACGTTGCGGCAAAGTCGGGAACTGTTCCTACGCAACTTTCGATGACGCGGGCTAGAAAAACATGGCCAAGCTCACGATTTGTGTTTCGGCTCACATATTCGGTTTTAAGTCGCCAAATGGCAATAATCTGCGTTGTAATTTTTCCAAACGGTCGACAGGATTAGCATGCAGGGGGCTCTGGTCCGTTATTCGGTGCCTTCTCCGTAAATTGTGCGTTTTTCATGTAATCGTGGTTCGCGTCCGTGTGCTTCAAATTGGTATAAGTGACTAAAGCATGGGGCGATTCTGGAGCCTTCGTTCTTGTTGAGGAAATGAGCATATGAGAAGAACGCTGAACACCTTGCAATAACTTACGTTTATTATAAATTTAGTCAGGTAATCAGTCTTCAGTTGTTACATAGTCTAGTTGAGATCTCATGTCCTCTGAGTTTCCTGAGTCGGTTCATCTGAAGTGTCAGCTTTCTCGATCAATGAGAAGAATTTTGCACTTACTCTCTCAGACATGTGGGCTTCATCTGCATCTTCCATGGCAATAGGCGCGTGGATGAGTGAGTGTGTGAGAGTCTGTAAAAGTTCGTTATATTATGAGATTCGAAAGGAGTATAACTGTGTAGATGAGAGTTTCTGAATTGTATTAATTCAGTTGAGCACTGAATGATTGTATTAATCACATGAGCACACTACATAAAGGCTTACACGCAAAGATAGCACTTGATTGAGAATTACATGGAGCAACTCGTTAGCAAAACTATGAGCAAGCAAGCATGGTTGCCGGAGAAGACGGCAATAAGGTGAGTCCCTAACGGTCGCAGTTGAGCGTGGCAGGTTCGCACAGAGCGACAGTTGTGGATGGCGCTCTTCTTGGGAAGACTGATTCTCAAACAGTTCTACAATGTTCGCCATTCCGCGGATTCAACAAGTACGTTTTTCCAAGGTTTCGCTAAGAATCCCTAGAAATGCCGCAGTATCCGTAACGGTAGGGGTATCGATGCATTGCATCGCTGCGGCAGTCTGCATATATCGATAGTAACCCTTTGCACTCCGGACTATTTTTGAGGTGAGGTTTCAGTAACTCCGGGTCATTTTGACCATGAACTATCGCTTGCTACGAAAGTATTTACAATGTTGCGAGCTCCGGGCGATCTTAACCATGACCTATTCGGTAATCTGATAGCATTTCAAATGTTGCGGCCGCGCTTCTGAGAAAGGTCAAAGAGCTTGTCTTGTTATTGAAGAAAGCTTGTATACATTTGAAAGTTTTGTTTTATTATAAAAATTATAATATAAATAATATAATAATACTAAAGTACAACAATAAAAACATAAAAAGCATATACCAATACAAAGATACAACAATATACAAAAATAATATTTATTTTTTGAAATTTTTCATTTTATGGTATCTTGAAAAACAATCCCCAAGATGCATTCGTGGTTTACCAGGGCAGGTATCGCAATATTCGCTGGTTTCATGTCTTTCGCCTTTCTTCTGCCTGTTCGAGCACACAACGCAATCTCTTTTTTTCCCTCTCCGCATTTCATGAAGCTTACCGTTCAGCCTTACTTCAGCAGACGCAAACGAGGAAGTTGACGCTCTCGTCCTTTGTTGCCGGAAATTGTTAACGAGTTGATCGACCAGTAATTTGACGAACTTTAGGTGCGTCAACGGTTTCTCATTTCGATTTTTTTTTATAGTTTTATATAAAATATAGGAGTTAATGACCGACACCTCCATGCCCCAGAAAAACATTTTCCTCCACCACTTAAGGGATCTTCGTAAAAAACAATACATGGATGCGTATTGATCGGCTCGATCAACGCCGCCCATAGAAGCTGTGTAGCTGGTAATTGCATTAGGCTTCCTAATGTTAACCACTTTCCCTCCTCGTAGAATTCTTGTTAAATCCACCATACCAGTATCATTCCATGTGGTTAAGAAAGAGACGATTCTTTTGTCTTTCCAGGCCAGGAACATGACATTCCCTTTCTTGCTGACGAAGGTATTTTCTTCAGAAAATTTTGTTTTTTTTGAGACCGATGGAATACCTTTTCTATTGGCTTTTATAGTCCCAGTTAAGTGGCAATTCAATTTCCTAAGCTCTTCTGCCAAAGGGATACTGGTATAGTACCTATCGGTGAACATGTGATAACCCTGTGCCTCGGGAATATTGTTTAAGAGTTTTTGGTACAGATGTAGCGGAATCCTGGTGGTAACTGGTAGATTTGGACGGACAAGGTTTTGTGATGTGAGACTTCCATAATAAGGCAAAATGGTGTAAATATATCCTGTTTCCGAGTCTGCCATCGCATAAATTCTTATACCCCACTTCGTTGGCTTTATAGGGTTATAAGTAATGAAGGAGATTTTCCCTTTAAACTGAACTATGGATTCGTCCACACAAATGTTTTGTCCAGGAATAAAATATTCAGAAAATTTTGAATCCAGGTATTCCAAAAAAATGCTGACCCGCTGTATGCGGGTATTTAGATCCGTGTTACCAGAGTCCGGTGTTTTTAAGTGGAGCATCCAAAATATTTGTTGAAATCGAGCTCTTGTAAATACACTCGGAAAGAAGGGGATTCTGCTGTTATTCCTAGTAGACCAATACTCTTGCATATTGGCGAGAGGCATTGTACCCATATCTAGGATGACTCCGATAAATGCCCAGAATTCATCTGTATCAACATCATGCCACGTGTGCCATACAGAGTCTTTGCTAAGATTTTTTGATGCCAACACAGATCTTGCATAATTATTTGTTTCTCTTATAATATCATCAACTAGCTCGTCCGTGAAAAACAGTTTGAAAAATTGGATCGGTTCCAAAATATCGGAGGAAACTTGCGGGCCTGTCATTTTTGATCCAATAGAAAAATTGATTCGATAGGGCCTGTACCCATCCTCCGTAACGTCGACCCAGTCATCATTTCCCATTGAGGTGCCTGCGTCATCATCAGTATCTGATTCAATACGCCGTACATTTCGTCTTCGGTATACTATTACATCGCTGTCATCACTATCGCCCTCAGTATCACTGTATCCATCTTCATTTCTGTCACTTTGAATCAAACTATTTCCGTATATTGGGAGGTCCAATTCATCCTCACTTTCCGAAAATCCATTCTTTTCATAACTATTATTTCCGGCCATTCAACGGTAAAAAAATATTCTAGCGCAAAAGACTTTGAAAATAAAGGATCGGTTTGGCACCGGGCAAACGTGTGCTGCAGAGGAAATTTCAGATTACACTAAGCGTGTACCGAAACATCTTCCTACCTATATGAAGATACAATGTTGCCTCTAAATACTGGCGCGGCGTGTCGCACCAGCCGCGACAACGGAGCTATTGGCTTCTACTTCGATGTCGCCTCAGCAGCGACAACGGAGTGCTAAGGGTTAATTACCAGCAATGCGAGACAACAGTTCATTTTCCAAACGAGCTCTGGATTGACGTGTTTCTCGAACAATTGCACCGCTGCTCTGATCACTTGATTCTTTTCGAAATCCCGCAACTTCCGCACGTCCCCCTAGGAAGCTATTCGACCTTCGTCGGATCCGATATCGTGGACCAAGAGCTGATTGCGGAAGTTCTTGAAGTGGTGGAGCACATAAACCAGAGCGTATCCTCTTCACCACTGCGTGTGAAGTAAGGCTGAACTATAGACGTTATCTGCTTGCTAATAATGCTTTTATTATTAGGACCCTGATCGCAAAATATAGCTCAATCATCTAATCCAGTTTCCTCGACCTCGTCCAGCATCTGATCAATGATAACCGATAGTGTCTCGTTAGGAATCGAACTTCCCGTCAAGAAATGCCCGATAGGCTGCTTCCAATTATGCAGCAAGCTCTGAACTATGAAAACGATAGCACTTGTGATCGGAATTTCCAAAGCTACCGAAGTCCTGGAAACCCTCAACTTTTTGGCGTGCTCCGTTGTATGCAAAGCCTTCCTTCATCTTCAATTCATCGAAGAGAAGCACGTATTCACGTTCGTTCGGTTCCATGCAAGCGACTTTTTTTTGATAGGCATTCGAAAATCGTGGGACAAGTGCCTAGCCAGAGCTTGATACGACCGAACTATAATTTTCAGACAGAAATCGAAGGTAACACGAATCCGAACCGACCTTGCAGTTTGCTGTGGAGGCCGGGCGATGTAGGGTGCATCACCATCGCCAAATCTTTCTAGTACAGGGGGAATCGCGCTTTCGGCTCATAAAAGAGCTGCATGCAC
Organism: Athalia rosae; assembly: GCF_917208135.1. NCBI lineage: Eukaryota > Metazoa > Arthropoda > Insecta > Hymenoptera > Athaliidae > Athalia > Athalia rosae. The sequence goes on from NC_064030.1 coordinate 12,658,057, forward strand.
ATAAAAGTGAACTGAAAACTTTCTATCTGGCGGTTAGTGCACGAGCGAGGTTTGCAACTGACTCGGTAACACCTGTCAGCATCTTCGCGGATTGACGTGTCAACGACCTTCTGCATGCTTGTCAAGTCTTTCTCAGCGCAGCATTACTTCGCTTCAATTTGACGATATGTTCGTCTCTAATCGCGATCTGGGGTCTCAATATCTCCTCTGTCCTCTCTACGCCTTACGATCACTGGCACGTGCAGGAAGTAACTCGGCTCGCACCGCTCGCGGTCCAGAAGGTGTAGGGACAGCTCCACGCCGCAAGCGGCTTCTGAGGAAAAACGCATCTCGGAAAAACCGCTGATTGCATATTCACACGCGGTCCAATTGCTCGGCAGATATCTGCTTCGCCTAGATCAGCATTGCCGCTGTTAACGGGCCATCCTAACGCTGAGGCGGGATCTTTGCTCGAAGGCAATCGATGAAACCGAACCCCCGGAATATTGTCCCTGCTGCGCACAGCACATACCGAATTCGCGCAAACGCAACTAGCTACGAAACTATTACGTCCGGCTATTTAGTACACGGCAAAGAAGAATAGCAGATTTGGGATCGCTAACCAACCAGTACAATATATTGTTACTCCGGGCGGATAACCGGAGTGGAAATAAACGGGTCAAGGGATTAGATTGGCAATAAGTCTGTTTTATTCAGAAAAGGTACGTGCGCTCTCTTCGCTAGTTCTGAACAGACTGTTATTTACAATAATAACAGCCAACTAGGCAACGTCAGATTGACAGACGTCAAAGACATCCGACGAAGAGTTTGGAGGTAGCGCCAAGAGGAGGCGGCTGACTGCCCGCGGTCAAACATGATGACATTGGTCACAACGTCATGACAGCGCGACAGCAGCCCTACTTGACTGGCACTTACCCACCTATCGGACCATGCGATGCGTATACGCCAATATCCCGTAAAGAGATTTCCCCCAGCGTAACACTGCCCTCCCTTCCAGAAAAGAGTCGTCCCGACTTCAAATCCTCCAAGGGGAGTCGCATCCATGTCCGGGCTCTTCATGGGTTGGTGTCAAAGAAATTGAGGTTGGCTGGAGGCTGTGGACCCTTTACAAAACGCCATTGCCCCTTAGCGAGCCGGCATTCGCCTAAAACCTCAGGGAAAACCACAGAAAACCCTGAGGAGTTCGCTTGACACCCTAGCCTAGTATTAAAAACTAGATAATTCCGCGGGGAAGCTGATACGACTCTCTCTTCGTGACATCGTTGAGCCTACGATAGTCAACGCAGCATCGCTTAGTTCCTCCTTCCTTGGAAACCAAAACGTCCGGGGAGGCCCACGGACTCGGAGAAAGCTTCGAACAATGTCCGACGTTTTCGGGTCCGCTCGCAGACGCTTCCCGAAAATCTCGACGATGCTTCGAGAATCTTCGCTTCTGCGGCTCCTCAAGATTCTGCAACATGCGCTGCAGGAGATCCTAAAGGTTCGGAAGGACTTCAGGGAGCTTGCCCTGGGTTAAACTCGTTGATGATGTCCCTCGGTGGTCAACGGGAAGTTTCCGGACACAGGAACCGGTCCCCCGTGGGTCAACAGCAGTAGTCTGCCGGACTCGAGAAACGATCCCACGCGGAAGAGGAGTAAAATCCAGTCCGCGAAAGAATGACGACAACCTCTTCCCTCCCCCGGAAAGGTGCACAGGTTCCGCAGGTTTTCCGGCACAGCAACTCTTCAAACGACTGGTCAGGAGGGGAATTCTCACATCTCCGAGGGTGATCTTGACGTCGCAAGATCCAAGAACCGGCGCAGTGTCTCCTGAGATCGTCCGAAGGGAAGACAAACATCCCGACCTGGACGAAATATTTAGGAGGTCAGGGCGAACTACTGACACTTCAGCGCCTGTGTCGTTCACCCAAAGGCAATCGACACCGTTCACGGTACCGGAGGCGTAAAGGCCCGTTCGCCGAAAACCGCGAACGAGAAAAATATTTGAATTAAATGAGGGACTTGGTTGATCCGACTTTAATGGCAGCTTATGCCCTTCAAAACTGCCACCCTTTAGTTTTTTCCCCCGTCAGTAGGCTGCCTTCTAGCAGAAGATGGGGCGGGGAGTAGAGGAGCATTTCCGTTGTACCTATTGTCCACCTTGTACTTGTTCGGCGAAGACCGTCCTTTTGGCGGTGCCTGCCGCCAATTCGTGGACTCCGTTGCGGTGGTACCGGACTGACGACACGAGTTGTTGTGAGCCCGCGTCCAACAATTCTGGATCTCATGTCCATTCCTCTTACAATACGAGCATCGGCGACCCTGAGGAGGAGACCGGCGAGCATCTCCACGGGATCTAGAACTCGAAGCAAACAGTTCGGCGCGTTGGCCGGTTAAAAATTCCTTTTACAACTGCGCCAAAGTTTTCTCGACCCAGTTCGAGAGTCCGTCAAACGTGCCAACCCTGATCTGATGACAAGCAGTTGTCCGTGACGGAGTGCGCAAAGTGCGAGAGATAAGTGCAGCGGTTCTAGCCACTACCGATTTTGCTGCAGCAGGAACTGGCGGAGATCCTCTGGAGACCGCTTCTGCATAGGAACGGCGTAAGAAGGCGCGTCCCGACGAGGTCTGCTTCTGCTCTGGAGAAGCAAAAGAAGCAGGTGCTCTTGCGGCACGAAAAGATGCAGAAGCCGAACGTTGGGGAGCATCCCCGCTAGAAGAGGGCGAATTCGCAACAGGGGTAACCACCCCTCCAGGAGCAGCCACGCAGCGAGCCCTAGAAAAAGCACGGAACGCTCGTTCCGGATCCCGGGGGGTCACTAGGCCTCCCGGACTAGCAGCTACCGAAATAGGAACTCCGCCCGAAGGCGATACTTGAGGTGTCCTCGGTGCTGGAATCGGGCGAGCAGCGAGCAGCGGCGTCGGGGGCGTCCTTGGAGCAGGAGAGGGACGTCCAGCTTCGGCCAATATCCCATGGTCTCTCAGAAGAAACGCCATCCCGGTTACTTGCTGCTGGAGACACGCCATTCTCTCATCTGCAGCTTGTAACTGCCGGATGAGGACCTGTAGGGCTTCCAAAACCCCCGAAGAAGGTTCGCCGGCTGCAGGAGGTACAACCGGAGCGATGGCAGGAGAATCCTCTGCTACCGCTTGGCTACGCAGGCGACCACGTAGATCCTTCTTCAATACCATTTTTTAAGCACTTTCACCCGCGCGCGTTTTGGAATTAAGACAATCTAAATCCCCAGATCCCACTTCTGACACCAATGTTACTCCGGGCGGATAACCGGAGTGGAAATAAACGGGTCATAGGATTAGATTGGCAATAAGTCTGTTTTATTCAGAAAAGGTACGTGCGATCTCTTCGCTAGTTCTGAACAGACTGTTATTTACCATAATAACAGCCAACTAGGCAACGTCAGATTGACAGACGTCGAAGCCATCTGACGAAGAGTTTGAAGGTAGCGCCAAGAGGAGGCGGCTGACTGCCCGCGGTCAAACATGATGACATTGGTCACAACGTCATGACAGCGCGACAGCAGCCCTACTTGACTGGCACTAACCCACCTATCGGACCATGCGACGCGTATACGCCAATATCCCGTAAAGAGATTTCCCCGAGCGTAACAGTATATACATTCGAAACAGATGATGGCACGAGTAGAAGTCACTGAAATTGAGAACGTAGTATGATGAAATATACTTGATTCAAATACGACTGGTAACACGCTGTCCACTGCTGCCGAAAGCCTCTGCGATGTGGCAAAGACTGATTTGTTCTCAAGTTGTAGACACGGCCGTCACGAAGTTGGAGGGTGGCGAGAGGATTGCAAAAAGACAATTTTCTATTCCAGTCAGCTTCCTGCATTTTCTCATTCGTACTCTCTTCGCCAACGCCGCCGTTCCACACTCTTATGGTAAGAGGCGGTTTTTTTTCGCATACACGTGTACGAATAGGTGAAGTCTCCACGATTTCGCTTGTTTACAAGGGGGGCTAAAAACTCGTTATCGCCAATTTTGACCAAATCCACAGTATATACAGAACGGTCAACGTGAAATTGCGCACCCCATTCGCGCGTGCGCGATCGTCATTTGTTTCGCAGAGCAGCGAACACACTCCGAATTCAGATTTAGCTGTCCAATACGTGGACGACGTAACGGGAAAGTGGGGTGGCAAAAGGGTGTATTGTATCTGCCGAAGATGAATCGTCAGTACTTGCTTGTTCTTTTTTTTCCATTTACTGATTAGCTCTTGAATGATGCCGGCGGCCAGTGACATAATTCACGTGTGCCCCTCCCTGTTGTAAATAATACAGAGGCAACTGTTGATTAGAATTTGCGAAAACGTGATTTCAATAGACGGAGTAATGAGGGGAGATCGATGCTAGATGATTCAAAGTCACCTTTGGGTGGCGATGCCGTTGACGAATGACGGGTGCTGGAAACCCCTGTCCGATGAAGTCAAGGCGACCTGCCATCGTGTGCCACAATTCGTGTGGCTAACTTGGAGTGGCTTTCCTATGTCGTCCTTTTTTCCTTTGACATAAAGATCAACGTAGTCCTTGAAGGACCGAACGGGCACTATGGTATTGTTGAGAAATACTTCAACACCTTTGGTAGAAGCGGCGACTTCATAAGCTCGACGAGTCATCAACGATACCATGTCATTATCCAACGCCTGAATTTTGAACTTTGACGAATCCGGTGAAAATGTTACTTTGGTAAAGTCTTTCCCGTCCGCAAGATCCTTGATCCTTGGCTCGCTCTCTTTTGTCATGTTGTTTATCCACGTCTGCTTGCACGAGCCTTTCGAAGTTCCGTAACAAACAAGTAGCGTTTAGTGCAGCAGCAAGCGTTCGGTTTCATAGCACGAGGATCGTGTGTGCGATTCTGCACGTGTAAAGTTTTTTTCCTTTTTCTTCTAATGTTCGCGTTATTTACGTCGCGAATGACATGAAACGCGAACAACGCGATGATAAAGTATTGCAGTTTGCCCTGGTCGGTTAAGTTGTTCTTCTTGCAAGCAATGAGTGCGGCAAACTGTTGTAATCAGGAAAAGTTATTCGACCATTCGGATTTGTTGGAACACGACACTCTGTTGATTTCAGAAAAGATGCTGTTTGGTTTGAAATGTAATAACAATACTCGCCGTTAAATATTATTGCACACCACTCATTGATGTTGAAACCACACAAATTACCTCTTCCCCAGCGATACCTATACCGCCTTTCCTGATGCCCGTCTTGCCGAAGACTGACTCTTGCTTCTCCCCCCCTCTGTCTTCCGCTTGCGCACCCTGCTAACGCGCCCTCTATCGGGTTACTGAGTGCCTCACTTCTCGCAGTTTTAATTTGATTTGACTCACCTCGACTGATGAGAGTTCGGTTTGGACTCGGTATGAAGGATTGATTGAATTCAATACGAAAATAAAGGACAAACTCAACGAGTATTTGGCCGAAAATAAAAAATAAAAAAAATGCGACAAGGATAGTGGTTGGCCAGACCCGACGAGCGACGACAAAAAGATTGTTGGGCGCCAGACGCGTCGCTTAACAAATTCACAAAACTTACGGAATAAACGAATGCATGTCCGGCGGAGTGGCTGGTTAGGCACAGACTGTCTCAATAAGAAATAGGAACGGAAATTTATCAGTAATACTCTTTCATCAGTCTTGACATGGCTTATATTACGGTAAGGACATTAGGTCCTCTGGGTTTCTGTAGATGGGTCATCAGGTGTGTCTACTTCCTCAATCAATGCGGAAAACTTGGCAGTGACCCTTTCTGACATATGAGATTCGTCAGCATCTCCCATAGCTATTAGTGCAAGTGCTTGTCTTTTGGTCAGATATCTAGTCACCATACTGGCCACCGAATTGGCACTTGGGTTATCTGTCGTTTTGTAATTACGGATGGAGGGCGTTTCGAATGACGGCAGCGGCAGACGCAGCCGCCAAGATAAAAGGAAAATTATTACGGTTTAAGCATGCTGTCTCTTCTCTAGTATAAAGTAGTTTAGCGAATGGGACCTCGTCCCTCAGGAGTGTCTCCAGAAATGCCCAGGCTGCGTGCATTGGGCTTGTTTCCCCCCTACCTGGTGGCTAAGATCTCTGGATATTCATCGTGCAGGTATTCGTCGATAAGGACGATATGAGTCATCTCAGTGTACTCGAGGAGTGTTAATACATCCCTGAACACTCTTTCAAGAGTCCCTGCGTTCTCTGATTTTGAGATCGAAGGCCGATCCAAAAAGATTATTCAGGTAAGCCATAGCACTGCAGTCCGAGAACTGAGTAGAACTGAGGATTTCCTTTTCTGATGCACTTCCGATAGAGTTTATAAAGCCGCTTATTCTTTTTTCATACCAATTTTCGAAGCCAATGGGCGTTACTTGCTTGGAAATCGACAGTACTGTTACACAGAACAGAGCGAGCGCACACTTGAAATCATCCTCGAATATGTTATCATCAACAGGAATCTTATTACAGAAGGATTCAGTATAGGAGTCCCACAAGCCGTCTTTGATTTCATCAGCTGTCACAATAGATGTCTGGAGGTCATATCCAGCGAGAGAAAGAGCGTTTTTGAGGTTCCCAGCGCTAGATATCCCGGATCTTCCAGCAATAGTCTGAAATCCTAATAACAAGCCAGCCAATGATGCAGCCGCAGTACAGATCTCCCCTTCATCATTTTCAGTTAATCGTGAGCAGGACCAAACAAGGAGTAAAGATACACTGTTCTCAGAAGTTTCATATTGGTCCAGTATATATACTGGAAGCTCACGTTTATCTATGTTCCGAAAGGAAATCTGTTTGATACCTGAGCGTGCATTTCTCTTGTGAGACAGTGACGCTAGCCTCCCTTTAAGGCTCATATTGCTATCTGTCATGTCTTAAGTGGTTAGCTCTTTTGATAACTTGAACTTGTAAGATTTATTAACCTAAGGATATGTGATGATGCAAGATATTTTTGGCCTCAATACTTATTCAGGTATATTTGATGAGAGACAATCGAGACTGCAATTAGACCTTAATACCACTTCGGGATTTTTTGAAGCTATATGGCATGTTTCGGAATGTGCGATGACAATGAGAACTCATCTTAAAAAGATAGGAGGGTAGGTAAAATTCTCCTGAGGCCTGAACATGCACCGAGACCTTGAAAGAAGTGTGCGTAATGCAGCCCTTCCGCTACCGCATAACAGTACTCTCAGCGATCATAGAAAGCGTTAGTGGTATCAGAAATTCGTTCAGGTCGGAGGCCCTTCAGAATTTCCAACACCCTGTTTCGCAGCTTAGCAGCGTTCGCTATTTTCCATTCTGCATAGAGACAGTTTTTAAAGTGTGCCCAAAAACCATAATCTAGCGGGAAAAAATCTAGTGAACGCGTTGGTCGCGCGACTGGACTGCCCCTGCCGATCCATCGTCCGGGAAATTGCCTAACAAGATAAGCTCTGACGGCAGCCGTGTAGTGTGGAGGCGCAACGTCCTGCTGAAATCAGATGGGTTTCTGGTGAAAAACAAAGTTTTTTAGTACCATTCTGAATGATGTTGACCAAAATAGAACCGCATTATCATTATGTTCTGAGGTTATTATGCTCACCCCACTATCCACTGCCCTTAGGGCAGATATGATTTCCTCCTCGAGTTGACGAAGATACCTTTCGCCATTGAGGTTTTCTCCAAGGAAAAAGGGCCCGATGAGACGGTCCCCAAGAACGCCGAGCCAAACATTAATTTTCTGTGGGTATCGTGTGGCTGTCCGAACCACCAAATGAGGATTGCTGCGAGACCAAACCCGAACGTTTAGCCGATTTGGCCTCCCATGCAACACGACAGTACTCTCGTCTGTAAGACAGATCCTACTGAGTAGTCGCTCATTAGCGTTCAGCTCTTCGATCATTCGCCCGCCGAAAGCCATAAGAGTCTCTGCATGTGGAGGCATTAGTTCCTGATGTCGTTGGGACCCCGCTTCATGCAGAAAATTCAGCACCGACGACTTGGAGACTCCAAACTCTTGGGCAACCTTCGATGTTGGCTGGCTTCCGTCCTCGAATGCTAGGCACATGTTAAGTCTGGTATCTTCATCTAGTCGCTTCGACGGCTGGACTACTGGCCGTCGGGCTGCGGAGCTCAAGTCTTTCGTAGCATCAAAGCGTTTGACAATCTGTTAAGTGAATTTTTCCGCAAGATGTTCAACTCACACTACGGACCGAATACTCCAAAATCTTTCTATCGGGGTTCATGCTAGTCATGAACTCCGATATCTCCCGGTAACTTCTTTCTTGGTAATGCTGCCTCAGCATCTCCCTTTTTTCCTGAGTCGTCTACACGTAATTCGGCATCTTCTGTTCTTCAATTGCTATGTATTTGATTCGAAAGAGCTCAAAAGAGTCGTTTCCCACAGAGACGCTTGCTATAATGGCTCTGCATTAAAAATTTGCAAACGCTCAGCAACAATTTACATAGCAACCAAAAAACCCCTCCGCTCATACCTTCGCGGAAAAACATTTTCGAATTTACCGCCCGAAATTTTTGCCGTGATTGGGTATCATCACCGTTTCCTGTCATAGTCGCAGTCGGTAGCCAATGGTATAGCTCGGATGTGAACTCATTACTAATCAATAGTGATCGTAATGCCGCTCTGGATCAAACATACGCGTACTACAGATATGATAGAGAACTAACCCATGTTGATGTATCCCTGTAACAAGTTTATCTCCTGTTGGAAAAAAAATCCTCAACACAGGTGATAAAATTCTACGTCAAGATGCAAACGCCGAAGTTACCAATTGCAGTTGAATTCTTTTCGATGAGTGTATTTCTCACAAAAGTACTACATCCCTTGTCTCAGATGATAGGTCCCGGTCGGTTTCGCAACAACTGTCACGAGTCTCATTCTAACTGGAAGTTAGAACTCGTACGACCCAGGTAACAAAGATCTCTGTCAATGTCGCAATTTCCTCAATGAGTCGAATTTTCTTCACTTGTTCTAAGTTCTCGATTAGAGTTGCAATTCCTATCTTTTCAATTTCAGTAAGGATTGATGATGATTGATGATAATTATTCAGTTGGCCAAATAAATTCCAGACTTAATCATGTCAAAATCATTTGAGTTTATTTTCCAACCGGTCATGATTCAACCTCCATAATATTGTGAAGTTTCTATCTTCATCAAAATCTCCCATTCGATTGATCAATTTTATTTCATGCTCTGCTACCCTACTCATATGAGTCTGGTTTCGTGCCGCATTATTCACCCTGACACGACATAACCCAGTTATATTTGAATATCGCAATCTCAGCTGTATTGGCGATCGACAATTTGACAGCTGAAGCTGAAATCTGAGGGAGTTGGTACAACACGCTAGCAGCTGATAAATTCGACTGTCGTTTTGATCGCGCTGTTTGTTATCAGCGGCATTGACGAAAATTTCATCAAATATTTTATAGTGACCAGAAACGTATGATATTTCTCTTTGCACCATCATCTCACCATGTGGGTTGTAAACCCACATTAATTCCGACACAGGTTCAACAGAACCAATGTAAGTATCTGGACGAAGCAATATATGCTCGCGTTGTGATGTCTTCTGAAATATTCTCTCGATTGTTTTATTCTTCGACGCCGCATCTTCGGCGCCATTTTCCATCACCGTACTCATATTTCTTATGTTACTCATATGGTGACGCGCCACTTTCCCGAACCGTCATTTTCCTGAACCGTTCAAATTTCCGAATCGCTATATTCCCGAACGTGTCATTTCACCGAATCGTGATTCTCTCGACCGTCAAATTCCCGAATCGCTATATTACCGACATATCAATTTCCCGAAAGGTCATTTTCCCGAAACTCTATACCCGTATGGATAATTCTTCCATTACTGTCAGGTGTGTAACTCATAACTACACTTGCATCGAGATTAATCCACTTATGCCCAAATAGCTGATCCAACTGGACTTTCCCTATCATGTATCAACTCTATCTTTAGGCCTATATTAAATGTACCTGTACTAACTTATTACTACAGTCTCAGTGATCCGATCTTAATTAAGCTACACTATCCTACACTACACTAATAACTTAAACTAGGTAACTTACTCTAATATAACTAACTCTAATTAGTTTTTCTAATGGAATGCTTAATGTGATATATGAGATATGTGAAATATGGGTCAGGACTCTTCGTACCACCATAGATATATTGAATTAGATCGAACAGGTTTCTGGCAAATCGTAGTGTCGCGACATGAATGTAGTCGGCGCGCTCGGCGAAAATATCCTTTTTTGAGGATTTCGCTTCAGGACGCTGTTTTACCCACAGAACGACCTGATACGCTATAAGTCACACGATTTCGCAAATTATTTTCTAGACCGATCGATATAATAATTCGACGTAGCTGTTCAACTTGACCGACAGATCGAGAAAAATTAGCCATGTTATACACGGTATCCATGAATTTTTAACGTTAGATACAGGCTATGATACAAATAACCTGTAAAACCTGAGGATTCTTTTGGAAAATGTGTGGAACAAAAGTTGCAGAATCATGAAAGGAGAATTCGATAACACATGATAATACCATAGCTATATCGAACCTAATTTAGTTGAAAAATTTTGGGAAATTTTTTAATGCTTGATTTTCACTTTCATCATAGATATTTATCTATCTTTCTATTCTTTTATATATCAACCTCAAGAGTTGAAAGTTCGTTAATATTTAGATTCAAAGGTCGCTCGAAAACATCTTAAGTACTTTACCTTGGAGGATAAAAAATTTTAAGTGACTTTTAGAAATCAAAGTATCTACTGGATATTTGTGGTATCTTTATCTTTCATAACATAGAATGCAATAGACGATTGAGAATAGAAACCGAAAAAAATTTAATTCTGCACGATTTTGTAAATTGTGTTAAAATCTTGAGTGACCCCTAAAAATCATCTGTTTGAGCTGATCTTCGGAGGAGGCTCTCAAAACATGTGTGATACATTTCCATAGGAGACGCAGGAAGAGAAATATCAGTTTTTCTTTGGGGCAACCCCTCATCCATTTGTGATAGGCTTATCGATTCGTAATCGAGAAAAAATATGTCTGAAAATTTCAGCCATTAAACCCAGAAATACGATATAAGTTGAAAAAGCACATTTTCCAGTATTAATTTCATCACAGATATATTATTGATCTAAGTTTTCTCTCTTCTCAAACGTTGTACTCAAATAATGTAAAAGAGTTCACTAGACCCCCAGCATAAAAATTATGATAACATCTGTATCCTCTCGAAGATATCTCATATTTCAAGGGTATACAGCTTATTGTTAGTAGTAACATGGATATATTGAACACATCTATGACGGTAGTGGAACATAATACACGGCCCATGAGAAGGTTCTGTTCAGTATATATATGTTTCTACATAGATACTATATCTATGGTTTTAACGTCCGGAAAAGGTTTCTATTTCTATCATTCAATAGGTGATACAAATGAGCGCCCCTGCGAGAGACAAACCTGTGAACCATCAATAGTGAACCCCCTTATCGATCGAAATCACCGCACTACATCTGTGACCCTAATGACAGTTGCTCAATGAAATCGGTGACCGAAATTACAAGTTCTTTCCTTTACAATTATGTACTTGAAAAACTGACAATAAGATGATCTTTCGAAAGCGCGAACTCACAAATTGCAACGGAATTATAAATGGCTTAAGGGATCGTCTCAGTGTGACCCTCCGAAAAATCACTGATTTTCGCGAATTTTTTTTTTAATGTTCAAATAAAGTCATCGGTCCGGTTTTTTTTTTACAAATAAATACGTTTATGAAGAAAACAATATGATTTTTTCAAAGTTTATCTATTGAGTGCATCATTGTTATATAAATTAATGAAATTTCACGTGAAAAAAAAAGGTGCTGCACGGTTTCCACGGTGACGGCCGCAATTTTGATCTGAAAAAAAAATTTTAAAAAGATTATTGATCTGTAGAAAAGTCGCTATCGCGCTATGGAGGGGTTTTTTTTTTTCAAATTTGACAAAATGGCGACGGTTTGAACAAAAAGTTTCGAATGTGGCCCTTTTTTTCGACAGTTTTTCGTAAAAAAAAATAGGAAGTTTTCAAAAAAAAAAAAAAAAGCTTCCATAGCGCGATAAAGAATGACGTTTAAAATGTTCTCCCGAAATTTGAACTAGATATCTTTAAAACTCTCCCTTTGAGAGTGGAAACCGTTTTGAAAAACACCATTCCGAGAAAAACGCGTTTAAAGATTCAAGTACGAAAATTTTAGAGAAATCGTTTACTTACAATCAATCGGCGATGCCAGGTCCATACAATACTCCTTCTGCTTCCTCGAACTCCTCATTTTCGGCCGAAATTTCAGTTCGACGGGCTGTCCTGGCTTCTTTGCTGTCCAGAGAGCTTCGGCGATCTGCAGTTTTGATGCGCTCTGCTTTATGTTTTGCAGCGAAGTCTGCGGCTATCGGCCCTATGGTACATCCCATTGTCTCCATGATTTTCAAAAGTGGAGTGAACCCTTCGTTGAACGTACAGGCTGCACAATACGTCGCGATTTCTACGGTTTGCTTCCCACAGAATATGTGTTTGGGAGCGAGTTGCCACACGCAATGATTAAAATTTCGTTGTTATTTTGAGTATTTGCGCCCGTGCATTCTTTTTTTTTTATCGTGAGCTCGTCGCCATAAGGCTTGGCTTAACATTTTGAAGGTCTTTGTATCTCCATCTCCAATATAAAATCCGTATTTTGCATTGTGGATTTCCTCAGATCTTTTGAAAATTTCGAGCATACCATCAACCTCCATTTTTCCAGCGCTGCCTTCGTGATTTACGTTGCACTCTGGTTCATGCGTCGCATACCATGCATCGTATTCAACCGTGTTTTCTCTTCCCTTCCAAAGTGAACAAGCTTTGCAAAAGCTTGACCGAACAGCAACGTCCAGGACTTTATTGGTGTATTTTCCAATCACAGACACGATACCCATGCGCGAAGTGAAACCGCGCTTCGACCAGGATCCATCACCAGACACCGTGAGAATATCCGCTCGATTTTCCGCTTCCAAATTTTTTTTTTTTTCTTCGGAGCCTGCTTTTTGGATAACGGCCGTGTATACCGATTTCACAACAATATGCAGCATTTTCATAATTCCGTAATACGTTGTGCTGTTGAAAGTTGAACTTAGATCCATTAATGCGACAAAATTTCTGATGCCATGTATGCCGATGCCGAGTATTCGCATGACGAAACAGAAACGGCGGTTGATTTCGTACGCATTGTTTATCAACGGACAAGAGTTGATCTCGGCCGGGTCCGAACACAAACAATCAACACAAATTTTGAATCCTAAACCTCGAATCGATTTTTTATAGAATCGCACATCACTATCACAATTTTTGCATTTCAGGAGTTGTTGAAGAGCGCCGAAAACCAAGGCAAATTCGATCAAAACATAGCCGAATGTTTGATCGATTTTTACCTCAAACTCCGGACTCTTTCTCCCTATTTTCGCCGCCGAAGTACTTGCAAATGATATATCCGTCTCAATACAATGTCGATTTGTGCCCTTGAATTTTGCGGGTCTTTTTCTATCACGTCGAGGTTTCGTGTCTCTTGCGCCTTTTCTATCCATTTTGATTTTTTTCGTGGAGGTTTCACTCTTATGTCTATTCGTGGTCGATGTCGAAAACGAACTGAAATGCTTGGCAAGTTAGTTTATTTTCGAAAGTTATAGAACGTAGGTACCTCAGAAGGATACACACGCAGGTAGAAAAATAAACAAAAGGAACAACGGTCGAGCGGAGCGGCGAACGAGGCAGATGTCTCGCTCCGTTCCCTACTCCGTTCCCTTTCTACCAGAAACGCTGTAGCGACCGTAATACTTTGAATTTCGATTTGAAAATTTGAGAGAGTGTTTATTGCAGTGTATACTATCCGATGATGCAATAATAAAAAAAAAAAAAATCGATTTTTCGAAAATTTCACACTGAGACGATCCCTTAAACAACTAACGTTCACTACTAAACAAGACAACGATGGGAATTCATAATTCAGACATCAGATGCATTAGAACTACTGTCGCACTATATTTGTGGTGGAAGGAAAAGAACTAATACAAGCAGTATATTTTTTTGAATATATTTATTTTTTTATTTATTGATGGGGGGCAGCGTCGCCGGCCCGCCATCTACCAATATTACTAACGGTAGTAATAGTGGTAGATGGCGGGCGCCTGATTCCCCCCTCGGCGGCGGCGGTTTTTACGCGTCTGCGGCTGCTTCTTCGGCCGCGCCCGTGCCGGCTCGCCGGGGTCCGCTGCCTGGGCCTCCTCCGCCGGGGCCGCGTTCGCGGCGGGCTGCGGCTGCTGCTGCCGTTGCAGCCGCGCCACCGCAGCCCTCAGCGCGACGAGCTCTTGCATCACGTCCGCCGGAGTGATCTGTGAATGATAATGATTATAAGCTATAATTTGATGTAGAGATAGCACCAAAATCAGAAACTTTCATTCGCACTGTATCTTTACAATTTTAATAGTTCTATTGACTTGGACTAGTTTTTCTAATGGAATGCTTGTTGTGATCTATGAGATATGTGAAATATGGGTCAGGACTCTTCGTACCACATTTAGTTTGTTGATACGCTTGATCATGTATATAGGGGAAGGCGGGGCACTACGGGGTACTTAACGAAAGCCCGAGCTTTCTGAAACTCAAGTATGACGAAAATTCTTCCGCTAATTTGTATTTGAAGTAAGCGAGGACAATCTTTATTCACCATTAGAAAGAGAAAATTAAGAATTATTCTATTGTACCATAATAATAAGAATTATACTAACATTCAAAGTAATCACCATTTATATTCCTTTAAAATCGGTTATGGAGAAAAACTGATTTTAAAATCGACAGTGATGGTTAAAGTCCCGACCGATCATTTAACAAAAAAATGGCTCACCTCCTCCTTTACATAAATTTGTGTCAAGTTCGAGTGATAAGAAATAGCAAAACTTTTCATGCAAAAAATCAGATTCGAGAAAGGATTCTATTGGTGTGGATATAACTGTTCCTCCGAAAATAGATAAATTTTATGTGTCGTTATAGATATATATTGTGTGGTGATCAAACCGACAAGTTGTCTGTGATAGAAATCTTCATAGGAAGAATTGCAACAATATTTCAGAAAAAAAAATGCAGCATCTTTTCAAAAACGAATTCATGATTGAAGTGTTGATTTGGATTCGGTATGAAACTATAATGTCTGTGTGAACATTGAAGATCTGTGACGTACGTTTTGCTGTGCCGGCTCCCGTGACGGGCCGGGGGGGCCACCACCCCGACCGCCGCCTCCGCATAAGAGCGGCGCGGCCCCTCACCTCTCCGTGATTCGTTATCTTTGTAAACAATACAATATCACATCCTTCGATCCGTCCTGCCGAATATCGATATCTGGAGGGAGTAGCTTCTGATGTTTGATTGGTCGCTTGGATCACTCCAGTGACACCTTAGCTGCGCTGACTGCGCAGGATGAACTGGATGGCTACTGCTTCAAACTGCACGGACCCTGCTGTACCCTCATGCTTCCCTCGTCATTCGCTGGGTGTCACTCCCGGAACCACCGCCGCCTTGGAGTAGCCCCCCAACCTTGGGCGCACACGTGACCTCGCTAGCTGGGGGTTTTTTGGCTTCGGTGCGACGACCTTCACTCTGGATCCTCGCCGGACCGCACCAGGATCGGCGTAGGAGGTCACCTGAACCCCGCTCCCGCAATTCTGCTGCTCCTTAGGGTGAATGATGTAGCCGGGGCCTTTCTGGGGCCACCGCGAAGTCAACACGGTGTCCGGAGGGTGGTTGTGGTTAAGGTGGTTCGGCGCCTGGCCGAGAAGTCGGGATAGTAGGAAGCTCTACTGTAGAGTTCATCTCACGGCCTTATACGCTGCCATCCGGCATCCACGGAGTTGGTGCGATACGATAGTTGGGGGAATATGCAGCAGTGGAAAAGTCGTTCACTGTGCTCCCCGGGAAGACATCATGGCGATACGAGATGGTAGACGCTGATCTTCGTCCGTTTCTTGCGGCAACCAGAGCTGCGCGTCTTTTGGGGCTACTTTTACTCAGTCCGATGCAGTTGGGTCAGTAAGCCTCCCACAGTAGCATCCGTCAGGCTGTGGTATTCCCTCGGTGGTCGGGCTCCAGGACATGGGGAGGGTTGGAATGGGAGGAAAATACAAAAATTATTGCTATATTACAAACTACCTAAATCCGTCACTGTTTGCCGAGAGTATCCCGCCGATCCGGCCGTATTTTCGCGAAGTCGCATGACCCTGTGACGGGCATGCAAAATGCAACGTCACAGTACATACGTTTGTTCGTCAACGCAGTACGCTGTAGAATGAAGTTCGTCAACCAGAGCCAATCATGAGACCAAGGCTTGCAGGTACGGGAAAAAATGGATAATTTGCAGCCGCTTACACCACACCCTGTTACACTTGTTGTGCTTGGCGGGTCTTTAGCACCAGAGGCATGACTAGGACCGAAATTGGCTGAAATTCAACCCGCAAACAGGCAGTCATTCATAATTGATACACGAATGAGCTCGCTGATGGTAATGGCTAGCATCTACATGAAAAACTTTTGTGTAGACCTGATAACATGCCGCTCGCTAATTGATACCTGCTCCATGGGCAATTCTATGGCCGAAAACTTCGCCGCCACCATGGGTCTAACCATGAAGTAATACACAATATACATTGGAGCTTCAAACGATGCATCGACAACTACAAAAAAATACGTCAGGGCAACCATGCAATCACGATGCAACAGCTACCTGAAAACACTTACGTTTCTGATGGTACCTCACATCTAAAGTAATGTACCTAACCTTCAAATTGACCGTGGTGTTACGTCCCAATAGCATGCACCAGCGTCTTCTCTTTAATTACTTGGACACGACATGTAATTACTATCAAACTCTTTTAAACCTTCCTTACTTATAGCATAGATATATTGAACTAGATCGGACAAGTTGCGAAAAGTCGGAGTCATACGGTAGTATGTTACAAAATAAGAGCTCCAGCCTAAGGCGCCATCTGCATTTTATGGTGAAACACGGTCTTGATCGATAACGTGAAAATTGGCGGCCAACCGCATGACCGATATGTAGGTATGATCAACAAATTTATTCGCCGACTGAAAATATCACGTGGCATATACGCGGTGACGCAATATAAAATATAATCCATTCGGATGATCCAAAATGGAGCGCAGCAATCCGACGAGATGCTAGTACCACTCGAATGACTTGAGCACCAATTGATCATATCAATATCATAGATATATTGAACATGATATCAGATATCATCACAGATATGACTGCATGCGTGATTATATGTTGGCAAAATATTTAATGTAATTGGCCAGCTGACGGTCTTTGGGAAAATAGTACTTTATGGTATCTCTTTTATGGTATTTCTATGGTATTTCCATCATATTTCTATAATATTTCCTAGCGTTGCATAAATCTAGGTAGTGTTCGCGCTGTTTTCGTTTCTAATAACAATTCAACCGCCAGAATCTGAAAAAGAAATAGCTGTGGATTGATGGATTTGTTCGGCGTATTAAAAAAAAATGCGAGCCGAACTCGCGTGGGACGGATTCCGCATCCGCATAGATCCCAGACATATTTTTGTAGGGAATTGAATATGGCCCTAGCGAAAGGTATCCATTATTCTTTGAGAAGTTTAAAGGTTCGAAAGCGATTGAAGGTCAAAGTAGAATTCAGGGTACATTTAATGATAGAAATTAATTCGGAGTTGGATACAAAAAGGCCACAAATCAATTTTAAAATCCAAAATTATTTTATTGAAGCCACGAATCCTAAAATATAAATACAGACGATAAGTGATATTTCGATTATTAAGAGATTCTACTTGTAGGTATAATACAATAGGGTCCATCGATTTCGTCCGGCAGGGACGATGAACGCCAGTTTGCCGAATCTGAAAGTTGCAATTTTTCAATTAGTAATAATCGCATGTTTCATGATCATTGTATCGATATTAGGGAACGAAGTTCTGCCGTCAGACTGGGATTTGCATCCATCGAAGCACTCTGTATCCCATTGAATCCTAGATTCGATAGTAAGCGGTACGCTACACTCGATACACATTCACGGTTGTCTGACACTTTATAAGTATCGCCAGATCAAAGGCAAACAAGAATCGATTGCACGCACGATCTGTATACTAGTTCGAAAGAAAATAACATGAAAAATTGTATCACAAATTTCATGGAGGAGACCAAACCGAAATGGAGTCCACTTTTCCCGGTCTTCCCTCGTTTTTTCGCTTTCGATGTGCGAAAAGTTTTTGAGTTGCAAAATAACGGCAGACCAACCAAATACCGAGAGCCATTGTTACAGTGAACGGTCTAATGAACCGATCACATAACATGAGATGAACGTGCGTCGGTCAACAATGTCCCAATCCCACCTGAGAGAACAGGGAGAACTATTCCCAACAGAATAGCCATACTACAGGGAGTTCAACATTTGGATTACTCCAAATGGATCGTTATCACACTGAATGCTTTCTTATTGGGAAAGTATAAGTCGACCGACTTTTTCATACCGCGAAGTCGCTCGAGAACTTCTGCCGAATTCACAGCTCTGTTTTACACATGGGTATTAATCCCTGCAATACAACTGCACGAGCAGCTCACCCTGAACTCTCGGTATGATCGGGACGGCTATGAATTCATCGTTCCCTCTTCACATACATATAATTATGTGATATAGTAAGTTATTAATATGTTCGTATTGATATGAAATTATGTAATAATAATAATATAAGAATACGTTCATATTAATAATATACCGATATCACGTAATCAATTGCAAAAAAATGGCGACTCCACGGTACTTTTTTGGAACACGTTTATCTCACAATACCTAGAAAACCCATAGGCACTGTTTATTTATCATTGTTCTCCAAGTAATGATAATGGTAATATTGTGTGAAAATATTTACTCCGCTCGTCAATATTTTATCATTTGCAACGGGAATATCAAAAACTTCAATGCTGATCACGATGAGACATGTTCGTCTGAACAAGCTGTGATCAACAGAGTTATTTGAATTACGTAACAAGTATCTGTATCACATGTACGTACTGCCATCGGCTATGTGTACTCGACAAAAGTGCCAAGTGTACGTGTCAACCTTAGGTATGGAGGATGTTTCGCATCTTCCTGACTGGCTTGAGAGCATTTCGTTTCGCCGCAGCTGCACGACGCTTCTCTTGGCTCTTCGATTTGGCAGCCCGGTTGTCGAGCTGGCAATAACGTTGAAGTTTCACCCTCAACATGAACCGTACGGCGAAGATCCTATGGCCGTTGCACGGATCAGATTCGTCGAACCACTGCGGGTCAATTTTGGTCGTTGCATCAATTGCGTGACCAACGAGCTCCTTCAGTATGCCATCCTCGTGTTTATGCTGGATGAATACTGGAAGAAAAGACTGTAGTTGAGCTTCGACAATCCTATGGTACCTGTCAGTTGGTCTTTTTTATGACGTAACTAGATACGTGTCGTCACTCACGTATTCTCGGCATACCGTATACCTTTCATTGGAATTCGGATACCTTTTTGGCCATCACATCTCGACAGCGGTCAGAAGAGTGCACCGGTCTTACAGGAGCTGCGGTGGGTTGGAACATGCGTAACTGCGTCGCCAAGTCGAGGTCGTCATCGTCCTCAACGTCGCTGTCACTGTCGCTTTCGCTCCGTGCATCGAGAGGTTCGTCGTTTTCGTCGTCAACAACTGGTGTAAATTTCCGATCTTCAAAGAATTCGACGGCACTTGCATCGGCTTCGTATTGCCCATCCGTAAGATCACCGGCGAGCTGCGGTTCTTTGGTCGGAATTGCAACAGTCAAGTATGGCAGGTCAGCGCAGATGACATTACCCCGCTTCGAGGAAATAATGTTGCGGACCGATATCAAGTGACGTGCGGTGAGTCGGAACATTCTGCACGTTGGGTTTGGATTGAAGCCACCACGTCCTCGGAATCTGGGAAAGAGTTGTTCCACCGAATCTTGGTTACATGATGCTGTACATAACTTGTATCCTGGGAACTGCTCTCGCAGCTGGCGTTAAAGCATGAGGATACCGCGAACTGTTTGCACTATTCCTACGAATGATACCGGTCGCTTCCATCTGCCCTTAGCGCACACTTTCATGTGCGGCGCCCGAGATAGCAAATCTACGAGGACTTCCTCCACCTGTGGGTTCTCTTCGCTTAGAGGTCTCTTTGCGAGGTTCTCATTGAAGATGCTCGAACTGTTGCAAGCATCTATGATTTTGTCCATACTTCGGCAAAATCTCGCGGAGTCAGGAATTGTTTCCGATTTCACAGCTTCCGAATGACGCGCCAATTCCATCGCAAAAGCGAACCGCTTGCTGAAAACCTGAAAAGCTCGGGAGACATTCACCCGTTCGAAAGCGTTAGGCCACATGTGAGCTTCCGTGCTATGACCTAGAAGATTAGACGTTGCGCATCCAAGATCGCTACGGAATGTATTAGTGAAATTCGAATAAACAGCAATCTTATCTGCTGCAGTGATCCTACCCCACTTACGGAACAATCCTAGAACGTTTTTCACCGCGTGCGGAAAGTCGAAGAGCGCGATGATTTTTTTTCCTTCGTGGAAGAAGTGAGGCCGGTCTTCACTTACTCCCAATTCGGAAAAAGCTCTGCCGTTACTCGTTCCCTAGTCACAGACTGTCATCTTGAGGTCAGCTCCGGCGTCATTGATTTTGCCGATGCATTGCCTCACCAAACGAACAATGTCTGAGCCCGACACGTTGTTGCATGGCGAAAAATACGCCAACATCGTTCGCCATTGGTTGCCCGCATGCAGTCCGTTCAAGCAGAGCACGAAGGCGTGATTAGCGCGTCGCTCAGTTCTACCCAGAGGTCCAAGGTCTTCAAAGCCTTCGATGACGTCGGTCTTCACGTCATACTGCTCCCGTTCCATCAGGGACATTTCATCCCACTTTAGCGCACAACACCTCTGTTCGGGAGGGATGTCTAGCATGGCCTGCTCCAACGCTGTGAATACGTGCTCACAGAACCCCACGTTGACTTCCGTTTCTGCAATCCATCTGCGAACCGTCCTCTCCGCTGGCAACTTCAGTCCCATTTGACGCAACTTCTCGTACCCCGATGCGGAATAATAGTGCATCTTCATGGCGAGATCTCGCTGATTCTCAGGGAAGGCCTTGGTGGTGTTTTCGGGGCGCAACTGCATGTCAATCATCGTGCGACTGACTTCAGACTTCACCCCGCTGATGTCGATGGAAGTGGAGGGCCTTGGCTCGTTCGGATCCACCGGATCACCCGAAACTTTTAGTTGCGATTGGTGGGGGTTTGAAGTGCTGGTGGCAAGTCGACTCATTCGTCCTTCCATTTTTCGAATGATGCTGCGCAACCTCTCATTTTCGGATCGTAGGCGCTCAGTTTCATCTTCGTTAGAATGAGCGCTCGAAACCGTCGGACTTGCAGCTCGGGAAGACCCATACGGATAATAATTATCCGGCACCAGGTCAGCTAGAGGTATCTGTGGGGTGATACCGTGAGTCCTCACAACTCGACTTCTATCGAAACTCTCCATTTCGCTATGGATCTCTGCGTCACGATAGTCGATTGGAATCGCTCGCCTAGTCAACTTGTCTCGCTTTGGTGTCAGGAAGCCGTCCGATGAAAAATGGAGCGAGCACAGTCGGTGGCGTTTCAGGCTGACATATTGCGTAGCCTCTTTCTCACGTCCTATGCAATATGAAAAGATATTTTTTACATACCCAAATGAATTTTATCGCGAAAGTATTGTTATTGCCATTGAAGACTAATTTCTCACCAAAAATAAATACTCGTTCCGCTAATTTTCTCAAACTGGGGTCCACCCTGTGTTTGATTATGAAAAATCGAGAAAAAAAACATTTGTTGAGCGACGACGGAAAATGAATATGGCCCCCTAAGCCAAAATGATTGTCTTCAACTATTTTTTTTCTAGAATCAATCATTAATTTTTCATGTAATAGACAATGTTTTTTTTTACGTCATTACTATTATCATAAAACATGCATAAAAATTAGTATACAGGGCGTTATGGATAACTTTGGCCAAAATGATAGGGTAGGTAGAGTACCCAAGTAATTTAATAACAAAATTCGGAAAAAATTATGAAAAAATACAGTTTTTTTTTTGTTCAGTACAACAATGGAAAAAGGATAAATTCAAAATTTATTCAATTATAACAAATTATTTGTTGAATAGAAAATGATGAATTAAATGAAACAAACTTTTTTTTGCCAAGTATCGAAGATCAAGGCGAATCATGACTTGAAAAAAACGGTTCTTTAATACGATTTAAAAATAGTATCAAGAAATTGTTAATCAACGAATCCGTTCTTAAATTGTAAATAAATTTTTCCAAGGAACGATTTTTCTCTCACAAGTCATCGTTTGCATCACGGATTTGGTTTCCAATAGAAAATTTTCATTTATCTCGTTAACAACGCATTTGTTTAAAACAATTTCTCAAACAACGTCAGATCACAATTAAAAACGATCATTCTCATGTAGCTTCCGATGATAAAAAAATGGATCAATGAGAATATTCGAGAAAAAAACTTTTTTCATATGATTAATTTGAGTTTTCAACTTCCTGAATACGTAAATTGTTAATGAAAAAGTGAGAATGTTCATTTATTTCTCAAATCACATCGAATATGATTTTCAAATAATTTATAGCAATATTTCGAATAAATACATATGAATTCTTTTGGAAAGGACTTAATATTGGTCGGATCGAAGATACAAGAGGAATTTCGAAAAGTTTAGAAAAAAGACAAGCAGATTTAAAAAAAAATTTCTTATCCCCGACAATTATTAACGGAGATATTCATTTGTCAAAGTAATCGGTCGACACGCGACTCGGCACATCCCACCATGCATTTTAACCGATCGAGCACGGCTCGAAGCGTTCAACGCTGTTCAATAATTTTTTCCATTATTTTTAACTACCTTGACGACGTTGAAAAAAATCATGGTCATTCCTCGGAGTATTTGACGAATTTTGATATTTTTTTCGTTTCCTAATATCAAATACAGCAATTCATATTACCCAAAATTTAAGATACTGTTATCTGCGGTTCTCATTAACAAACTCAGGTTTTTTTTTTTTGATACTCAGTAAAGAAAGAGCAATAAGAATCTGTTGAGATCCATGTGAATTCGGATTAAATTGTCAGAGATATCCCTATTTGTTTATGAGCAAAAATTATAAAATCGCGGATAAAGTCGGTTTTTATGAATGTAATTTTTTTTTTTTTGTATCTAGAAAGTACTCATGGAAGACTACCTTTACGATTTTGTGGCACCATGTGACCATCGTTCGTGCGAAAGTATGGGCCATCCGCGGATTTTGCCTCGTCGCGTATTGTTGCTCAACTATGAAACGCAGGTAAGCGAATCTTCGACTAATCTCTGGGAAAAGGATTGAAGTTACTGCTCCATCAATTAATATACCACAAGTTGATTATTCATCAAGTTATTCGAAAAAATCGGGAAATTTTTTTTCCGTGTTTACTTGCAATAGACAAGTAAACTAATTTTTATAAAATTTTTAAATTGGGCTCATAATTCAGATCTTTTCACAACGAACAACTTTTTCACATACAATTTTACCGAATTACTTACCAAGAAAAAGTTGTATTGCAAAATATGGGCTGTTTATTTTCAGAGAATTTTTTACGGCCAAACCCGTTTGAAAAAAAATGTTGGACTTTTTAGAGCAGCTTTCTACTGGTCTGAATGAAATTCAAAAAAATCGACCAGCCTATGTTCTTCCACATTAATAGAGAAGTCATTTTCTGTTTAATTCAACTGGACTATTATTACCGCGAGACGTTTCGACCACGGCTCGAGTTTTGTGCCGCCGCGCCTCTCTCTTCGTACATAAAAGTGGAGTGGGGGTCCCCCGTAGAAAGAATTACAAGAAGAAGAGCGGGTCGAGTGCCGCAGAGCGACTTATATGCGATTGAGGAAAATCGAGTCTACGAACGCTTCGTGATGTTTAGAAACCATTTCAATATTTAAAATTTGATGCAAAATGCAGAAATATTTTCTCCAGAATCCCAGGAGCCGACTACTACGGAAGAATCTTAGAATCATTGGACCTCACGTATTGATGTTTCTTTCATATTCTTGACCAGCTTCGACATTTTTTGCACCGTTAATACAAATCCAAGAGATCTCACTCACAAGCCGACTCCTATGATTTTCACAACGTTGTTCACAACGATCGACGAAGGGATAAATAAATGTTAGGGGGCACTTGTTTCTGGCAACGCTAGCTCATCTTTGATGAAAACGTGGAATATGTAGAAAATAGTGACGATTTACCG